>NC_136057.1:709248113-709709373 GCF_964261635.1 Lissotriton helveticus | reverse complement strand
GTTGCTTGTGTGCGACTGAGTATGACAAGTGAGCAGCAGGGGGCGGGGGATAGGTTTCTTGATCTTAATGATCTTTTCAGTGAAAAAGCTATTTAGAGCATCACAGGATTGTTGGGTGGGGACCTGGGAAGGGAGGAGTTCTGGCATCAGACGTCAACTCGCCCATAATTCTGAATATTTCCTTGGACTTATTGGGGGCGACAGATTCTTTCGGAGAAGTATGAAGATTTCGCAGCTATAATTGCACTTTTGTATATTTTCCGTGCCTCAACGTAAGCCTCTCTGTCGAGTGGTAAGTAGAAACGCCTCCACCTGCGTTCCATCTGACGCAGTTTGAGCTGCTGGGATTTCAGGGAGGTATTGAACCACCTGTGTGAATTGCTGTGGCGAGAACGGGGAAATTTAGACAGGGGGGCAAAAAGTTCACTGGTTTATTGGTTAAATGAAAGGAGAACCACACAGTAATTATAGAAATATGTATTTATTAATTTAACACTATCTAGTACGAAACAGTATCTCCTACACGGAGATAAACACAAAGCGCACAATACTAAAGCACAGAAATAACAGTAAATAGCACTAATACACAGTGGGCACCAGGAGGGGAGCAAACCATATACTAAGAAAGTGGTATAAGAACCACAAGTCAAGACAGTGTTGTGAGTACGTAAAATTGCTGGGACCCCAAAGTGAGTAAGTAGGAACCCGATGGAAGATGGGTGCAGTGTGGGAACACAACCGCGTGCTCCATACAATTCTATAGGAAAGTCGCGGTTGAAGTTTTAGAGTTTAAGAACCCTTCCAGTGGACTTCGAAGAAACTCAGTGGAAGATAGGTTAGAGAGCCACCCCACCCGTGGATACAGAGGTACCCAAGTTACACATCCCAGGGAAGCCACGTGCATAGGTCTGAAGTGGCGTCGGAAACGGCTGTTGAACCCAATGGAAAACTTCGAAGAAGAACAGCTGTTGGAAGGAAGAAAAGTGTCAGTTGGAATCCAAAGGTGGGTTCTTGTCGAAGAGTACCTGAAAGCAGAGGGGAAAGAGTCTGGGTCACTCAAGAGAGACCCACCTCCAGGGTTGGTAGTGCTGAGGTATCTATTCACAAGGTAAGGAATCTATAACTAATTGTCTCTTTCAGATAAACAAGTTACTTACCTTCGGTAACGATATAACTTTAAGAGATATAGATTAGTTATAGATTCCTTACCGCCTCACCCTTCCTCCCCGTTCTGCGACTGACTTCTAGAGTTAGGGACATCCTTTCAGGGCCCTAGTTTTGTGCACAAGTTGCCAGTGTCCTGTACGGCTCTGCGCTTCTGGCGTGGAATGTCGTGTATAAGAACGGACATCAGCGCCCCAGCGCAGAGTCTAAGTAGAGGTTGAGTTTGTCTGCCCTGGCGTTCAGAGAACCTGCCAGGTGTTGAACGACCAGGGATATGCCCTGATGTTCCAGCCATGTCGAGAGACTGCGAGCCTCTTGACATAGGGTCCACGACATCACCCCACCCTGTTTGTTGCAGTACCACATGGCGGTGGTGTTTTCCGTGAACACCTGCACTACTCTTCCCCAAACAAAGGGAAGAAATGCCTTTAGTGCAAGATGGATCGCCTTGAGCTCCAGAAGGCTGATGTACAGCCCGGACTCCGCCGGAGACCAGAGGCCTCTGATCTCCGCCTCTCCCACGTGGCCGCCCCATCCCAGAAGTGATGCGTCCGTCACAACTGTGTATTCTGTTTGGGGCAGGGAGAGGGATCTGCCGATGACCCAATCCGTTAGCCACCATTGCAATTGTCATAAAGTGCCCTCCGAGATCTGAACGCAATCGGACAGATTCACCTGATGCTGTGCCCACTGGAACTTCAGGTCCCACTGCAGAGCGCGCATGCATATGCCAACTGTCATGATCTACCAGCAGGATGCAGGAGTCCATGAGGCCCAGCAGCCTCAGGATCATTCTGACCGAAAGGGATAGAGGTTGAAAGATTGGAATCATAGCCCGAATATCCCGGACTCTCTGCTCGGGAGGGTGGACTTGAAGTACAAGTTAGTTACCTTCGGTAACAATTTATCTGGTAGAGATGATTCTAGCCGCAGATTCCTTTACTTAGAATATCCCCCAGGTGTGAGACTGGACCCGGAAAACTTTCTTGCCCAGCATCCCTGCGCGCCGGGGGGAACGAGGGGGGGGTGGGGGGTGGGAGTGGGACGGTGCCACGCGGCTCCGCCCGACGTCCTCTGCGGCGTGACGTCCACAAGGTCACATAAGCCCCACCCCGGCACGCTGACACCAGTATGCTTCGGAGAACTTTTCCGCGCCAAAACGCGGAGCCATAACAACAAAACTGAGGAGAGCATGGGAACAGAGTGCGAAAAAAACAGGTAGACAAAAAAGAGAAACAAAAGGTGAAAAACACCGCCAGGTGGCACAAGGCACCAGAAGGCGACAATAGCAGGCCAGAGCAAGAAAAAAGGACAGAGCACCACTGTGAGGAACAGCTGGTGCAACTAAGGCGAGAGGACCAAGTGGCAGTAAAACACCAGAAGGCCAGAGCAGCAAGTCATAGCAAGAAAAGCGTAAAGCACCACTCAGTAGAACCACCTCGCAAGCCAAGGCGAGAGCCATCCTGGAGGCACAAGCAGGAGAGAGCGCAGTGACCGAAGAAGAGCGAGAAAATTGGCAAGTACAACCACAAGGGAAAGGGCCACAAGCCGGGCTATACTGCCAAGGACGACCATACCTCCTGAAAAAAGGAGAAGGTCAAGGGCAGGCAAAATAACCCAAAACGAGGAAGACCAGGAGGAGATCAGAACTTCAAAACAGAGAGGAGAGTCAAGTAGGCCCTCATGCTGGAGAAAAACCAGCCAGAGGGATGCCTGACCTGAAGAAAAGGAAGACACCTATAGATGACAAGACACCCAAAAAGTCGATTGCAGTAAACCCAAGCAGAGGGTCCTCGCAGAACGGGGAGGAAGGGTGGGTCATGAAGGAATCTGCGGCTAGAATCGTCTCTACCAGATACATTGTTACAGAAGGTAAGTAACTCGTACATCTGATAGAGACTACTAGCCGCAGATTCCTTAACGTAGAATAGATACCCTAGCCATACCCAAAGGGGAGGAGGGTCTGCGAGAGGACCTTTCCCACCTCAGACGAGCAAAAGACCCCCAACAGAGGACCAGTCACGGGGACAGGGAAAATAACTCCATCCACCGTAACAGGGGATGAGCCACAGGTCCTGAGATGAAGAAGACCTCAGCATTGAGGAGAAACACCAGCCCCACAGGGGAAGTGCCATAATGACAACGAGGCAACCCAGTCTCCACCAACGGGAGAAGCTAGGGTCAAACGAAGGAGGCCCGACCACCGCAAGCCCATCAACGTACCAGTGACCTCCACTGGAAGCTCCAAGGTACAGACAACGCAGAGGAAGAGCCACCTACCGAATCCAAGGAGAAGGGGTAGAAGTACCGAAAAGCACTCCACCAGGAAACAACCCAGTGAAAAGGGCAGCCGAGCCCCTCATAGCTCGAAGTCAAGACTGACCAGCGCCTCAGCAATAGGGCAGGCGGAAGAAGTAGTACAGCAAAGCCCTCCACCGGGAAACAACCCAGTGAAAAGAGCAGCTGAGAAAAAGAACGAGACCTAACAATGGCCCTGTGGGACAAAAACAGGAGTAGATTAAATCAAAAAGGTAGGTTGTGTGGCACTCTGTTGGTTATCCTTTTGGTTGGGTATTCCAATTATCCTTTGCTGATGCTGGACGCTTGGGTGCTGGTGGGTTTGCTCCCTCTGACCTGAAGGGAGTTGTGACATAATAACCTATGTATGTACTGTTAGGCTTAACAGTAGACCCAACTGCACTCCTTTGGGAGAAATGAAATTCTTCAATCTTTAGAGTTCAATGTAAATAAATGTACATCCAACTTGATTGAGTTAAACTCTTATTTAATAATTTTTCACGGGTATTTCATCGTTCTCGCTGTTACATCACAGCTCTATGTTCATTTCTTTTGATAGATAATTTATCCTCGTTACAATTAATGCAATCCAAACAAGTATCCACAAGTGTATTTCAAAAAACCCTATGCATTTCGTGCAGAGGCACTACATCAGGGGAAATACATGTAATCTAAAATGGAAATGGAGTGTAAAAGAATGTGTCAATGATCAGGAAGTAGGCCTGCTATAGTTTGATTGAGGGTGACAAATTATAGAAAAACGCGGTGATCATGCTGGTGTTACCGGGGAAAAAAACAACAACGTGGGTTTGGGATGAATAAATCATGCCTCTGGGTGAAAATAATACACATGGTGAGTTGTCTCGCGTTATGAATCAGGAGTGTGAAATTAGTCCGCGTGTATAACACATGTTTATACGAAAGTCTCCGTGATGTGAGGGCATCTGGAAACATGCCGAGACATTATGGTGATCGTTCGTGAATGTTTTGTGCCCGTGTCCTGTGCTTACAAGTGCAGTTACGTTGATCGCGGTGAATGGTCAAATAAACATATGGATTGCGTCTATACCTAAAATATGCATTATTTGAGCTTTTTATGCTCTTGTCCATGATAATGATAAAAACGATCATTCCTCTTACCGGTACTCGTGATGGCGATCATAAATCTATTCGCAGTGAAAGTTCTTCGGAAGACGCGACGCATGCGCATATTGGCGTATTATTGGTTTCTATGGCGATTACCCGGAAGTCTACCGTCATGAACTTGTGTTAACCATGGATTATACGCGTTAACTGATATTGTCGTGATTGTAGATCGTAACTTGAAAGAAAAATGAATGCACGGTGTTATGTATGTAAGCATGCTACAAATTACTGTGAATCCTGTGACGAACTATCGGGTGTGAAGTGTTTCAGAAGGAAACTGCACGTGGAGGCCATTTTGAAGTGGTGTAATAATCATGGTGTAGATGGGTCGGATGAACTGTCAAACGCTATTATGTGGATTGTGGTGAGATTGTTGGGTGTCAGGTTGACAATAGTTGATTAAGGGACGATTGAATTCAATGTAAGAACATTATTTTCATTATCACCTAAGCATGTGTATCTGCTGGAACCTCCAGTATGTCTGTTGTACGATTAGCAAGCTTATGAACAATATAAAAAGGTCTAGGGTAATAAACAGAATCAAAATAATAAAAAACAGAATCCAAATTATAAAAAGCAACTGTATTCCAGTCGATCGTTTAACCCAGTAGAGTTACATGAGTTCAATTTCTTAATCCAAAACATTTCATGTTGGAGAAGTCTTTTTCTGTTATCGATTCCTTGGTTCACAGGGACAACCTCCAAGACCATGAATCTGGTCTGGCTGATGTTGTGGTTGTTGGTGACGAAGTGGGCGGCCACGGGAGCTTTCATTGTTTTTTTCCTGATGGTTCTTTTATGCTCTGTCATGCGAATTTTTCTTTTTGTTTCAGTTTTCCCAATGTATGGGAGACCACATGGGCATTTCAATAGATATATCAAATTTTTGGTATCACAGGTGGCGTTGGTGAGAAGTTTGCCTGTAGTTGGATGGTTGAGAGTGTTACCACGAATGATGTTGTTACAGTGACCACAGTTCATACATAGATTGGTACCTGTGTAGATGATGTTTGATTCTCGTGGTCTCGATTCAAGTTGATCTTTTAAGTTCCTTGATCTCTGATAAGCAAACAAAGGTTTCGTAAAAATTCCTTTGAAATCAGGTTCGTTTTCAACCACCTGCCAATTTTTAAGAATGATTTTTTTGATCTGTTGACTTCTGGTTGATAACTTGGATACAAATACTGGTCTGTTATGATCGTTTTTTTTAGTGTGCACTTTCAGTAATTCCGACTTGTTCATAGTTCGTTTTCTCTCCTTCGCTTTATTCAGGATGTTTTCCGGATATTTTCGTTCCTGAAATTTCATGATCATTTTTGTTTCATTAATTCTGTATGTGTTGTCATCTGATGATATCCTTCAAAGTCTCAACAGTTGCGAGTATGGTAAGTGACGTTTGAGAGACATTGGGTGGCAACTGTCAAATATCAGAGAATTGTTCCTATCAGTGCTTTTGGTGTTAACCAGAAGTCAACAGATCAAAAAAATCATTCTTAAAAATTGGCAGATGGTTGAAAACGAACCTGATTTCAAAGGAATTTTTACGAAACCTTTGTTTGCTTATCAGAGATCAAGGAACTTAAAAGATCTACTTGAATCGAGACCACGAGAATCAAACATCATCTACACAGGTACCATTCCATGAATGAACTGTGGTCACTGTAACAACATCATTCGTGGTAACACTCTCAACCATCCAACTACAGGCAGATCAATCAAACTTCTCACCAACGCCACCTGTGACACCAAAAATTCGATATATCTATTGAAATGCCCATGTGGTCTCCCATACGTTGGGAAAACTGAAATAAAAATAAAAATTTGCATGACAGAGCATAAAAGCACCATCAGGAATAAAACAATGAAAGCTCCCGTGGCCGCCCACTTCGTCACCAACAACCACAACATCAGCCAGATCACATACATAACAGAAAAAGACTTCTCCAACGTGAAATGTTTTGGATTAAGAAATTGAACTCATGTAACCCTATTGGGTTAAACGATCGACTGGAATACAGTTGCTTTTTATAATTTGGATTCTGTTTTTTATAATTTGGATTCTGTTTATTACCCTAGACCTTTTTATATTGTTCATAAGCTTGCTAATCGTACAACAGACATACTGGGGGTGCCAGCAGATACACATACTTAGGTGATAATGAAAATAATGTTCTTACATTGAATTCAATCGTCCCTTAATCAACTATTGTCAACCTGACACCCAACAATCTCACCACAATCCACATAATAGCGTTTGACAGTTCATCCGACCCATCTACACCATGATTATTACACCACTTCAAAATGGCCGCCTTGTGCAGTTTCCATCTGAAACACTTCACACCCGATAGTTCGTCACAGGATTCAAAGTAATTTGTAGCATGCTTACATACATAACACCATGCATTCATTTTCCTTTCAAGCTACGATCTACAATCACGACAATATCAGTTTACGCGTATAATCCACGATTAACACAAGTTCATGATGGTACACTTCCGGCTAATCACCATAGAAACCAATATTACGCCAATATGCACATGCGTCGCGTCTTCCGAAGAACTTTCACCGCAAATAGATTTATGATCGCCACCACGAGTACCGGTAAGAGGAATGATCGTTTTTATCATTATCATGGACAAGAGCATAAAAAACTCAAATAATGCATGTTTTAAGTATAGACGCTATCCATATGTTTATTTGACCATTCACCGCGATCAACGTAACTGCACTTGTAAGCACAGGACACGGGCACAAAACATTCACGAACAATCACCATAATGTCTCGGCATGTTTCCAGATGCCCTCACATCACGGAGACTTTCGTATAAACATGTATAACTCCATAATGTTATACATGCGGACTAATTTCACACTCCTGATTCATAACGCGAGACAACCCACCATGTGTATTATTTTCACCCAGAGGCATGATTTAATCATCCCAAACCCACGTTGTTTTTTTTTTCCCCGGTAACACGTTTTTCTATAATTTGTCACCCTCAATCAAACTATAGCAGGCCTACTTCCTGATCATTGACACATTCTTTTACTCTCCATTTCCATTTTAGATTACACGTATTTACCCTGATGAAGTGCCTCGGCACGAAATGCATAGGGTTTTTTGAAATACACTTGTGGATACTTGTTTAGATTGCATAAATTGTAACGAGGATAAATTATCTATCAAAAGAAATGAACATAGAGCTGTGATGTAACAGCGAGAACGATGAAATACCCGTGAAAAAGGATTAAATAAGAGTTTAACTCAATCAAGTTGGATGTACATTTATTTGCATTGAACTCTAAAGAATGAAGAATTTCATTTCTCCCAAAGGAGTGCAGTTGGGTCTACTGTTAAGCCTAACAGTACATACATAGGTTACAAAAACAGGAGTGCCAGGGCCCAAGCCAAGGCCGCCGGTCACAGAACAGAAGAGCAGGCGGGGGCATCCAGCTGCTGACAATGTCACAAAACTAAACGCCCGGACCACATCAGGCTCAGAACAAAGGCAAAGCCAGTAAACCGCGCCAAATGGCCCCAAAGGGGAATCGTCCCGGACGGAACCAATCCACTAAGTAGCGGGTCCCCGGCTTCAGGCAGCGGACAAGACAGGGATGGCGGCACCGCTAAAAGTGCTGATGGAAGAAGAAGGAGAAGATGTTCGCACCTGCGACATACCGTGACGCCATGTAGACCAGATGCCTGAAGGACGACCACACCTCCCGAGCACAAGAGAGCTATGAAATAGTTACCACTGCCCCACATAGGGCAAGTAACATCCCAAGAACATGGGAACCCTCATAGGAAAAAAGTATCTGCATCAGAGGACAATAACCAAAAAGACTTGCGGAGACACCGCAAACAGCTTGCCAATGAGCCAGAAAGAATACACGGAAGGCCTAATCTCAGGCTAACAAGGCTGACCAACAGCCAAAACCACAATAAAAAAACCACACAGAACACCCACCACCGGGGTTACTCACAACAAGGCCCCAGAACACAATGGAGAACAACTCCCAAAACTAGAACGGCTCCCCAGTCACTGAGGGGGAGAAGGAGGAGAGGGTGGAGCCCAGGCAGACACCTCTGAATGGCAGAGTCCGCAGGGGCGAGGAACAAAAGGGTGCCATCAAAGGGAAGGTCCGCCAACCGTTCCCGAACATTCTCCGGGAACACACTATCCCGGAGCCATGCTTGGCGACGAAGGGCCAGTGAAGAGGCCACGGCACGACCAAGCACCTCCGACACATCCAGAGAGGAGCGAAGATTGAAGGCCGCCAGCTCCAGGCCATCCAACACATGGTGCCGGAGACCAACGCTGGCACCCTCACTAGAAGCGGCAGACAGAAGGGACTCAGCCAAATCCCACAAGCAAGAAGTGGCCCTTGCCAGGACATAAAGAGTGTTAAGGGCCCACAAGGCTGCGCTGGTGGAGGCAAAGATATTCCGCCCCCAGGAATCCAACCAGCGTACCTCCAGAAACAGAGGGGACAACACTGATGACAGGGAGGGAAAAGCCGTCTGCAAACGAGTGCCCCTGGTTGAAGGGTGAAGAGAAAGACAGATAGGATCATGAAGCGCATAACAGTGGCGGTGCAGAAGGTGCTGCGGCACCGGTTCCCCCGTAGCGGGTCGACCCCAAGCCCCCATGAGGCAACTGTGGAGTGAAGCCTCGAAGGGCAAAAGCAGCTCCCGACCACCAGAGCCCTGATGGAGGACCTCCAGAAGATGATCCGTGGGGAAGTGGGCCGCTGGACCTCCCATGTGCAGGATCCCCGCAACCATGGAGACCGCGCGAGCGAAGGCTGCCCCTGCCTTCGTAGGGCCCCGCGGTGGGGAAAGCAACTCCTCTGTGGGCGACGGCTGCAGACTAAGGCGGCCGTCCCCAAGGCCAACCAGTGAAAGTAAAGGCCAAGTCCGGAAAGGGGGAAGGGGAACCGAAGAATGAGGAACCTGAGAAGACTGCTTCTTGGTGACGGCAAAGAACCGTCCTTAGACGACGCCGGGGAAAAAGCCACAACTCGACGACCCGTCTCCAGGGAGGATAACACCATCAACTGCCAAACCTCTGGCGACGAAGAGGTGTCTGAAGAGTAATCGACAATCCGGCGCCGTCCCGGAGCTGTAGAGTCCACAAACGGAGTCGGGTCAATGGCGACCGGTGCCGAAGGAGACGCCGGAACGACCTCCGCCACAACGCTTGGTGCAGGAGACCGAGGGCGGGACGGAGCCGGGGCGGCCAAGGAGCGGCGCCGAAAAGGTGCAGACTCGACCTCTGACGAGGCAGCCTCCTGCGTGGAGGGACGAAGGGGGCCTGGGGACACGCCACCGACCCATAGCTAGCCCCTGCGGCGCCACCTGGGCCAGCAGCCGCCGACGCCTAAGCGGCATAGTCTTGGCCTCGGACAAGGCTGCCGCCTGTCCAAAGGATCGAGAAGGACTCTGGGACACCCCCCGAGCCTGGCAACCTCCCACAACACCACAGGGACCACCGCAGAGGTTTACGTCGAAGCAGAGGCGCCGTGGTCCGTAGGAGGGAACCCCAAAGGGCCGCACCCAGACGACACCACATCCTCCGAACCTGGAGCCGAACCCGTTGGCGCCAGAGTCGCCGGCGACGCTGCGGATGGCCCCGCACACGTCAAGGGATCCGTAGATATCCCAGGAGGAGCCAACGAGACCTGCAAGGCTGCCGCATAGGCCTCCATCTGGGCTCTAGTCGCCCCCGCACCGGGTAACTGCGGATAGGGTGATGCGGCGCTGCCGGAGGCAGAAGTGGCGGTTCTTGAAGCCGTCCGCAGGGGACAGGCACGGCGATGACGCCGACCTGGACATGCGAGTCGAGAGGAGCTTCGTTCGGCGCTCCAGCCGGGACTTCGGCTTCAACTGCAAACACGCCTCACAGTCCGTGGAGTCGTGGTGCTCCCCCAAACACCACATGCAGATTGAAGGGGGATCCGTCGCCGACATCTGCCATGTGTAAGACGAGCACGTTTTAAAACCTGAATGCATTCACACACTGTACCCAGACAAATCACTCAAGAGCGAAAAGGGGAAGGCCTGAACCGGCCATTAACACTATCTGGGTCCACGTTGCACGCAGAAAAGAAGAAAACTGTTGTCAGTGCGCCGGGGTGGTGCCTATGTGACCTCGCTGACATCATGCCCACGGAGGACGTCGGGCGGAGTCACGTGGCACCCCTCCCCCCACGCCCCGGCGCGCAGGGAGGCTGGGCAAGAAAATTTCCAGGTCCAGTCTCATGCCTGGGGATTATTCTACGTTAAGGAATTTGTAGCTAGTATTTTCTATCAGATACTGCATCATGACCAGAAACGCTCCGATGAAAAGAAGCTTCTGAGAGGGGGTCAGGTGTGACTTCGGCACGTTGATAGTGAACCCCAGCAAATGCAGGAGGTTGGCCGTAGTCTGGAGGTGGGAGACGACTGTCTAGGGCGAGCCTGCCTTCAACAGCCAATCGTCGAGATAGGGGAAGACTAGAACCCCTGACATGAGCAGATGAGCTGCGATCACTGCCATCACTTTCGTGAACACCCGAGGGGCACTGTTAAGGACAAAGGGGAGCACAGTAAATTGAAAGTGCTGGTGGCCTACCATTAACCACAGGTAACGCCGGTGGGCCGGCAGAACGGGGTTTTGTGAAAATAAGCGACCTGCAAGTCCAACGCCACCATCCAGTCTTCTGGGTCGAGGGAAGACAAGATCTGAGCGAGCGTCAACATCTTGAACTTCTCCTTCCGGGGGAAGCGGATGACGTTCCTGAGAGCCAAGATAGGATGCAGGCCCTTGTCCTTCGTGGGTACTAGAAACTAGTGGGAGTAACAACCACAACCTACTTCTGGGGCAGGAACTTGCTCGATGGCTCTATTGGCCAAGAGAGCCGTAATTTCCTGTTGGAGAAGGGCCAGGTGATCCTCCGACGCGATGTTACTGAGGTGGCATGGATGGAGGGGTAGTCTCGAAGGGGAGGTAGTAGCCCCCTTCGGACTTTCTGCAAAACCCACCTGTCCGACGTGATGGTGCGCCAGTGGGGAAGGTGATGGTGGATCCTGTCACCCACTGGCGTTTGATTGGCCTGAAAGGTCAGACTAGGAAGGTTTGGAGGCTGCAGCAGGGGGCGGGGGGGGTTGGTGGCCTGGCCCGCCCACTGGCCCCCAGAACAAAGGCGGTCGTTCCCACGTACACAGCCACATAAATGATGGGAAATTTGCTGCGGCCTTTGGCTCTGGGAGGGACGTAGTGGGGCACCCCTTCCATAGCCACGAAAGGGGCGAAAAGCAGGCTGCGCAGGGCAGCTGGAGAGGCCCATGGACATGGCCGTAGCCTATGAGTCCTTGAAACGCTCCAGAGCGTTGTCCGCTTTGTCGCCAAAAAGGCGACGGCCATCAAAGGGCATGTCCATGAGGGTATTCTGGACATGCCCTGAAAAGCTAGTCGATCTCATCCAGGCGTAGCAACGAAGGGCTACTGACGTGTAAATCGTCCCGCCCAGAGAGTCTGCGGTATCCAGCCCACAACGGATGGCAAACTTCGCCGCATCTCTCCCTGCGGCAACAGCCTGGGAGAGCACTGTTCGTGCCTCCTAGGAACACTGAGGTAGCACCTGCGCCACCGTATCCCACACAGTGGGAATAAGGGGCCAATATACATGCGGTGTCCCAAGCAGGCAGTAGAGAAAAAATGTTCTTTCCAAGATGATCCAGCTTCTTGGATTCCCTTTCGGGTGGAGCGGTAGGGAAGGTGCTCTTGGAAGTGGAGGCTTGGACCACCAAGCACTCCGGCGTGGGGTGTTGGGAGAGGAAAATTGGGTCGCCCGGAGCCGGGCGGAGGCGTCGGGCAATCATCCTATCCACGGGAGCCCCCGCGTTGGGCCTGGACCAGATGATCAAAAGGACGACGGTAAGGGCTTCATTAAGCGGCAGCAGAGGCTCTGAAGAGCTCGCAGCCGGCTGAAGCACCTCTGTCAGGAGGTTAGTCCTGACCGCCACTGTAGGAAGCTCGAGGTGGAGAGCCTCGGCGGCCCTCCGCAACACCACAGCTTATGACACTTCCTCCTCTGTAGCCACTTTAGAAGGAGACAACAAGCCAAGGTCAGGGGAGGTGTTTCGACCACTGGCATCCCCCAGTTCCTCTCTCCAGTCATGCTCAGAGTCTAGCTGATCAGTTAGAGGGTCACCTGACCCCTCCCAGTCCTCCTCCTCATCCTCTGGGTGCCAGGAGTTAACAGAGGCACAAAAACCCCACTCAGCGCTGGTTCCTGCGTTTGACAACGCCTGTCCGTCTCTGGGTCCACATCAGGATGGAGGCCGGGGTCGACGCCGGCCGGGGGCACGACCGGCGTCGGTTGCGGTAGCGGTGCTGGAGGTAGCGGCACCGGTGGAGGTGTTATAATGTCAACCGTCGCCAATCCGGATCCAGGCCTGGATCCAAGGGGAGCCTGCGGCACTGGAGCCAATGCCAGAGAAGGCCTAGGTCCCCCTACCGAGTCCGCGGGGGGTCCGGGCTGCCCAATGATGGCGTGCATCGCCTCGTAAAACTTACAAAGCTTGGCAGGAGTCTCTCCGGGTCCCGGGAAGGGAGGGAAGCTCGGAGTAGGCTCTTCGGGGCTCCATGCGTGGAGCCGCGTTAGGGGAACCTCCCTCGTCGCGTCAGCTCACCGATGGAAAGAAGTCAAAGAGCGACTATGCTTCTTCGAGTTCTTTTTGTGCTTCGACTTACCCGACCCAGAGTGCGAAGACTTGGAAGAATCATGATGGCTCCGCGACAGGTCCCTCGACCTCCCTCGCGGTCGGGACCTCAAACGGCAGGGAGCCGACAGCCGGCACTCAAGAAACTTTTGGGACAGCTCCCGCAAAGCCTTCGGAGCCATGGACCGGCAGTCGGAGCACGACTGGGGTCGTGGTCGCCCTCCAGGCAAAAGACGCACACGCAGTGCGAATCTGTAACCGACATCAGTCGGCTACAGGAACCGCATGCCTTGAATGCGGCAGCCCTACATGCACCAGGAGTCGTAGACTCAAAAAAGACGTTGACAAAAGTCGCTCAAAAACATCAGTCAAAAAGTGACTGGAGGTACCGCTCTCTCCGGATCTGCGTTGGCTGGCTTGGAAAAATAAAGAACGGATGTCAGCGCGCGAGGGCGGTGTCTAAGTAGCTCCTGCGACGTCATCCTGACAACCACGACACAAACGACAAACGCTGAACCGACCAACACCACTTTTGGGCACGCAGAGGTACTGCTGACGAAAAACTTTCCAGATCCAGTCTGACGCCTGGGGGATAACTAACATATTTATTTCAGATTGTCTCTTTCACATGCACTTGTTCGGGAAATGTCAAGAAGCATTTGCACTTGCAAATGTATGGGGTGCACTGGGGTTTGGGTATTGCAGCCCCTACAAGGGATTCTGACCTCAAACTTGGTTAGAGGGCAGCTCGGACATCGAGGGACGTACAAACTCACCTCCTGTGTTGCTTAAGCCTTCGGAGTCCGTAGGAGCTCAGGGTCAGCAGAGCGGACAGCAGTGTTGCGGTGACTGCGAATGCAGGGGGGTGACTCCTTCACTCCAAGGGCGATATCTTCGGTTGTCCTTGATGCTCCACAGGTCGTGCACGGATTCGGTATGGTGCACGGGGACAGACGATGCTTCAGACTGAGAGGGAGACAAAGTCGGGCCCAAACGAAGTCCAGCATGTGCAGATGGTCGAAGTTCAGTGGTTTCTTGTTCAGAATCCTGTCCACGTTGAATCTAAGGTCCTACAGCCAGGTAAGCCCTTATGTACCGACGGAAGGAGGTTGGCAAGATTCAGGGTACCCTCCCAGGGGAGAGTCTGGACTGTGTCCTTTGTCCAGTTTCGCAATAGAGCGGGAGCCAAATGGCTCCCAGGACTGGTCAGAACTGGACTATGCACAGGGACACCAAATGTGCCACTCATGCACACTTTGTCGCTTGCAAGCACACCCACCCACCCCTAATACACTACATCCTGTCTGGGAGGTGGTCACACCTCTCTGTGACAGGATGCCTATTGTTCTGCCTTCCCCTGGTCGAGCTTGGCTCAGCAGCAGGAGGGCAGAAATGTGTCTCTGGTCGGCAGCAACCATTTTGTGTTGTCTGGGACTGAAAGGCTGGTACCGGGAACACCAGAGACCCCACAAAACTCGCTTCTGAGGGGTGGAAACATACCTCTCACACCGGTTACCAGTGTGGGGGTATGACTCCAACATGTTTGACATCAAAAACAATAGGGTTAGTTTCCGCCATTTTAGAGTTGTATATATTGTAAATGGCTTCCTCACGGAGAACCCGGGAGAATGGACTCCGTAAGGGTGTTCTGCTCATGCAGTGGCAGCCTCTCACTTAGAACCCAGCATCCTGCCCTAAGGATTGTAAAGGCTTGCTCGAGGGGTGACATAGGTTTTAAGTGCAGTGACCATTAGATATAGTAAACCTATATCTTACGTAAGTGGTGCATGCACCAAATTACACAGGCTGCAATGGCAGGCCTGTAGGCTCCATTTTGCAAGGCCTCTCAAGTGTGGCATAATACATGCTTCAGCCCATGGGAGGCCTCTGGGGACCTATGCCCTGGGTACCATATACTAGGGACTAACAAGGGAACTACAATATCCAATCTGGAGTGTACCAAGTACATAGCATAACAATTTAAGGAGAAAGCAGATAGACTGGGGGCCTGATTAGCAGGATCCCAGCCAGACTAGTCAAAAACAGTATCCATCAGGACTCAGTATTTCCAAAGTACGTAAAGTACGGATAATGTAGGAAGGGAGTGACTTTCATTTAGGAAAAGGAGCTGATAAGATTGAGCTTCCTCAAGAGAGAACAGACATTTTCCACAAATTAAACTCATACAGTGGATGCAATAAATACTGGAAGTGTCAGGCAGACTAGGGTATGGCAGATTATACACATGATTACAAAAATGAAACCGAGGTACAGAAAGAAGCACTTCACAAAGGGTTTCTAATAATACAAATATTCAGATAGAGTAATGCCATGGGTGTGATGCCTCTAGATCAAAAATAATAGCTGAGGAAGGAAAAATGGGTGGAGTCTCCATGAGGTTGCAGAGAAAGAACATTAGAATACAAGAGTATGGATTTTAGAGCACTGAAAGACAAACAATTTTCTGTCCATCTTATGTAAAGCTCAGGTTACTGGAATGTTGTTACCGAAGATTTTAATTATCGCCAGAAGCATGAATCGGTTGATAAGAAAACGCATCTAAAGATTAAAAGTAAATAGGTTAATAATGTAAGTTGCACTTTCATTAAGTAATAGAATGTTTTACTCTTGAACTGTGCTGGAGTAAACAGTACATTCTAGAACTGACAGAAGGATTAGTTACTTACCTGTAATCCTAGTTCTCATCCAGGGGTGTACTCATCAAAGTCATAATCTATGAATAATCCCCGCCCATGTGCGGCACCCCGGAGCATATAGAAAATACATATAAATATATATGTATACATATGTGAAAACATATATTTGCAGCCTAAAACATTTCCCAACTGGCAAATCTGCCGCAACACATAGTAGTACTCTCCCAACCCCTAAGGAAGAAAGAGAGCAGTAAACATTTGCATACAACAATGCTTTATTGCCATAGGAAAACCTGTAATTGCAGGCATTTGCCAGTAGGCTGCAGTAGAATATAAAGAAACAAAGAAAGACTGACACCTTGCCTTTAAGGCATTAGAGTAGGGGTACCGTGCCTTTAAGACCTGAAGGCGACTCCCTGCTCCCATGATGCACCACAGGTGGCAGTTGGGTCAGTTCTTTTTGGAGGTGCACGACACCTGAGTAAATCCATTGAAACCTTTGATAACTTTCTGATCATGCTCGTCCGGGGAGGTGGGCGGGAGCTTATGACTTTGATGAGTATACCCCTGGATGAGAACTCGGATTACAGGTAAGTAACTGATCCTTCTCATCCAGGGGATACTCATCAATAGTCAATCTATGAATAGATTAGCAAGCTCATACCCAAAGTCTCACGAACGAGCAAAGAAGTGTACATAGAGACACAAATAAACTTCACATTTTACATACAACTATGCAAATAAATTCCTCAAAGAGGCCTGTCCCACTCGGGCATCAGCCTGAGTATCTGAATCTAGGCAATAATGGCGGGTAAAGGTACGCACCGAACGCCATGTAGCTGCCTTGCAAATTTCAGAGATTGGAACATTACGAAGGAGAGCCGTAGTAGAAGCTTTCTCTCTAGTGGAGTGTGCATGAGGTCTACCCTGTAAAGCCTTGTTAGCTAATTGGTAAGACAGAGCTATACAGGAAACTATCCAGCGAGAAATGGACCTTTTCGAGGCTGACAGACCAGTATTAGTGGTTCCATAATTAACAAAAAGCCGGTCAGACTTCCTAAGTGGAAGGGTTTTAGCCAGGTAAAACTTCAGAACCCTCCGGAGAGCTAGAGAGTGTAAATACCTCTCCGGAGGAGTGGTAGGTTGATGAAAGAAGGTAAGCAGGGTGATAGACTGAGTGATATGAAAATCTGAGACTACCTAAGGCTGAAAACCTGGGTGTGTCCTCAGTACCACCCTGTTGGCGTGAAACACTGTGTAAGGTTCCTTACAACACAGGGCCTGGATTTCGCTAACCCTACGGGCAGAGGTAATAGCTACTAAAAAAGCGGCTTTCCAGGTTAAGTGCTG
The DNA here is from genome assembly GCF_964261635.1 of Lissotriton helveticus. Classification (NCBI taxonomy): domain Eukaryota; kingdom Metazoa; phylum Chordata; class Amphibia; order Caudata; family Salamandridae; genus Lissotriton; species Lissotriton helveticus. The sequence continues at coordinate 709,692,048 of NC_136057.1, read as the reverse complement.
CAGAGAAGCCTTGTGTATAGGCTCGAAAGCAGCACCCATCAGCTTAGTAAGAATGATGTTAAGCTCCCAGGGAGGGTAGGGGGACCTCACTGGTGGAAACACTTTCTTAAGCCCCTCTAAGAAATCTTTAACCACAGGCATAAGGAAGAAAGAGGTCTGAGAAGGTGGCTTCCTATAGGCTGTGATTGCCGCTAAGTGACCCCTGATGGAGGGGTACTTGAGGCCTGACTTTGCTAAATGCAATGGATAAGGTAGAATCACCTGCTCTTGACCGTGGATAGGGTCAAGAGAGTTGTCAAGACACCATATGAAAAACCTCTTCCACTTGAAAGCATATGACTTCCTAGTGGAGGGTCTCTTGGCTTCTTTGAGAATGTTCATGCAGTCTGCTGGGAGGTCAAGGTGTCCATACTGGATGGCCTCAGGAGCCATGCCGTCAAGCGAAGGGAAGGAAGGTTGGGGTGAAACACCTTCCTTTGGTCAACAAGTCTGGACGGCAAGGAAGTTGCCGGTGAGGGACTTCCGACAGCTGGAGGAGATCCGGGTACCACCACTGGCGTGGCCACTCCGGCGCTATCAGGATCATCCTGTTGTTGGTCCTGTAGAATTTCTGAATCACTGCCGGGATCAGAGGCAGGGGAGGAAAGGCGTACGGCAATGTTTGCGACCAGCTGATCAAAAGTGCGTTTCCCCGTGAGCCCTGTTGGGGAACCTGGACGCAAAGACGTGGCATTTTGCGTTTGCTGCGTCTGCGAACAGGTCTATGTCCGGTACGCCCCATTGTTGAAAAACCTCCTATGCGACTTCTTCGTTGAGCACCCAATCGTGCGTTTCTACGAAGTCTCTGCTTAGGAAGTCCGCTTGGACATTTTGGATCCCTGGTAGATGAACTGCCACGAAGGATAGACCTCTTGCCAGGAGCCAGTGCCAGATGGTTTGCGCTTCCAGGGTAGGACTCTTGACCTGGTGCCTCCCTGCTTGTTCAGATGGAACATAGTTGTCGCGTTGTCCGTCTGAACTTGGATGTAGTTGGTGCCCAGAGAAGGATAAAGAGATTTGAGCGCCAAATGAAGGGCTCGAAGCTCTAGGAAGTTGATGTGGTAGCCTCGCTCTACTTCGGACCAGAGACCTTGGACCTGAAGCTGGTCCAAATGAGCGCTCCAGCCTTGAAGAGAGGCATCCGTAATCACTGACTGAGATGGAGGAGGGCGATGGAATGGAACTCCTCGGAGAAGATTGGAACGTCTCATCCACCATCTGATTGAGTCTCTGGCACCTTGTAGAAGAGAACCACGGTCCTCCCAGTGACCTGACCTCTGAGACCATTGGTCCTAGCGAGAGCCTGCTGCGGGGGCCTCATGTGAAGGCGTGCATTGGGCACGATGTAGATGTAGATGCACGAGGCCATCGATCCCAGGAGAGAGGACACTTGTCTGGCTGTGGGACTGTGATTGTCCATTGGAAGACGACACTTCAGGAGCATGGATGACAATCTCTCCTCCAAAGGACACACGTTTGCCTGCACGGAGTCCAGGGAAGGACCCAGGTAATGAATCCGTTGGGAAGGGTCGAGTACTGACTTTTTGAAGTGACCTGCAACCCCAAGGAGTTCATCAGGTTGAGACAGAACGAAAGATGGTTCTGAAGCAGAGCTGGAGTGGAACTTTTCAGCAGCCAATCGTCTAGATCGGGATAGATGAAGATCTTCCGCCTGCGGAGAAAAGCAGCCACCACCGCCATGCACTTGGAGAATGTCCGTGGCGCGGATTTGAGCGCAAACAGAAGCACTCGATACTGGTAGTGTTGGCGTCCGATCTGAAACCTGAGAAACTTTCGTTGCTTTACTGAGACAGGTATGTGAAAGCGTCCTGCAGGTCGATGGCACACATCCAGTCCCACTGATGAAGATGCGGAAAGATCTGGTGCAGGGCTAGCATGCGGAATTTTTCTCTTCTGATTAATCTGTTCAGTAGTCGTAGGTCTAAAATGGGCCTGTATTCTTTGACTACTCTTCTTTTTTGAACAAGAAAATAGCGAGAGTAGACTCCTTGATTTCTCTGCATGGACGGAACCTGCTCTATGGCCTTCTTCTTGAGGAGGACAGAGACTTCGTCCTGCAGCAGTTGACTCTGGAATCGGGGTAGGTGCTTTATTTGAGGGAAGACTTGCGGAGGGGGGGGCTTAAACCTCCGCAAGTAACCATGCTGCACAATACTCAGCACCCATCTGTCCTTTGTTATGGAGCTCCACTCTTCCAGATGATGAGAAACACTCCCTCCCACCGGAGTGGTGAACAGTTGCAGAGGAAGCAACAGCTCAGGGCTTGGGAGGCTGCTTGGAGGCAGACTGCTGCTTGTTATTGTTGCTTCTGCCTCTGCCAGGGCGTCTATGCTGAAATTGGGTTTTCTGCTGTGTTTGGGATGACCATTGAGGGGTTTGAACCCTCTGCTGGTAAGATCGCTTGTCCCCCTGACGAAAGCGCTTTTTAAATTCTTTACGCCTCTCCAAACCCACAGCTTTAACAGTGTCAATTTTCGATTTCATTTTGGTCATCTCATCGTCAGCGTGTGAACCAAAGAGAGACGTACAATTAATGGGGAGGTTCAAGATCTTCTGAGCATCCGGCTTGAGGCCCATAAGGCGGAGCCACGCCGAACGCCGTGAGCAGATTCCATGGGAGTAGCCATGGGCCGCAAGGTCAGAAGCATCCGCTGCGGCACTAATGACCTGGTTGGCTACGAGCCCTCCCTCCTGTAGGATTTCGACGAAGCCCTCTCGGTCTTCCTTAGGAAGCTTCTCTGTGAAGCGAGTGAGGGAGTCCCAGAGGGACCTATCGTACCTCCCGAGTAGAGCAGAGACACTAGCCACCTTCATATATGAAGCTGAGGTGTTGCATACCTTCCTGCCAAACGAATCTATGAGTTTGCTGTCCTTTTCTAGGGGTACCGAGAATGAGGGAGTCCGAATGAGACTTCATGGCCGCCGCCACGATAACGGAGTCAGCTGGTGGATCCGATCTGAGGAACAAGGGGTCCTCTGCGGGAGCCTTGTACTTCTTGGCAAGTCTAGATGGAACAGAACCTACCACTGCAGGCGTGAGGAAGGTAGCCATCGCCGGTTCAATGAAGCCAGGCACCAAAGGCAGCAGAGGTCTGGGCGCCGTCCGGTGATGAAGGGTATCAAAGATTATAGAGGTGGGTACCACAGGAGTATGCAAAGAGATGTTAAGCTTCTTTGCTCTCCTGCCCAGCACATCTGTAAGAGTTGCGATGTCATCAATAGGTGAGACTCTTGAGGGAGGAGTAGAGGAGAAGGTCGGTGAATAATCCTGAACCGTAGACCTCGTAGGGAGAGCGTGATCTGGCAGGAGATCTTGGTCTGGATGAGGGTCGTGGCCTCCGAGGAGTAGACTTAGATGGTCTGACCGGAGTACTTGTCCTTCGACCAGACGGTGAGAATGGGCGGGAGTAATCCGAGCCCGGACTACTGCGACCGCCCGATACAGCCCCCTGAGGACGGTGAGATGACGCACTGCGTGATCTGTCCGCAGATCTGGGAGAAGATTCTGGAGAGATGTTCAACCCAGGAGATGAAGATCTGTCTCCTGATGACCTGGACCCAGGTGACTCCACAATCACCGTGACCTGTTCCCTCGACGGCGAAAGCTTTGACATCGAGGATGTTTGTGTGACCAATGGCGTCGAGCGAGGCCTTGATGTTCTCTATGTCGATCGTCCATGCCGTGGTGATCTCGACTGCGATTTTCGGTGTCGAGTTGGAGACCTCGACGTCGATCTTCCTCGGCGTCGGGTCGACGGCCAACTTCCATGGTGTTCTGTCGACGACGACCTTCGATTTCGTGTCGACGACAACCTTCGACGTCGTGTCGACGACAACCTTCTTCGACGTCGTGTCGACGACAACCTTCTTCGACTTCGTGTCGACAGCGACCCTTCCTGACGTCGCCTAGACGTCGAATGGTGGGATCTTGAAGACCCTGTCGACGGCGGCACGCCAAGCCGGCTGCGATCTGGAAGCCGTCACAACTCTCAACGCTGACCCCCTTGAGGGTGGCGGAGAGTGTCTCGATGTTGACGGAAGCCACGATGTAGACAGAGACTTGGACATGCCAGCAGCCACAGACTTCGAGCCCGAAATGTGACGTCTCGACCCCGACTTAGTTGCCTGCGGCGGAGACTCTCAACGTCGCGATGGTGATCCAGAAGAGCGACTGGGCCTCTTCGACGGCGACTTCGACGGTGATCTTTGTCCTCCCTTCCTCTTTCTGGAAGCAGGAGATGCGGAACATCGTCGTTTTTGGCCATGCTTGCTTGAAGAAGACGTCCTGGGGCCTCCATGGCCACCCACCTGATGACTTTTGTCTTTCTCCAACATGGCATGAAGTCTGATACGTTCTCTGTCACGAAGGGTCTGCCTAGAGAACTTCTGACAGTGGTGGCACTGGTCAGGGTCGTGTGCCGATGGAAGGCATGCAATGCACACTGAGTGTGGGTCAGCCAGTGCCATCTTCTTGTCACAAGAAGGACACTTCCGGAATTAAGCAGGCATTCTGACAGAACATTTTAGTGGAATACCACAAAAAACCAAAGTAGAAGCCTTAATAACCCAGAAGATGTCGAATTTTCAGAAACAATTCACTCAAATTAACAATTGCAGTCATAAACTAAAGAGCTCAAGCTCTAGGATCCTCACAGAAGGAGCAGGAAAAAAGAACTGACCCAGGCGTCAGACTGGATCCGGAGAACATTTCTTCAGCAGGACCCTTGCGCGTCAGTAGGTGGCGTCGGTCGACTCCGCTTTCGTCGTTGTGGTCGCCGGAATGACGTCGCGTTAACTACTTAGACGCCGCACGTGCGAGCTGACATCAGTTCTCTACACAACACTCCACGCCAGAAGCGCAGAGCCATGCAAGACACTGACCACTGTTGCTGGGAAAAGTAGACGCTTGTTGCTGGGTAAAGTAGACACTCCTAGTCTGGCTGGACTGAAAACCCCAATTCTACTATTCGCAGATGACACGCTCATTATGTCCAAAACCCCCAGTGGATTACAGAGAGCCCTGAAAATCTTTGAGGATTTCTGTGTCAATCGGGGGTTGGAAGTTAATGTCACAAAAACAAAGCTTATGGCATTTAACCCCCACCATAGCTTTAAAGGGAACTTCTTTATGGATGGCCAAAAAGTGGAAATGGTATCAGACTTTGTTTACCTAGGTATCCATATGTCAAAAGGAGTAAACTGGGGGAAGCATATAGAAATGGCGGCACTTAAACTCCGCCAAAACACGGGAGCTATATGCAGGGAGTACAGGAAGTCTTTGACCAAGCGTGTACAACCAGCACTGCAAGTATATGAGGCGCAAGCCCTAAGTTTGGCCCTTCATGGTGCCGAAATATGGGCTTATGACAAGCTGACATCTCTAACGCTGGTGGAGAATACATTTTTTCGTGATCTTGCTGGCCTCCCCAAAAGCACCCCAATGCAACCGCTGCGTTATGATCTAGGCAGGAAAGTCCTCTCCGATATGGCTAGATTGCATCCCATTTTATATTGGCGACGTATCTGGGTTACTCCTGAACTTATTCATTATGCTTTGGGATTTTTGGATGTCATTAAATCCGATACATTTCATAAGATCACTTGGCTTAAAGAACTCCACATAGTACTGATACTAATGGGCTTGCAGGGGTTGTGGGAGGACCCAGAAACAGCCCATTTCCCATCCAAAGACATTTTAAAAGAAAGGTACTGTGAAATGGTTGCCTACCGGAACTGGAATGATGCTGATCCCTTTACTATGGAGGGCAGCTTCTTGGAAATAAAAGTTTCTCCTAGCTTAGAGCAGTACTGGGACATCATCACTAAGCCGGAGTATAGGAAGCTCTACTTCCAACTTAGAGCAGGGTCACTCCCTTTAAGATCACTAACCGGTAGATGGGGCAAAGGAAATTCTGAATTATGCCCGGTGTGTAAAAACGAAAGAGAGACCGTTGCCCACCTTCTTTTTGTGTGTAGGGCCTATTTAACCCCCCGACGTTTATGGCTAAAGGCGATGTGCAAATTGTTAGGCACAAAGGACAGCACTAACACCTTGCCGGTTATTACAGTCGCGGTTGCCAAATACTTGGGGTGGGTGTGGGCCATTAGAAGGAAATTTGCGGTGGGCTAGACCCCAATCTCAAACTGTGTGCCCGGGGGCATTGATTGAATGCAATGATGGTGAATTTTAATGAGTTTTTTCTTTTTTTTTTTTAAACCTAGTCAGTATGCTTCTTCATAAATATTTCTTTTTAAATTGTATATATGATTGTATATATGATGAATTTCGTGATCTGTAATACATTTTATTAATTAATTCAACTGTTTTTATGCTGTATGCTTTTATGAGTTTTTTTATCTCTAATAAAGCAAATTTGACTGACTGACTGACACTGACCACTGAGGCACAAAACTAGTGCCCTGAAAGGGATTCCCTTAATCTAGAAGTCAGTTCGCAGAACGGGGAGAATGGGTGGGGCAGTAAGGAATCTATAACTAATATATGTCTCTTACAGATATATAGTTACCGAAAGTAATTAACTTGTTCATCTGAAAGAGACTATTAGTTATAGATTCCTTTACTTAGAATAGATACCTCCAACAATACCGACCCCAGAGGTGGGTCTGCAAACTAATTTCACACCAGAAAGTCCTGGAGAACTGAATGGCCAAAGAAGCCGTTCCTTCGGACTTGGCTATCCAGGCAGTAATGTTTAGTGAACGTGTGCAATTATGCCCACGTGGCTGCCTGGCAGATGTCATTGAGGGGGACTCCACGTCCCAAAGCAGTAGTGGCTGCCGTGAACCTGGTGAATAGTGCGTGCAACCCTACTGGAGGTTCCTTTTTCGCCAAGGAATAACAGATTTTGATGCAAAGAACGACCCATCAAGAGATGGTTTGTTTTTGCACGGCCTGACCTTTCTTGGCACCCACATAGCCAACAAAGAGCTGATCATCCACACAGAATTGTTTGGTGCGATCCAGATAGAATGAGAGCACACATTTTGGATCCAGACGGTGAAGTCTCTCCTCTTTAGAAGGATGCGGGCGGGAAGAAGGTGGGTAAAGTGATTGTCTGTCCTATGTGGAAAGAGGTTGTCGCTATAGAAAAAAAAGAAGGTCTAGTTCGAAGGACAACCTTGTTCGGATGAACAGCCAGGAAAGGAGGTTTAGAAGAAAAAGCCTGAAGCTTACTCACCCTGCGAGCAGAGGTGATGGCAACAAGAAAAGCAGTCCTCAAGAGTATGAGTGGACAATTATGTGGCGGCTCGAAAGGAGTGCACATAAGGAAAGTCAGAACAAGGTTCAAGTCCCACTGGGGCATTATGAAAGGAATAGGAGGAAACAGGAAACGATTTACAAAAGAGGACTCGAAAAAAGAAGGCAGATCAGAAAGGCGAAGAAAGGCCGAAATGGCTGAAAGATAGCCCTTAAGGGTGCCCAGAGCAGAGTCATGCTGGGCCAAAGAAGGTAGGAAGAGGAGAACCTCAGAAAGGGGGGCACAAAGGGGATCCACAGCCTTTGCTGCGCACCATGCCACACATTTGTTCCATCTACAGGTGTATACTGTTTTAGTAGAGAGACGCTTGGCTGCCAAGATAACAATACAGACTTCAGGAGGAAGGTCGAAGGCCGTCAACTGTCACCGCTCAAACTCCACCCAAGGAGGTAGAGGCTTGGACAGGTTTGGGTGGAGGACACTCCCCTTCTGCTGCGACAGAAGATCCTCCCGATACCAGACTCTTCGTGCCCAGTCTGGAGCCAAAAGAATGACTTGGGACCTGTTGCGCTCGATCACCCTCAGCACTCTGGGCAGAAGCGGTATAGGCAGAAAGGCATATGGAAGACCGCAACTCCACTCGCGACGAAAAGCGTTGCCTAGCGAGTGCGCCTTGGAAATTCCAACCCGCAGTACTGTGGACATTGCACATTCTGTTCGGTGGCAAATAGATCGAACCAAGGTTCTCCCCACTGCTGAAAGAGACCTTAAACTACCTCCGAGCGAAGACGACATTCATGATCCATCAACCACCGGCAGCTGATTTCGTCCGCCCTGGCGTTCAGGGAACCTGCCAGGTGTTGAACCACAAGGGGCATGCCCTGATGTTCCAGCCACTTCCAGAGACGAAGGGCCACCTGACAAAGGGTCAACGACCCCACTCCGCCCTGTTTGTTGCAATACCAAATGTTGGAAGTGTTGTCTGTGAACACCTGGACTACTCTTCCTTTTAAAGAAGGAATACCTTCAGTGTTAGACGAATCGCCCTGAGCTCTAGAAGGTTGATGTGGAGCCCGGACTCCGCCGGAGACCAGAGGCCTCTGATCTCCGCCTCTCCCATGTGGCCATCCCATCCCATGAGTGATGCATCTGTCACCACTGTTAACTCTGGTTGGGGAAGGGAGAGGCATCTGCCGTAGACCCAAACCTGGTTTGTGAGCCACCACTGCAACTGATGTGCAGTCCTTGCCGAGATCTGGACGACATCGGACAGATTCCCCTGATGCTGCGCCCACTGGAACTTCAGGTCCCACTGCAGAGCCTGCATATGGCACCTGGTATGATCCACCAGCAGAATGCAGAAGGTCATGAGGCCCAGCAACCTCAGGGTCATTCTTACCGAAATCCAGGATAGAAGCCGGAACATCGGTATCAAAGCCTGAATATCCCAGACTCACGGCTCGGGAGGGAAGGCCAGAAACTGCGCGGTGTCCAGAACTGCTCTGATGAACAGGAGCTTCCGAGAAGGGTTCAGGTGCGACTTCGGCATGTAGACTGTGAACCCCAGCGAATGCAGGAGGTCCGCCGTAATCTGGAGCTGGCCGAATACAGCCTGGGGCGAGCTCGCATTCAACAACCAGTCGTCGAGATAGGGGAAGACTGGAATCACTGATCGGCGCAGATGATCTGGGACCACTGCCATCACTTTCCTGAACACCCGAGGGGCACTGGTAAAGTCAAAGGGGGGCACGGTAAACCAAAAATGCTCGTGGCCTACTGTGAACCGTAGGTACGCCATTGGGCAGGCAAGACAGGGATGTGAAAATACGCGTCCTGCACGTTCAATGCCACCATCCAGTCTCCAGGGTCGAGGGCAGACAGGACCTGAGCCAATGTCAACATTTTGAACTTCTCCTTCTGGAGGAAGCGGTTGATGTCCCTGAGGTCTAAGATAGGACGCAGCCCTATGTCCTTCTTGGGTACCAGAAAGTAGTGGGAGTAACAGCCACCACCTACTTCTAGCACAGGGATTCGCTTGATAGCTCCCTTAGCCAAGAGAGCTGCAAGTTCCTGACGGAGAAGGGCCAAGTGCTCCTCCGACAAGCGATGGAGTGTTGGTGGCATGGAGGGAGGGGTATTCCTGAAGGGGAGGGAGTAGCCCCTGTGGACTATCTGCCAAACCCACCTGTCCGATGTGATGTTGTGCCAGTGGGAGAGGTGATGGCGGATCCTGCCGCCCACTGGCAACTGGTGGCCCGGAAAGATCAAACTTGAAGGCTGCTGCAGAGGGGGCCCTGGTGAACTGGCCCACCCGCCGGTCCCCAGACCCACAGCACTGGGATCCGTGTCCCCGGCTGCACAGAGGCTGAGCAGCTTGCGCCTACCAGTGTCCCTGGGTGGAACATGGTGGGGCACCCCTTCCGTAGCCACGAAAGGCAGACTACACAGGGCATGAGGTGGTAGAGAGGCGCAAGGATCTGCGGTAGCCCTAGTCCTTGAAGCGCTTGAGCACGTTGTCTGCCTGGTCGCAAAACAGGCGACTGGCCATCAAGGGCATGTCCAAAAGGGGCGATTGGACATCCCCGGAGAAGTCAGTGGACCTCAGTCAGGCATGGCGTCTCATGGCTACGGACATAGAAAGAGTTCTACCTAGTGAGTCAGTGGTGTCCAGCCCACAGTGGATGGTGAAATTTGCTGCGTCTCTACCCTCGACAAGCGCACGAGAGAGTACTCCGGGCCTCCTGCAGGCACTCTGGCAGTACTTGCATGACCGTATCCCACACGGAGTGGGAATAACGCCCCAAGAGACATGTGGTGTTCACCAACAGGCGTCCTAAGCTGCAGGAAGAAAACATCCTCTTACCAAGATGGTCCAGCTTCTTGGATTCCCTATCTGGGGGAGCAGAAGGGAACGCGCCTTTTGAAGTTGAGGCTTGGACCACCAAGCTCTCAGGGCCAGTGTGTTGGGAGAGGAACAGTGGGTCCCCAGTGCCAGGTGGTGGCTTCTGGCAATCATCCTGTCCACAGGGGCCCCTGTGCTGGCTTGGACCAAGTGCCCAGTAGGATGTCCTCGAGGGCCTCATTGAATGGCAGCAGGGGTTCCGAAGAGGCTGCTGCCCGCTGAAGCACCTCAGTCAGGAGGTTAGTCCTGACTGCTACCGTAGGAAGCTCAAGGCCCAAGACCTCAGCCGCCCTACGCAACACCACAAAGTAAGAGGCTCTCTCCTCCGTGGCCACGGTAGGGGGAGAAAGCATACCAGGGTCTGGGGATGTATCAAGACCACTGGCTTCTCCAGTCCGGCTCCTCTAGTTGGCCTGTCACTCTCACCGGGCTGACACTCAGGGCAAAAAGGAACGCCAGGGATGAATGGTACAAAAGTACCCCCTGGCGCTGGTACAGGCGCCTGTCCGGCTCTGTGTCCATATCGAGGGGGCGCCCGGAGTCGACACCGACAGGGGAGACAACCGGCATCAGAGGTGGTGGAGGTGCTGTCAAAGGAATCGGCGCCAGGGGAGGTGTTGTAAGGTCGATCCAAGCCGATCAGCAGAGGTGGTGGAGGTGCTGTCAAAGGAATCGGCGCCAGGGGAGGTGTTGTAAGGTCGACCCAAGCCGATCAGGATCCAGGCCTGGATCCTTGGGGGCTCTGCGGCGCCGAAGACGCCATCATCGAAGACCTAGAGCCCCCAGCCGAGTCTGTGGGGCCCGAAGGCGCGCCGGCGGAGACAGGCTGCATAAAGATGGAGTGGAGAGTTTCATAAAATGCACAAAGCTGGGCTGGGGACGCTCCGGCTCCCGGGAAGGGAGGGAAGCTCGGAGCCGTCCCAACTGGCTCGGCGGGCAGAGCCGAAGGACGATGACATTCCGCATCCCATCAGCTGATGGATGGGGAGAAGGTGAAGAGAGACTGTGCTTCTTTGCCGCCTTCTTGTGCTTCGACTTACACGAAGACAAAGACTTCGACGATGAATGGTGGTGGTGACTCCGCGACTCGTCCCACGACCTTCCTCTCGGCAGGGAACTCGAGTGGCGCAGATCCAACTGCTGGGACCACTCCCGCAAAGACTTCGAGTTCATGGCCTGACAGTCGGAGCATGACTTCGGGTCATGGTCGTGCTCCAGACACCAGAGGCACACGAGGTGTGGGTCCGCGGCCGACATCAATTTGTGACAGGAGTCACAAGCGGTACATCAATGGGACATCCCTACGTGCACCAGTCGAACGACACGAAAAAAGATGCTGAAAAAATCAAGTAAAAAACTTGTCTGGCGCAGAAAAGTAAAGAAAGGACGTCAGCGCACAGGGGCGAAGCTTAGTAGATACCGCAACGTCATTCCGACCACCACGACGAACGCAGAGTTGACTGACGCGACCTACCAACAAGCAGGGGTACTGCTGAAGAAAAATTCTATTGATCCAGTCTGACACCTGGGGGTAATTCTAACGTAAGGAATCTATAACTAATAGTCTCTTTCAGATAAGGTCAAGTTACAAATGGCCAGCAATGAGGCGTTGTACCGCAGAATCAGCATGGATGCCAAAAAAAACAGGCTCCAAAGGGCAAGTCTTTCAAACTCTCCCGAACATTATCAGGAAATATCGAATCGTACAACCAAGCTTGTCTATGGGGAGCAATTGATCGAGCCATAGCTCTGCCAATAGAATCTGTAGTCTCCATCGCCGATTTAATATAAAAATTTGCCATCTCACGACCATCCTGTACAAGCTGAGAGTTTTCAGCCCGGACCCCTTCAGGAAGGGAAGGAAGCAGTTGGCTGACAGAGTACCACAATGTATAGGAAGCCCTTTCTAAGACACAAGATGTGTTCAATGACCTCAAGGCCAAACTAGTTGACGCAAGGATATTCCGGCCACACATCTCTAAATATCTAGACTCTCCACAATGGCGGAAGCAAAGGAGAAACCTCCAAACTTGGCGAAGCTGTAGCAGTTCACACAACAAACCCTTTAACAGTAGGATGTTGAAAAAGACAAGCAGGGTCGTCCGGAGCAGGACAATGAGAAATGGCACTATCAACAGAAATACCTGACAATGGACTTGCCCCAGTACCCAGGAAAATGTTGTACAGACACCCTCCCTAAGGTAATAAAGGTTCAACACCTTGATGAAGCAGATCTAATAATGGATCAGATGACAAAGTCACTGACGGAAGCTGTAATTTTAGTATTGCAGCAGCTCTCTTAAGAGTCTCAGTGTAAGCTGCACTAACCTCAGACGCCATTCATGGCAGAGAAAGCAGATCATAATTAGGAGACGGTTGCAGACTACTGCCTCCACCAATTGTTGCCAAAGAACCTCCAACCGGAGGCTGACCAAGACCAACCAAGCGGTCGACATCACCAGTATCTGCAGGGTCTTCTAGCAATACTGGAGAAATAGCAACATAACCAACTTCATCCTCAGTTGTTAAAAGAGAAGTTGCAGGAACTAGAGTGGCTATAAGTGGTGTCCCCGGCGCTGATTGTCTTCGGGTTGTCGTCGTTTTGACGTGCACCATGAATGGGGTCTGCGGCATCGTGGCGGCTTCCTAACCAGCTCATCCAACACCACAGACCTCCCAACGGGGAGCCGCACAGGGCTGTGTTTCGACATCATAATGACTCCAGGTACAGAGTGGCGGTCCTCGACTGGCGCCGAGGGTGAACCCGCCAGCGTGCTCCCAATCGAGTCCCTTCAACCTCTTTGGGGTCCGAAGGCACACCAGGGAGAGGTGTAGACCCAAAGAAGGATTGCAGAGCATGAAAAAAATGCCTGCATCTGGGTCATAGTCACCCCAGCTCCAGGATAAGGAGGGAGGCTCAGGGTCAACTCCTGTGCTGCATCCTATGGTAAGGAGAGGGAGGAATCAGCAACAAAGTCACGACTTTGTGAGGCCGAAGACTTCCGTGATTTCGATCCCTTCTGATGGGATTTACGTGACTTGGACGAGCGACACCCATGGGAACTGCCCCACGCAGGATCTTTAGAGCGTGAAGGAGATAGACGTCGCCTAGACTCCGAATGGGAGAGCCACACTGTCAACCACTTCAGTCGCCTTTCCTGCGAAGACTTAAGTTTAAGCCTATTACAGGCGTTGCACTCCACGGAGTCGTGGTGCTCTCCTAAGCACCACATACAGATGGAATGCATATCCGTAGCAGACATCGGTCGAGTACAGATCTCACACATCTTAAAACTCGAAGGCATAGGCACACTGTTCCCAAGCACAAAAAGGCGAAGAAGACCAAAAACAGAAGGCCCGAGGAAACGCTTATCCAGATCCGCATTGTAGCGTGGAAAAGAAGAAACGGACGTCCGCATTCTAGAGGGGACTTCTATGGCTTCACTGACATCATATCCGGAGATGGCGTCACCGCAGCGTCGTACAACACCATCCCCCGGCGTGCAGAGGTACTGCTGAAAAATGTCCGAATCCAGACTGTCGCCTGGGAGAATTCAGAGTTAAGGAATCTGCGGCTACATGGCTATCAGATTTTTGGTTTTGTTAACTCCAGGACCACAGGCCAAGAGAGGGTGGTCAAGCCCAGCATCGAATGGGTGCAGATGGGCCTGCTTGTGGCACCAATTGTTTTTAAGCACCCACTCGGTGCTGGGAGCAATGTCTCCACCTCCTGCCTGCAGGGAAACCTGTGGCGTTTTGTCTTGTCGCCAGTAGTAGCCGGTTTAAGCATCCACTGAAGGGAGTCAATCTGGCCTGTGTTGCCGGAATCCACAAACTTGACCCAACAACAGGCATATAGTGTTTCCTTCGAGGGGCACGGGCTGCCAAGATGACATAAACCACTTCTGGAGAAAGGTTGAAGATGTTCTGCTGTCACCATTTCAGTCTCAATGCATGAAGGTGGATATTGCGAAGGCCCAGGTGCAGAACCCTGTTGTTGGGACAGCAGGTCCTCCTGGAAGGCCAGCCTTATTGGAGGACAGATTCCCAAGCCCAGGAGTTCTGGACACTCTACTTCAATCTGGGGACACTAGGATGACTTGGGCCCAATCATTCCTAATTATCTTCCACAATTTGAGGGCTGAAGTGGTATCGGCAAGATGATGTACAGGAGTCCAGAGTTCTACTAAAGGTGGAATGCGACCTGTAGAGAGAGGCACCTTGGAAACTCCACAGTGCAGAACTGATAACAATGCGCATTCCTGGCGGTAGCAAATAGACCAAGCCAAGGTTCTACCCACTGAAAGGATGAGACCCTTCACAACCTTCAGGTGCAACTGTCACTCATGATTCGCTAGGCGTCGAAAGCTGAGCTCGTTCATCTTGGCATTCAAAGATAATGCAGGGTGTTTACTACCAGGAAAATCCTTTGATACAGCAATTTTTAGAGGTGTAAGGCCTCTTGACTCAGGGTCCAGGAACCCACAACACCCTGCTTTTTGCAACAGAATATGACAGTGATGTTCATATGCACCTGCCTCTGATGAATGAAGGGAAAGCTTTCAATGCCAATTGGACGGCCCTCAGGTTCAGGATGTTGATATGGAGCAGTACCTCTGCTAGAGACAAGCGGAGTCTAATCTGCACGCCTCCCAGATGGCCGTCCCAACCCAGAAGGGAAACATTGGTCACCACGGTCAGCTCTGGATGTGGTACAGAGAGGGGTCTGCTGCTGACTCAATCGTAGACTATTAGCCACCACTACAGGTTTTTCATATTCTCCTCTGATATCTGGACGTGATCTCAGAGGTCCACTTGATGTCGGACCCACTCAGACTTCAGGTCAGACTGCAAAGTCCACATATGCCCCCTGGTTTGAACAGTAGGATACAGGAGGCCATCAGTCCCAGTCGCTAGGAATTGACCTCCCTGAATTCCAGGACAGAGGCTAAAAGAGCAGGATCTCTTTTATGTAGCCTTCTTTTCTTAAAGACTATGACATCTGACACATTTCATTCCGTGCAGGATAGTATTCTCCGAAACAGCTTTGGAAACATTTCCACTTCGAAGTTATATTATCAAATACCTTGAACATTCCGTACTAGGGCTAAGTTAACTATGGAATGTTGTTTGTTATTGTCTGTTTGGCGACTGAGCTATCACAATTGAATCAACAATAGCGGCCCGACTGGACAAGGCAACATGGGTGACACTTACTATATAAACATCACTCCCTTGTTTAGTTAGAGGATCATTTCGGTGACACTGAGAGGTCGCCACATGCCGAAATTCTAGCCCAGCTGATTACCGTTTACCTCATGCGAGGGATGAGGCACAGCTCTACACCAAGACAGGCCTCCTTATGAATATTACCCACAGGTGACGGGGAGTTTGATTAACCTACAGGGATTCTGCAGATTCACCCACCCTTGGCACACAAGGATAAGTAGCACTAGGTAGGAGTACTATATATTACAGTACTTATATGCAAGCATATATTCTCTTTAACAGCACAATAGCTGAACTATTAGTTTTCTTCACCATACTCGTGTGGCTGATCACACTATTCTGTTTCCTTCTATTGATTATTGCATCACAAGTATTTTACTCAAGAATCACAATACTAAACATTGAACCTGCATGTTATGTACTTGTTGTACATCTCTCTGGGTATGCATGAGTAACCTAACAAAAAGGTTCTAGCTCTGTTGCCACAATTTCCATGGGGAGTCAGAGTCGTCATGTTCTGAGGTTCCATAGTCCACCTTTTACCTTTTCTGGTTAGAGGTACCGATTGTGCACTGTGAGACAGTAGGACTAAGGCCAAGCTATCCAGATGGTGTGCACAGAATCAGTCTTGCACTGTTTTGACGTTATGTTGTCCAACAAATGCACAATTTTTACTGAGAAAGTATAAGCCATACAACATGGTGCCACCAACATTCTAGCTTGGGTTCTTATTTAATCAATCGCCTGAGCAGTTTCCTTTTGTGTACCCAAAGACCCCTGCTTTTAATCGGAGAAGTCTGTGGTATTAGGGAAAACAATCCTCCCCAGTTGAGTAGGAAGATCCTATGTATTAGCTGTAGGTTGTTCAAGCATGAACCTTTCAAAGGCTCACCCCATAGAGGTATCCCCTCTGAATTCCACATATTTATATGGCTGACGACATGGGAAGCACAGTAATGGAGAGGAAGAACCGTGACTTAAAGCAGTCTTTTACACCTAAATTATTAGGTTGAGGCCGCAGTTGGGTTCACCACCTGTATGGGGCCCAGAGAGCTCTCAATAATCTGCCTAGAAAGTACTTGGGTGGTCAGACTTCCTAGGAAATCCTGTTTGAGGTTAGGATGTGGGTCAGAGATCTCTGCGGTCCCAGTAGAGTGGTGGCAGAAACACTATTTGATATCAATGAACGTTTCGATGTTTTACAATTTCTAAACAACTTCCGAGAAGCTCAGAGCAAAGTCCAGCAGAAATGTTCTGCCACTGGTTAAGTAAAGGATGCACCAGAAACTCATGAATGGATCCCAAAGATTGGGGACCTCATTCGGGAGAAGACAGTGGACAAGAGAGAATTAGGTCAAACATCATACAGGGCACCTGTACCTGTCCTGGCTGTTGAAGGTACCAGAACTGCACTTTTACCACCCCTTGCAGGTTGCAAAAAAGAGAGATTTGTGTCAATAGATCTCATCAAACCACATCATGGGGGCCAGTTCTACCCAGTAGGCTTCAAGGGCTCCTGGGCAGTTACCTGTCTTGTCTCAGTACCCTACAGGAGGTCAGTTGGAAGCTTTTATCAACAATGAAGCTGTTTCTCCCCGGCTGGGTATGGCGAACACTGAAGTATCAATTCTTCTAATCCTATTTTGCGTGAATTCCTGGTTTTTGGAAGGATGTCGGGCGTGCAGATTAACTGGAAGAAATCGCAATTTTTTCCGCTCACGAGTGCGGTGACGAAATTTCAGCTGGACTACCCACTGGAATGGTGCGACACAGACCTTCGTTACCTGGGTATTGTGATCTCCCCGGATAAGGATTACACACTTAGACTTAATTATGGTGTAGCCATCACGTAACTAGCTGAAAACGTCACGCGGTGGATGACACTGCCGTTGTCTATGGCAGGTAGGGCGTCGCTTATAAAGATGGTGCTGCTGCCGCGGTTTTTGTATCTATTTCAGAATATTCCTTATTATCCTGGCGCTTATTTTTTTCAACGCTTAAAGTCAGAGCTTCTTCGCCTCTTTTGGGGAGGCAAGCAGCCGCGGTTAAGATGGTCCATTTTGACTCAGCCATATGAGAAGGGAGGTTTTGATATCCCGGACTTCGAAATCTATTATATCAGTGCCCAAGAGCAGTATGCATACCATTGGATGAATCCTACACCTTTTATGCCGCCAATTGCAGAGGAGGATTGGATTGCCAGACCTCTTCCCCTCAGTGGCATGATCCAGGACACGGTAGGAGACATAGAAACACCGTATACCACAGTAACTTGTACCATAGACGCGTGGCGTCGTCTGACGAAAGTTCTAAAAGTCTCGCAGCTGTATTCCCCCCTAATGCCACTCACATACCACCCCCGTTTGTCGCTTTTACAAGAGAAGGGATTCCAATTAATGTGCAAGCGTGTTAGGATTGCCAAGTGGGGCGACCTGTTCCTCAATGGGCAATTCCGTACCAGGGAGCAGTTGTTTCAGGGAGTGCAGCCTACTCCACTGGAGGTATTTTATTATGTCAGACTGAGACAGGGGTTGAGGGACGTATTGATACACTTCCCAGACGAACCGGCGATAGTTCTACCATTGCATGTCATGCTGCAGTCAGATGGACGGCATCTTGTCTCTAGATTGTATAATAACATTAGACTGCAGCGTGCGGGATTTGAGAGTCCGGTGCGTCGTTTGTGGAGTACTGATATGGGCCAAGAAATTACCGAAGACCAATGGAACTATTGTTGTGCCATCACGGCTAACATATCTTCTAGTAGTAGACTGAAAATTATTAATTTCAAATTCTTGCATAGATTCTATTAAACGCCAGCTCGTAAGCTGCAGTTCCAACTGACAGATAACGATAGATGTGATCGATGCCACGCAGAGGGGGCGGGATTTATCCACCTGGCATGGGAGTGTCCCGGTGTGCACGAATACTGGACACAGGTACATGATTCATTGCAGATTATGATGGAAGGAGCGATTCCTAGAGACCCATTAATCATGCTATTGGGGTATACACTGAATATACCTAAGCCAATTCGTAGGTTTGTTGACACTGTACTACTGCTTGCCAAGAGGAGAGTTGCTTGTCGCTGGGGGAGGGGGAGAGCCCATAAGTTTAAGGAATGGCTAGAGGATGTTGTCTACTGTCAGGAACAACATAATATTTACGCTGACTTGTTACCAGCTCGCTACAGACCAAAAGATTTCTGGGGTCCTCTACAGGCATACCTGTTGCACACTGCAACGTCACATGACGACTCGGATGATGGCAGCTAACTGTGTGACCCATGGATAACTGCTTGCCAATATATTGCATTCTAACACTAGTGGGGGCGTTCTGATAGACTTTCTTCTGCATAACGTAGAGTATTGCTGGAGACTTCAGGATACTTCTCTTATAGCATGCTGTTTGCCCTGACCTGTGAACCCTGATACCCTTGTCCCTGTACCTATATTGATTGATACTAAACAGTGAATGTATTGCTGGGCTGGGAGGGGACCGACATATGTATATTTTTGCCTGTTCGGATCATTGGCTCACACACTGTACCTATATGATTGTCAAGAGATTGTAACTCGTATGAATGTAACTTAACTGTCTGTTTTCTGTTAACTATGAAACTGATAAAAAAGTATCAATTCTTCCTGCTACACCAATAAATGCCATACAATCAACATGTACGGAAACACAGATTTTATTTCTGCAAACAGACAAAGATGGCATTGTACCACAAAGATGGTAATGTACCACCATTAGCCTGCTCCCCATTCTACACAGCCTCCAGAACTATCAAAAATAAATCGATCTGCCTCTGGCTACTTCATCGACATGACTTGTCTTTGGATTTGTCTGACCGACCGCTACCGCTCAAAGGTAGACTACGTGAATTTTATACGTGGCTGAAAGACATACTTTATCCCTCCATGGATATACATTTTGATTACAATTGCATCACTTTTACTGTTCATCTGGATTGGTTTTGTGACTGGCTTTTTTCTGCTTCTAAATGGACACTATCTCCCAGAACGCTCTGCTGTTGAACTGGTGTATGTCGTTTTAACACCTCATTCTTCATCACAAAGTGCGAAGAGACCTTTCCCTGGAGAATATTTCGGCTGGAACGGTTCCTGATGGAATTGTTTGGAATAAGGTATCATTTGATATATTTGGACCGAACTTTACAGATTCCATATGTATTTAGAATTTTACAGGATGTTATCAATCCTAGTACTATTTCTAATGATTGGGACTTTGTTACAGTGCATGAAAAGATAGATCTACAAAATTCTGCTGAAGACATGTATGATGGTTGCTCAAATTATGATGAAATATTCTAGTTTCACCATTATGTACAACTTTTTCTGCATAAAGCAAGTACTCCACATGCAGTATTTAATTACACACAATGGGATGCAGTATTTAATCACACACAATGGGAACTTTGCCCTACACCTCCATACTGTAGCTCAAAATCATTAGCACAGAAGTTAGCAATTTTTTCTGGTCACAATCCAGCTGACCCAGCGTCCTATTATATCAAACAAATGCCTTCACAGGGTATGAAAACTATGCTCACTGACACCAAGCTGATTTATTCTGCATCTTTAATTTCCCAGCTGTCTGTACAAGGGTTTGACTTTTGGAAGAAAAATGTTGATTTACAATCTTTAAGGGAACAAGAGATTTGCAGGCTTAGGGGAACAAGGCTCTATTTAGAGCATGCCTTATACCACTTCAAATGATTTTCCTGAACCGTCTTGTCTTGACTTAGCAAAGATAACTGATCTGAACAAACCAAACATTCCCACATTTGTACGTTTTCTGAATTGGCACCACTTCACAAACTACACAGAGGAAAAATTAGATAACGTGCTTCGCAATGGAACATACAATTCTTCACACACCAGTCAGAAGGGACAGTCAGTGTAGCCCTTGGATACAAACGGATGTCTGGCACATTTTCTTGACACATCCAAAGGGTTTATGATCAATAGGCCCGACCCACGTTACGTGCAAAACCGAGACTCTGGGTGGAGACAACTGACAGCGTTTGGAAGTTGTGCTTTGATTGGCTTAGACATTCCACGCTCACAGCACTTATTGCTTCTTTCTGATGAAATGGGATTACAGGACTTCTTGTTGGGTCCTCGAAGATCACATCAAAACCATTTTCTGTATGCTATATACAATGAAGTGTGAAAAATTTCACAGTAGGAACCTGCTGAGAGACTGTGTGAAATTGACAGGGCAAGTTTAGAAAAGGGCTCCAGTAGTAGAAGACCATGGTACGACTACTTTATCCACCAGAATATACTTCCTAGGTAACATTGCAATCTACATCATACAGTGGCATGTCTTCTTTACCACATGGGAAGTCGCACCTTAGGGCTATCATGTTACTAAGTTGGACTCTACAGACACTTTGTGCTAGTCGCATTCCACGGAAACACCATAATACCACTAGCTTGCTTTTACATTACAATACAACAAACCATCATGGCCAACAAGGAAGCGAATCATGGATCTTACCTTTCAAGTACAGAGGTAGGAATGGTTGAACTGAGGTTTTTTTAGTGAGTCTGACTGCTCGAGTACCTTGGGACATTCTTTGGTTTGCAGGGAGGTTTTCCTCCATGGCGTATGTAAAGCACCTGAAGCTAACTTGTTGTGTTATCTGAAGCTGCTGTATTCCATCCAGCTTTCAAATTGCTCTCTAATGGGTGTTATATGATGTTGAATGATTGGAGCTTCTGTGGGATGAAACAGCGAATTGCGTATCTGGCGACTGTTTCTGCGGTCATGACCTGTTGTACTCAAGTGCTGTTTCCACCTGCCCACACAGTTAGGGATGCAACGCTTTCACCTTCGATAAAGCTTACGTATGTGTACTTTGATGCTTTAAGCAAACTGAAAGCCTTATTGTTTCAGAAGGATGTGGTCTTAATATCTTAAAGAGACACATTTGATCTTCAAGTTGCAATACACCGCACAAATTTCCCACACCATTTCGGGGAGCTTGTGCACCGCATTTTTAACACGTGTAGTACTGCAGACTTTTTTTTAGGTCAATCGGCTCTTGGTTGGTTAATAACTTCAAATCAGTTATTCCATCTGTCATACACTCCGTGCTAGGAAACATTTTTGGAGGCTTAACTCTGGTCCTGTTTCTAATTGTCGGGACTGATTTTCTTTTTTCTGTCCCGCAATAGTTGTTCCGCTTTGTGACCAAATGAGAACGGCACTACCACATGTGCTCCTGTGTGTGAGAGAATGATACAGGCTTTTGGCTCACCCTTGCTTCAAGAGCTTAATGACAACTGATTCTTGTCCTGTTGGCCTATCTGGCTGCACTGCGTGCAGCCTGTCTTCTGCTGTCTGCTGTGCACTTTTGAATGTGCCCTGGACACATGCTTGGGAATGCAATCGGCTCAATATACAGACGAGAACTGCTGGTGAGTCTGGTGGCCCTGCATGCTACCTGTAACAGTTGGCTGTTCAATGCTAACATAACGGCTGGCCGACATGATCTAATTTGGAATGTGCGAAATGTGTGTAATAGATAAAAACGTCTCAGGTTATTCAGGGATGGGCAAATACACAGTAAATGAATCAGTTTCTTTTGCTAGGCCACAGAGTCTGCAGAGTAATATTGGCCATGTTTGTTTCCCTGCAGGAACCTGAACCTTTGAGATAAATGCCCCCATCCGAGTTCGAAGTAGCAGTTGTTGGGTAGTTGTTGTGATGTGGTTGACTAAATATGGTTGTGGGGAGCATCTCTCATATGAAGCGAATACCGTGCAGTCATGTTTTTTCTTTGCTAGTGCGGCTTTATCTGTGATCCAGGGTTTTTGCCGCATTATTGGTTATTTTTTTAAAAGCTGCAAAGGTGTAATTGGTGTTCCATGCTTCTTGCATTTTGAGGTTTATCAATGCTTCTTCTAGGACTGTGTTCCAGGCGTTTTTTTCTTTTGTTTGATTCTTTATTTTGATCCAGCAGTGCCCCATCAACGAATCCTCTTGTGCTGCTTTTAGTTTTCAACACATTTTTTAATATTGCTGCTTGTCTTACTGGGTGCTGGTTTGATAGCCCCAATTCCAGACGTACTTGTGCTTGTGATACAAACTTCGGGATCTGAAAGATGTATTTGAATAACTCTGGTTGTTGTAGATTCAGGAAGTTTGCGTCTTGTCCTCTGAATATTTCGGAGCCGTACGTGAGGGTTGGGAGAAATTTAGCCCTGAGAAGAGGCACGCCCGATCAGACTGAACCACGAGATCACCAAGTGAGAGGTGAAATTCTGAGACACCTTTACCCCAGGCGCACAGATATTGAGGAGAGAGCAATGTAGTGAGGCTGTGACTCAGAAGGTACGACTCAAGGAATTGCAAAGGAAACCATCCGCAGGCGAAGGGGAGTATATCACCCACAAGGCCTGGGACCCATCGTTGGGATAGATCATACCTGTTCTCAACAAACCAAGGAATGAGATAGTCAGAGGGGAACCACAAAAAACTCCAGCATCGAGAACATAGATACAGGCATATCCCACTTAAAATACCAACCCACAGCAAGTAGCGGCCACACACCAGGGCCGACAGGCAACAGGAAGCGCCACCAGATAACGAAGCCCTCCTACAGGCATTCCATACCTCCAGCGAGGCAATTGAGGGAAAAATGGCAGAAATACACTCAGAAGTGACCACCAGGACATGCGCAATGTTCCGAGAGAGTAACCCAGGCAGAGAACCACATATCAGAGGTGGAAGACACATCACACGCCTTAAAATGTGAAGTCTCCGACCTCAAGGAGGCCCTTAAGGAGGTGACCTGGATGGTGGACGATACGGAAAACAGGACAAGCAGGAACAACTTATGCTTTATCGGCTTTCCGGAGGGAACAGAGTGACCAGATCTGGGAGCTCTACTGACGACATGGCTCAGAGACTACCTCCCGGCTGTGCAGTTCTCATCTTGCTTCTTAATTGAGCGAGCCCATAGGATGCCCAATACACGGCTGCTGCCCGGGGCTTCCCCCATGGCCACTGATCGCTCAATTCCTCAACTTTCAGGATTGAGACCTAATCCTTCTAGAATTGAGGTGAATTAGAGAAATTCATCACACCAACGTGAAAATAATGGTCTTCCCCAACTACTCAAGTGAGGTGCAGACGATGCGATGAACATTTGACTCTGTTAAGGCAAAATTGAGAGTCCTTAAATTTCAGTATATGTTGCTCTTCCCGGCGAAACTAAAGGTCATCTCCAGGGCAACTCTCACTTTTTCCAGACCCCAGAAGAGGCATGGACCTGGGTTGAGGAGCGTCCTCCACTGAGGCAAAGCATAAAAGCTGCATGGTCAATACAGACAGACACTCCGAAAAGGCCAGACCCCAAACAGAGATGCTTCCCCATGGGAACATGTAAATCACGGATGGGGACACCTTTGAGAGGATTGCCCCGCATGCTGAGAAGAAATAATCTGATGAGGACTCAACACAAGCCAAAACCAGTCAGATACATCTCAACCAAAGAGACCGTGTCAACACCAAGCCTTCCGATAAGGAACACTCAACTGAGTCAGACAGTGACTAGCAACTTCTTCAAAACATAAATCTCATGGAATAGGTGGGCACTAAGACGCGCGATCAAGAGACTCTACAGCAGAGACCTGGCAAGAGTGGTGAAGAAGGCTGAGAAGCGGAACTAGCCGGCACAGAGGCAGAGAGAAAAACAGAACAGTTAAGAAGTCCCCCAGACATTAGCACTTCAAGCCCAACTGGGCTTAATACTAGTTCTGAATTCATATACTTTTGTTTTGTATTAGACAAACCAGGGAGGAGTGGGAATACAGACCTCTCAAGCTACACCTATGCCATGGTTGTCACGTTGACAGTTCAAGGGGTGGGCGTGGGAAGTGGGAGAGTGTGTGTGGGGGGGGGGGACAAGTTGAGGGAAAAGGGAAAACCGAAATGCATAAGAGTACGTTATTCCTGTTTTTAGCCAGTAGTAAGAGCTCCAGAGCCATAAACAGAGACAAGGAGAGGGGGGCAAATGGGGAACCTTCCCCTAGTGAGGGGGAGGAAGAAAAAACACACAATGGGTGAGGAAGGGTACTCAGTACTGACGTGGAATGTAAACGGACTAGGGAACAAGATCAAAAGGGGGCTGGTCACCAGATATTTCAAAAGGCTCAAGCCTGACATCATCCTCCTGCAGGAAACCCACTTAATGTGCACACTGTTTTTTCCTTGGGAGGTGGTCATACTCTACGCTAGCACACATAGGATTTTCCCCTGAAGCAAAGGGAGTTGCCATGCTGATTAAGAGGACTCCACCTTCCACACGACTAAGATCTGGACGGACCCTAATGGTACTCCATTCGCACTCCAGGGAAACTGGGGGCGGAGGGAGTTTACCCTGATCAATGTCTATGCTCCGCATTGATTGCAAAATCAAACACTAGAGGCAGTGGCAGGGATACTTTTGGAATCCGGTCCTTCCACACACATCATATGGGGCGACTTTACTGACATCATTGATCTGAGCTTAGATCGCACGCACACAAGTCCAGGAACACTCATACCCACCTCACTGGCAGACTTCGTGAACTCCATGGGGCTGACTGACCTTTGGCGTTGACCTCACCCGGTCGCCCGCACTTACTCACACTTCTCGGGGGCCCACAGGGTCTTTTCTAGACTTAATTACCTCTTTGCTCCAGCGAGAGAGATACATACCACAGAAAACATTGACTAACTAGCAAGGGGAATATCTGACCATTCACCCCTCTGGTTAACGGTGGGAGATAGAGGATGTAGAACCAGACGAGAATGGAGACTAAATGCCTGGGAGCTACACAACAATGTAGTCGCTAGTGAGATCCGAACAGACAATGAGCTATATTTCCGCGAAAACGAGGGCTCAGTGTCCTCAGCTGTTACTCAATGGGAGGCATAGAAGACTGTGTTACGAGACAGAGCGCAGAACACATTAGCGCATAAAAGAAGGGAGGAGACCCACCAAGTCGATGCCCTGGAGCGGAAGCTCCTGGAGCTTGAGAAGAACATAGGTCTAGATACTGACTCAACTCTGCTTCGCCAGATTGCAATTAAACGTAGGGAATTCCGATCCCTGACAGAACAGGAGGTGCAGAAGCAAATCTAGGCCTCACACAACTGACTATGAGTCGGGAGGCAGGGCAGGGAAACTATTGGCCTGGCTGGGCAGGAAAGAGAATCGAGATGGGTGGCCATGATACATGAAAAAGAGAAAGTACACGTAACAGCAACTGCCACAACAGGGGCATTCGCTGGCTTTTAAGCCGAGCTCCATGACGCCAGACCACAGAAGAGTGTTAGAAGAGTCGCAGATAAAAGCCTAGATTAGTGGAATAGAAACCCCAACCCTGGCCTGGGAGAAATGAGAAGCCCTGGATAAAGATATTGCACTGACTGAAGTATTAGAAGCAATCAAAAGACAAAAATCAGGGAAAACCCCGGGTCCCAATGGACTGCCGATAGAATTTTTTTAACGTAATGCAAACCTACTACGCCCAAACCTTCTAAATATGTACAGAGCGGCGCGGAATAAAGGGACACTCCCTCCCGACACCTCTGTGGTGGTGATTCCCAAACCGGGGAAGCACCCCAGACTGTGGGTCATACCATCCAATATCACTACTCAATGTTGAAACCAAGATCCGGTGGCCAGAGATGACTTCCCTCGTTCGCCACAACCAATCTGGCTTTATGGCCAGACAAACCACACGCTTCAATCTCCGCCGCTAGGCCAATTGGCTGGATGCTGTGAAGAATAGGTACACCCACATCTGTTCCTCTCCCTAGACGCTGAGAAGGCTTTTAATGCGGTTCATTGGCCATTTATTGGAAGGGTATGCTCAGACATGAGTCCCTTGCTCACTGCACCATCAGGATTCAAGCAAGCCGGGCCGAAGACGGCTGTAATGCCAGAAACCGGTCCCCGGAAGCTTGTTTCCTTTCCAGTGAAGAATTGGCTTGGTAGTTTGGTCTGCCCTGTTCCCATGATGCACTGGGCCAGGGACAGACTAATTTGCATATAGCCAGGTTCTGAACTGGGATGGTGCAGTGAGCTAAAAAACGGTGATGGATCAAGCCCTGATCTGTTGACTGGGTAGGAGTGTTCTGATTAACTCAGATACTCTGTCCATCACCACCCCCTTTTTGAAATATTTTGGCCACCACAAGTGTGGAAGGGTATGCTCAGACATGAGTCCCTTGCTCACTGCACCATCAGGATTCAAGCAAGCCGGGCCGAAGACGGCTGTAATGCCAGAAACCGGTCCCCGGAAGCTTGTTTCCTTTCCAGTGAAGAATTGGCTTGGTAGTTTGGTCTGCCCTGTTCCCATGATGCACTGGGCCAGGGACAGACTAATTTGCATATAGCCAGGTTCTGAACTGGGATGGTGCAGTGAGCTAAAAAACGGTGATGGATCAAGCCCTGATCTGTTGACTGGGTAGGAGTGTTCTGATTAACTCAGATACTCTGTCCATCACCACCCCCTTTTTGAAATATTTTGGCCACCACAAGTGTGGAAGAGTATGCTCAGACATGAGTCCCTTGCTCACTGCACCATCAGGATTCAAGCAAGCCGGGCCGAAGACGGCTGTAATGCCAGAAACCGGTCCCCGGAAGCTTGTTTCCTTTCCAGTGAAGAATTGGCTTGGTAGTTTGGTCTGCCCTGTTCCCATGATGCACTGGGCCAGGGACAGACTAATTTGCATATAGCCAGGTTCTGAACTGGGATGGTGCAGTGAGCTAAAAAACGGTGATGGATCAAGCCCTGATCTGTTGACTGGGTAGGAGTGTTCTGATTAACTCAGATACTCTGTCCATCACCACCCCCTTTTTGAAATACATTGGCCATTTATGAGCAAAGACCTGGTAAAATTTGGATTCGGGACAGACTTCATGACATGGGTGGAACTGCTTAACACCAACCCGAGAGCAAGAGTCCAAGTTAATGGGACACCAGGGAGGGCTTGAGTCACTGAATCTTAAAGAGCGTGGGAACAGCAACCCAGGAAGAAGCTGGCATTCATAGAACTGAAGGCAAAGCAATTTGCAGAAAATGCTTCCTTCCCAAAGGTCATAAAGGTATTCAGGTTCGTCCGACTTGTTAGACGCCTGCCCTACCAAGCTTTCAGTAGATGGGGGTACTGAGTAAAAATGAAGGTCTGCCCTGGGCAAAGGGGAGGCACCTCACAATCTGGAATTTTTCAGGGGTGGGGGGAGCATCAGCACAGCAAGAATTGGCCCAAGCTGACAAAAGGGCATATGTAAGGGTGTCATTGAAGGGCAAGAGGGGCTCAGCATATGTTTGCCCTGGCAGGAGTACTTCTGTTAAAACACCGGCTTTGATCTCCACAATGGGGAGCTGGAGGTCAAGAACTTTGGCTGCCCTACTCATGATCACTGAGTAAAAACAGCTCAACTCAGTGGCAGTGCGGGGTGAGAGGAGATATGACTGAGGTAAAGTATCAAGTGAAATGGCTTCTTGAAGGTCATCATACCAATTTGCCTTGTAGTATTACTGCCCAGTCTCATCACCCATGTTGTAATCATAGTCTAAATCCATGCCAAATAAGAAATGCAACATATGTGCTCCTCCTTGTGGGTGTTAGTAAGCCAAGTGGGGAGGCGGCGCCTTGATGGAAGCTGAGTGCAGCCTTTTCAGAGCCCATAAGGGCGTGGGGACTGGAGGTCACAGAGCACGATGGTCACCTTGTTCCCCGGCATTGATGGAGCTGGCATGTGGCACCAGAGGTGGAGTCAAAATGGTAGTAGGAAGAGGCCCAGTTGTGGGCGGTGGGTCCAATGGGCGCAAAGGCGTAACTGCCAACAGAATGCCAGATAGAGGGCCCATCGCCAACTTGTGGCCTGAAGGCAGAACCAGAGGGAGTCCCTAAGGAATCAAAGAGTTGGCGCACGGCTTTGTGTAATGCTTTGATCTGCCCCGGTATTACAGACGATCCCAGAAACTGGGGTTCTGCAGGACATGTTGTAGGATAGGCTTGGACATGGAATAGCTCTGGAAGCGAGATCCAGAAGCATGGTGATGCCTTTGTGCCTTCACAGGAGTGCACGAGTGGCAGGAAAGGGCGACTCCTGCTTCGATGTTTTGTGTTTTCTTCTTCGGCTGACCCGAAATCTTGGAGCACAATGATGACTGACCCTTATTTATTTATTTATTCAAAGTTTTATATAGCGCGAACAGGATCCTTACAGATATCAGAGCGCTTCACAAAGACAGGGAAGGGGCAGTAGGAGTCAACAGAGATAATGGGAGACAGTATAATAGTCAATAACATGGTAATAACATGGATAATAAAAACATACATAAAACCAATCCATATACAATCAGGTAAGGGAGTAATATAGGAACAGCACAGGTCATTGATCACACTACAGAGGCGTACAGGTGGATCAGTAAACCAGCGTGTATCATATCTTGGTCGATAGTAAGAGAGTAGCGTAGTAGTGCCCCCAACAAGTAGAGTATAGTGCCAGGGGATAGGGTGAGCAGTGATACAAAGCAATGCAGAGTCTCTGTACCAACATCTATAACGATCAGGAGATCTTGGCCAGAAGGATGGTTTTCACCTCTTTCTTGAAGAGTGCAGTGGAGGAGATCAGCCTGGTTTCAGGAGGGAGCGCATTCCAGATCCGGGGAGCCATCCCTGAGAAGGAGCGCTTGTAAGTTTTCACTTTCCGGAATCTACGAGGTTTCAGGAGAAGATTTTTTGTGCTCCTATTGGATCTCGAACCTCCTGATATAGACAGCTTTTGAGCGAGGTAGTTAGGTGCCTTGTGGTGCACGGCCGCGTGTGTCATAACTGCAATTTTTTGCTGTATTCTGGCTTCAAAAGGCAGCCATTTTAGAGACTTTAGGTCTGGGGATATGTGCGAATGCTTTCTAGAGCCAGTAATGAGTCTCGCGGCAGCGTTCAGGGAGGCTCTTAAGGGTGCTGTTGTTGATAGCGGGAGACCGCTGAGGGCCACAATTCCATAGTCTATTCGAGGGATGACTAAAGCTTGTACAGCAGTTTGGAAGTCTTTGGCCGGGAGGAAGGGTTTAATTTTCCTCAGCGTGTTAATTTGGAAATTAGCTGCTTTTGTGGCTTTGCTGACGTGCTGCTGCATGTTGAGCTTGGCGTCGAGTGTGATGCCTAGGGATTTCGCAGAGTCCACGATGGTAGGTTGGACATTGAGTGCTGTTAGGTTGTTGAGCCAGGTTTGGATGGTGGAGATTTTCGTCGGGGGTGAGATGAGTAAGAACTCAGTTTTCAGAGCATTTAGTTTGAGGTGATTATCGGCCAGCCAAGATTGGGTGTTAATAAGCGTGGAATTCAGATGTTTGATATCTTCCGGGGATTGTAACTTTAGATAGAGTTGTGTGTCATCGGCGTACATATGGAATTGTACATTGGATGCTTGAAGCAAGGTGGCGAGCGGTTCCATAACGAGGTTGAACAGTGTAGGGGAGAGGGTGGATCCTTGTGGAACACCTAGATCTACAGGCACAGGTGTAGATAGCACATTGTCGATCTTGAACCTCTGAGACCGGTTGTGAAGGAAGGACGAAAACCACTTGAGAACAGTTCCCGATAGCCCCATTCTAGTACTTAGCAGCTCCAGCAAATTCTCATGTTTGACCGTGTCAAATGCAGACGAGAGGTCAAGAAGGATGAGGAGGCAGGACTCATTGCGATCCAGAATTTGGAGGGCGTCATCAATTATGTGTGTCATAGCTGTTTCAGTGCTATCTTTCGTTTTGAAGCCTGATTGATGAGGGTTGAGGAGGTCAAATTGATCAATGTGTTTTGTTAGTTGTAGTTGGACACATTTCTCCAGCAATTTGGCCAGTGTGGGGATATTGGTGATGGGCCGATAGTTGTTTAGGTCAGACGGATCAACTGTAGGTTTCTTGAGTATAGGCGTGACTTGCCCCACCTTAAGGGAGTCTGGAATGTGGCCTTGTTGTAAAGAGCTGTTGATGATCTTGGTCCAGAGAGGGAGGAGCAGGGGGATAAAGTCTTTTACAGCATTAGCAGGTAGAGGGTCTGTGAGGTGATTAGAGGGCTTCAAGGTGCAGAGCAGTTTGTGTATTGCTTCTTCCGAATAGGTATCGAAGTACTGCCAGGATGCCTTGTTTTTAGGTTGGGTGTCTGCCTTTCTGGTGTGGTTGGGGTATCGACTTACATCCATGATGAGGTCATTTCTTATGTTGTCAGTCTTTAGTTTAAAGAAAGCAGAGAAGGCTTCACAGTGTGGGGTGTCATTTGTTGTGCTGTTTGATTGCGTGGGTTGTGCCTTTGTTTGGGTCTTGATTAGCTCGAACAGCTTTCTTGGCCTGTTCTTCGCTTGGTCCAACTGGCGGCTGAAGAAGTCCGACTTTGTGCGCTTTATTTTCCTAAAGTAGGCATTTCTCTTGTTCTTAAGCTTTTTGAGATGCAGTGCTGAAGGGTCCGATCTCCAGGTGCGCTCTGCCATTCGCATATTACGCCTTTCGTCGTTGAGCCTGTCATCATACCAGGGGTTAGAAATTTTGGTGGAGACTCTCTTCAGTTGCAGAGGGGCGACTTCATTGACTATTGTATTCATAGAGTCAAGGTAGTGGTCAGTCAGTGATTGAACATCTGAGGCACCTGAAGGGGGAAGGAGGAGGTTGCCGATGTGGGGAGGTAGTGTGGAGGGGTTAAGATTCTTCAAATCCCTTTTCCATGTTTTGGATTTGATTGGTTGCGTAGGGTTAGGTTTAACTTTTTCGTTGATAAAGAAGGTGATAATGTGGTGATCTGACCAATCGCAGGGTAGAATCGCCTCCAGTTGAATAGCGTTCTCTTTGGCAATGATGAGGTCGAGTATCGCGCCTTTGTCGTGTGTTGGTTTATCGCATAGTTGGGTGAGGTCAAGCGCATTGAGTAAAGTTTTGAGACTATTCACCACGGTGTCTTTCTGATCGTTCCAGTGGAGATTGAAGTCACCCAGGTATACTTGAGTGGTCTGCCGACCGGCATTGGAAGTGATCAGGTCCATGAATTGTTGGGTGAATATGAGATTGTCACCAGGCGGGTGATAGATGAGATGTAAAGCACAGACTTGTTTGCCCTCACTGGTGATGTCGAGGCAGAGGAGTTCACAGGAGGAAAGGGAGGGGGAGGTGACTTGAGTAACGGAAAGGTTGCTCCTAAAGATGCATGCAATTCCCCCGCCCGTCTTGCCAGGAGACCTGTCCAGCCTAATGATGTGATAGTTGGGGCGGACTAGTATGTCCATGATCGCGGTAGAGGCTTCAGTGAGCCACGTTTCCGTTAGAATGGCTAGGTCCAGCTCCCTATCTGAGACGAGATCCGCGATGTCGGAGGAATGTCTCTGGGCCGATCTGCAGTTTAGAAGGATGCATTTGAGTTTGGGAGAGAGAAGGGTGGTCGAGCTTTCTAGTGTAAGGGGAACTTTTCTGAGGTTGTTAGGGACGGAGCCTCTGTTGTTGAGTGTTGGGAGCCTCAGAGGGTTAGTAAGAATTGTGGGTATGGGGATGTGTGAGTTGGAAAAGTCTTTTACCGGACCTGGGCCATAAGAGCGTAGGAGAGAGCATAGGTCGCGGTCCGACAAGGGGTTGAGAACACGACGGGGGCGGTGGGAATTATTGCGAACAGGGATAGTAGGCCATTGCTGGTGTCGTCGGGGGCGAGGGTATGTAGGGAGGGTGCGTCGTTTGTAGGGTAGTTGGGTGGTGGGAGATAGACTGGGCTGTGAGGAGAGAAGGTCTTTGATTGCGTGGACGTCTTTTTTGATTTGTAGGATTTCCTCTTTGACTTGTTGGAGGGTGGATAAAGTCAGGTCAGGAGGGTCATTGGGGAAGGTGTTGGTGGAGAGAGCCGTTGGTGAGTGGTGGAGTAGTGAGCTGGAGAGCAGGCAGGGTATCGGGGGTGGGGTATACTAGCGTTGTTGAGGGGTTCCGCGGTGCTAGTGAGTGGGATGGTATTCAAGGTGTGGACGTGTTTGTGGGCGAGGGGTGAGGGTATTGGAGGTGTGGCAGGCTGTGGTTGGGAGGCATAGGTAGTGACTTCAGTGGGAGACGGTGCTGGTGAGTAGAAGAGTGAGTGAAGGCTGAAGACAGTGGGGGAGACAGGAGGGTAGTGAGGGCTGAGAGTAGGAGGTGGGAGAGAGGGGGATGCTAAGGTAAGGGGGGAGGTATGTTCTGTATCTTTTGTTGGGAGGGAGATAGAGTTGTGAGTGGGAGTGGAGAGGGGGCAGGGAAGGGAGAGGTGTCTGCCGTGGGGGGGATGGGGGGGGGGGTGGATAAACTCCGAGTGATGGTGTGTGCAGATGTAGGCGTGTTGTGGGTGGGAGTTGTTGTGTCAGGTGTGAGAGACTCGTGGGTGGGGGTGGAGAGGGAGATGGGGAGTGAGAGGTGTCTGTCATGGGGGGGATGGGAGTGGGGGGTGGATAAACTTTGGGCGGTGGCTTGTTCAGATGGTGGTGTGTTGTGGGTGGGGGATGTTCTGTCCGGGGGGAGAGGGATGGAGGGGGTGTGGGTGGGGATAAGAAGGGTCATGTTAGAGGGGCTGCTAGTATATGCACTGGATATATTTGTGACTGTCCTTGGGGAGTGGGGAGCGTTAACAGCAGGTGGGCCATTTACTGGGGCGCTGGGGGTAGAAGTGTAGTAGGTGGTGGCTGCGACGTCAGGGGTGCTAGTGCTGGCGGAGTTCTGTGTAGGGGTCCGCAGCTTGGAGAGGTGCTCTTTGAACTTGGGGAACAGGTTGTCTAGTAAATCCAGGTTCTTGTCCGTGGATTGGATTAGGACAATCCCGTTATTGTAGATAGTAATGGTAGACCTGCCAGGGAAGAGGTGGGAAGGTGTGATGGTGAGAATTAAGCCATGAGTTGTTTTCCTGGTGGTGGAGACTGTGAGTAGGGATAGGAAAGTTTTTCTCCATTGGGCTCTGCGTGAGGTGTGGAAGATGATATCAGTATTCAGAGCTCCATTGCCCGATGAGAAGTAAGTGTCGGCAAAGGGTGTTTCAGGGTGCGACCTCAAGAAGTTGTGTTTAAAATGTTTAGTGGCATTTTTGGAGAGAGGAGTGGAGGGGTAGTTAATTCTAAAAGTGTGCTTGCCGTTGAGCTCCATTTTGGAGAGGCTGTGGTGTTAGGTGTAGGAAGCAGGACGATAGTACAAACTGTCAGCCGCTAGTAACAGGGCCAAGGACGACACTAGTGAGTGATCAAAGATATAAGGAGTAGAAGTCGGTGTGCTCCCCGAGGAGACAGTGCGTAGGTGCATCTTACCACATGTATCCTATATACGAGGTAGCAGTCGGCTTACACCGTGAAACCAACTATGAGAGGTAGGACCGATTAGGTGGAAGCCAAGTTACATATTAGAATGTACGAGGTAACAGCAGTGTAGTCTAGGCGTAGAAAGTGGCTGTGTGCAGCTTACATGACAGAGCGAGCTGAATGAGGTAGTAATAATCAGTGCAATAACGTGATGTAGCTTACATCGAAAAACCAACAAATAAATAAATGCGGTAGCGGACAGTGAATGATGGGGATAGAGGTGAGATATGTGCAGCTTGCCGCATATAAAATACAGGCTAAAATAGGGCTAAACTACTAATGAGTTACTGCATCCCATAAATGTGCATACGAACTGCAGCAATAACAGATATAACACTAGAATATACAATAGTAATGTGATAGCAATGCATACAATGTAGGAAGCCAGTAATAATAAAATAAAATAAAATAAAATAGAAACTGCAGTAAAGGCAATGACTAGTCCATGATGGCCGCTGAGTAGAGAGAGAGGTCAGTCTAAAATGGCCGCCAGATAGGTCTGGAGACGCTAGTCCTTTTTTGTTGTTATTGCTTGGAGCAAGGAGGAGAGGATCGATTAGTCCTCTTTTGGTTGTTACTGATATCCGAGCAGGGAAGAGTAGTTTCAGAGTCTATTAGGCCGGCTCAGGAACTTGCATACCAAGGGGAGTCTTATCTCAGTTTTTTATTATCTTAAGAGGGGCTGCTGAGGGGCCTCGTGGGCTCAGGCGGTACAGGAGGGGATTAGGTGCTCAGTTTATGACCCCGCCATTTTGAACAACAGAGGTTTTGTAAAACAAAATGAGTGGGGCAGAATGTGCACATTTCCAATAAAACGCGTGGGGCAAAGCAAATACCTTTTTTTAGCTGTCGCTGTCACTTCGGCAAAGACGGCAAAGACGATCTTCGCTAGCGTTTGCAGACCAGTCGGTCTGTCTGTTCCTAATGCAGCTGGGTGTTGGATACAAAGGGGGGGAGGGGGGGAACGACCATCCACCCTACAGCAAGGCGTCAGCTTCCTCTGGTGTCCTGGTGGCCGCAGGCAGGGGACGAACAGCCAGGCGAGCAGTTTGCCAGGCAGGGCAGGGAGATCACTCCCGTTGTGAGTCAGACACCGGGTCTACCATCACCCAGTCAGTC
Organism: Lissotriton helveticus; assembly: GCF_964261635.1. Taxonomy (NCBI): domain Eukaryota; kingdom Metazoa; phylum Chordata; class Amphibia; order Caudata; family Salamandridae; genus Lissotriton; species Lissotriton helveticus. The sequence continues at coordinate 709,657,133 of NC_136057.1, read as the reverse complement.
TGGCGTGTGCGACGGTGCTCACTCAGGCTCCGCTAAAGCTCCCCTCGCCTGCAGACTTAGAATGCACCCGTCGTCATCCAGAGTGAGCGTCGAAGCCGGTATTTGCAGATGGCTCCAGCTCCCGGCGTGGCAAGGGCAGGCTCCAGCCGACCTCCGTCCCACTGATCCCACCAGCCACAGGGCTCCTCTCCGCTAGCTCCTCGGACGGCGGCGCCCCACTCCTCAGATCGCCCCCAGCACTCAGCCTCTCTCGGCACTCCAATGACGCCGTGACTCTCTGCTGCCTGCTGCGGGGCCGGCGGCTCTGCTCCTGATGGCAGCCACCCGTGTACCTGACCGCGTCACTGCCGTGGATCGGGCGGTGGGGGGATGGGGGGGGGGCTCTCGGCCCCCGGTGCCGCCGTGAATCCTGTGGAGCCGCTCCGGTGTTAGCAGGCGCCCTCCCGCACCCTTGAAACGACTTGTGCAACTTCAAGATCGGGACCGACACTTCTACATGGACCAGTCTTGTCTCAGTGTCTTCCTGTTCTTGGCTACAGTGTTCCACATCGCAGTCTTGTATAACCTTCAGGTTCGTTGCACACAGTAAATGCAGGCCTTAGAGTTAGAGTTCACCCCAAGCACCACAGGCAAACCTTATGAGGATCTGCCACAAATATTTTTATTTTTTTGCAGAGTTTTATATAGCGCGAACTAGAACCGAACCGAATCAGTTATCAGAGCGCTTTACATAGCACCAGTTACGTTACATGAGGACACACTTTCATATTTTTTTTTAGGCACGGGGAGATTAAGTGATCTGCCCAGAATCACAGGGGTTTTTTGGCGTCGTTACCGAGACTCGAACCCAGATCCCCAGGTCCGAGGTCGAGCGCCTTAGCCGTTAGGCCAACCCCTCTCCCCCTATTGGTTTACGGCAGTTCCTACAGGGTTTAAAAACGTGTTTTGGAAGGTGACATTTCCCTTGTACACTGGATTTGCGAACCTGTAGGAGGTAAACAGGTCTCAGAGAGATAAGAGGTAGCTCTGGATTGGCATCTGGTGGCTGTTAGACCTGACACCTTTGGCGTGGTTCTTCCCCCATCTTTTTGCCTCTGACTCATGTGTTTTGATGCTGTGCTGGATTTCGTTTTTGCTGATTTAGATGCTTTGGACACTCTGCCACTGCTGATCAGTGTCAGAGTGTAAGTGCTCCCTCTGTAAATTGCCATATTAATTGAATATACCCGATTGGCATATTTGCATCACCATGGAGTCCCTAGTAAAGTGCACTGTGTGTGCCAGGGCTGGTGATGACAGATGCTACTAGTGGGCCTGCAGCGCAGATTGCGCCACCCACATGAGTAGCCCTAAAAAGGACTCAGGCCTGCCAGCGCAGGGCCTGTGTGCAGTCGGTGGACTGCCCTGTCCCCCTGGCCAGTGTCTCCACTGGCTGGGCCTAACCCTTCCCTGTCTGTGCACCTCAGTCACCCCTATGGAAGGCTCAAGGTACCCCCCTGGGCAGGGTGCAGTGTATGGATAAGGTAGAGCATGTACTAGTGCAGGTCACATGCTCTGGTAGTGGGCAGCAGCCATTTTATGTGCTCACTGCTGTAAGGCTCTCTTGCTCCATAGAGTAACATGGAGGTGGCTGGCCCCATGTGATGCCAGCCTATCTCCCCATAGGAACAAGATGGGACATAAGTGAAAGATATCCCTGAACTCAGAATTTAATGACATCTTTTAGTGAAGGGTGTTTTTGAATCCTGTGATGGAGAATAGCACTTTTAGAAAGTGGCTGTTCTCTTGTCTAAACCTTTGTGTGCCTGGGTTTGTGGAATGCCTGTCTGGTCTGGGTGTGACAGGGGGGCTGCAGAGCCCCCGGAGGAGAGGGTCGGAGCCAGCCCGGGGATGAAAGGGCACATCTGCTGCCAGGGAGGTGGGAGGAAGAAAAGCCTGATAGTGCTGGGCTGTGCCTGCCTGCCCCCCCATGCTAGCTCCCTCCTGCCGGCCAACTGACACCTCTGACCCTGGAGCTGACAGGAAGAAGAAAACCAGAAACACCTCAGTGCTTCAGCAACCCCCAGAACTGGTTTAGACTGGAGTCAGGGCCGCTTGCACAAAGACTTCAAAGGACTTCAAAGACTTTGAGGGGTATAAGGAAAGGACCCCTGACTACAGAAGTTTAGATTCTAAGATCCTACAAGCAAGAAGGAACCTCGGCTGGAAGGAGGACGGCTGGAGAACTAAAGGGAGATTGCCTTGCTGTGTGCTCTAAGGGCTGACCTGTTCTGCTGTCTAACTGGAAGCTGAGGAGGAGAAAGGGACTTTGCTGTGTGCTGTGACCCTGCCTGCTTGAAACTGCCAAGACTTTGCTGTGTGCTGTGTCTGCAACTTGAATCTCCAAGGGCCTGAGAAGAGCGGGCCCCCTGTCTGCAACCCAGGGACATAAAGGTTGCCCAAGGACTACAAGACCCTGCTGTGCCCTCTGAAGCTGCTGTGTGGCGAGGAGATCGTGAAACCCTGTAGTTTGCCTGCTTAGCGCACGGGCTGCTCTCTAATCTGCTTGAGAGCGCCGCGCTGACCCAGCCTGCTGCGTGGCCAAGATCGACGTGTTCATCGACACGTGTGTGGGGCAGACCGGAGACTTGTGGGCCTTCCCAGTGCAAGGCGCACTGAAAACCACTGGGAGTTGTGTCACCGCCGCTGCCCGGGGGCCAGGAATACCCCCCCAAAGATCGCCGATCATTGGGGAGCTGAAGCGGCTAAGAACGAAGCCGCCGCGCTCCCATTGGCTGAGGGAGCCGAGCCCCCTCACTAACGCCGCGACGGGATTGGCCCGTGCGGCGCAGCGTCATCAGTGGTGTTGGGCCGTGATTGGCCGAAGGAGCGGAGCGTCATCGTTTGCCTGTCCCGGGAGCCGCTCTGCCATTGGCTGACTCCCGGGTGCTACTGGAGGCTCGCCCCCGACGCCGCGACAGGATTGGTCCCCGTCATCGGGACCTCTGTGAGCGCCGTCTGATCACCGCCGGACCCGGGAAGAAGTGACCCGTCCCCGCCGAGGGAACTGCGAGGGCTTTGGAGACCCCTGGCCTGCCGTCCCAGCAGCTGACTGCCTGCCTACCTCCCCCGCCGCTCGTAGGAGTGCCGAGAGCGGGCGGGAGAGCAACCAGCACCGGCCGGGGCAAGGAGCGAGTGTGCTCTGCAGGCGCGGGGCGCCTGAAGCTAGCGGGCGCAGGAAGCCTTGCCGGCGGAGGACAAAAAGAGTCCGAGGAGCACGCGGTGAGGCGCGCTTGCAGCGCTGGGGGTACAGTTGCTCCTAGGGCTGTTTTGGGACATTATTTACCTACTTGCATAGCGTGGTGTGCTCGTGTTGCGAGCCCCCTAAACACAAATCAGCAACCCTATTTTTGAAGGCTGATTTAAGTGACTTGAGACACTGTTTGATATACGAACTTCCTGAAATTAAGTACCACCTTAAAGATTAACTGCAACCACTAAGATTAAGCGCAACCTAGTCTTGAAAAAGTGATTATCGTGCTAATGCTTTATTTACCTTGCTGAAACTAGATAAAGTTATATATTTTTATAAAATATACTTACCTGTGTGGTCTCAGTTTGTGGTGGATTGGGATTATTGTTGTGTTAAGTGCAAATGTTATCCACATTGCCTCTGTTTAGCCTAGACTGCTCGCGCCATGCTACCTAGAGGGTGAGCAGGGGTTATCTCAGAGGGTCATTCCTTCACCCTGACTAGAAGCAAGGGTCCCTACTTGGTCTAAGGTACTTACCTCTGCCAACTACAGACCCCCGGTTCTAACAGTGGCGTAGAAAGAAACAAACTACGTTCAGCACACGTAAGGGACCCCTAAATAGGCCATTTGAGTAAAACTGTGCTGCTTACCCACGTCTACAATGGACTACACAAGAAACGACCGGCAAACCTCAACAACCAAATAAATTTCCACCAACCACCAGGAAACTCCGCTCCAAATCCCTCAGCCTAGCAGCTAACCAAAGCATTCACCAGACGAACAGTAGAGGCTGCTCCATCTCCCTCCTGGCCGCTGAAACTTGGACCAACCTCCCCCTGAACCTCAGAGCCTCACCGTCGCTCCAACAGTTCAAGAAGGACCTCAAGGCCTGGACGTTCAACCAATAGAACAGACAGCATGGTCTCCTAGAGCTTCGAGACCCTCACGGGTAATGCAGCTGCACTCTACAAATCCTGACTGATTTGAGTACAGACCCACATGGTGCCACCAGCTGCAGTGCAGAGGTACTGCTCAAAAGCTCCCGGATCAAAACTGACGCCTGGGGAATATTTAAGGGTGAGAAATCTGCAGTTAGAAGTCCTTATCAGAATAATTCTTTTATTTTGGTTGTTCACATAGAAAACTTGAAAGCACTGCAATGGGGTGCCTAGCATTGGAATTGAATTCAGTTTCATCAAAAGGAAAGCCCAGTCGGCCCAGAGGCAAGTCCTCAGTCAGCCTGAGCCTCATATTACATCCATGAAATAAATTGACCAATAGTACCTCTTGCCTTCTCACATAATTATATATAAGATGGTTGATTTGGGTGGTGTCAACTGATCCAATTGTGACCGGAGAATAGGCACCTTCGATGACTCATTCATTGGGACTGGTGTAGCGTAATTAGGTCATGTACTCTTTCTTCTGCATATAGTCTATTGCCAAAGTATTCTACAGGAAGCCTTGCGAGTTAGCACCTTTGACAAAGCATAATAGTTCGGTAATATTGAAGGATAGAATTTAAAATGTTGTATCATCCGGCTTAATCGTTCAACTTACTACCATAAACTCTTGGAAATTATATTTAGCTACATCTGTGGAAGTCCCTCAAAACATTTATTATTGGGGAATACCCAGTTCTCAATAAGGACCTTAAGGAGACCTTGTAGCGCTTTACAAAAACTCTTATGGAAATATCTGCTTTCCTTACAACTTTATTAGGTCTGCCTTGCAACATATCTGTGTTAATATAGGTAATGAATAATTGAGATTAGAATACAATTTCAAATGACCTGCTAGTTCTTTTTTTAAGAATAGTAATGAATAGAAGTAACATTGCAACGCTTCCCAGAATACATCACAAATCATATGTGATTTGTTAAGTTAAACAAACAAAAATAGAAATCACAAATGATTTAACACTAGGTCACCACCTCCTTCTGCGAAGCAGAGCATTTTAGATATACAATTTAATGCAGAAGTAGATGCAAAAAAATCTTGGGAACATTTTATGTGAACAACATAATTAACAATCAGCACAGGAGCACATATTCAGTAAATGAAAATACACCAAGACATTACCTTTTTAAAGCCAGAAGTATCATCCTTCTCTAGCCTGCTAGAAAATGGTTTTCTGTTTTCTAAGTAGCTATTTGACCCAGATCGCCCCAATAAGGAATCAATACGCTCAATAGAAGAAGTGCTGGATGTTACTGTATTGTACCTATAGAAATAAAATCTATATTTACAACTTGTATTTATGTAGGTAAATACAGATTATTACACATTCTCGCTTTCTGAAATATAGTCTTAAAAAGTGATTATCGAGGCATTATTTCTCTTTATTTTCAAAACCAATTGAAAATTTCTATGGTCTTTACATGCCAAAAAGCGGACTCTGAAAACTTGTTAAATAATAAGATCTTATTATGTCATTAGGAATACATTTGTATGAGGAAATACAGCTATGCAAAAACAGCTATGAAAAAGTTAACCACAAATTACATTTGAAGGTAACCTAACTCTAAAATTGTTTTTATCAGTAGAAAAGCAAAGCAACAAACAAAACCAAAGTGGTAGAATTGTCATTATCTTGGTTTGGATTTAGGTTTTGTTCATGGATTAGGGGTACGGTAAAGATAAAGATGGATGAGGCTGGTTGTAATGGCATGTCTATACAAAGGAATGATTTATGTAAGACTATTTTAAGCTCCCAAAAGTCAATGGATTTTTTTATTGTTCTTCATAGTGTTTTTTTAATACTGCGATTTCATTAAAAAAAAGAAGATATGGGCGGGATCACTTTTTCGAATTTTAAGCAGAAGAACTGACAAGAAAATAAATATGGGAAAAGAACTCTGCTCGCGGAGAGATATGTTAACTACGCAATTTCATTGAAAACACTGAATTTATGCAATAATTCCGACTCCGTTCCGTAGTGGAGTTAGCTACTGCTCCCACAACCCTTTGATAAAACAACTTTACCGTTACATGCTAAAAAGCATATAACCAATATCAGGCAATGAGGGAGGTGATGATTTTGGGGTCCCCATTAACCTAGGGGGAGGACCAAGCAGGTGCACTGAACACAAAAAGCATATCATGTTCAATGATTGTGGTGGTCCCAGCCTCCTAGGACCACCCCAAGCAAAGTTATGGGCAAAATTACAATGCCAACCAAAGGCCCAGCAAAGCATTATGGGGCGAGATTACAGAGTGCAGAGAATATTATAGTATTAGCGCTCAGCTGCGCCTGGAGAGTCTGCCCCTTGAGGAATGTTTTGCTATTGGTTACTATAATATTCACTACACTCTAGAATCGCGTCCCATAATGCTTGTCAGGGAATTTGGTTGGGATTGTATTGTAACACCTCTCTCGCTGCTTGCTATATTTTCATTTTCACGTTTGTGAGATGACTGTATGCATTACTGCATGTAATGATAGAGATGAACTATCGTTACTTACCTGTAAACAGGTGGTTCTCCAGTATTGGTGTCTTTCATAGATTCACATGCTTGAATATTCCCCGTCGTCGAAGTGGGAGTCCCACGGTACATAAAAATAGCAATATTGCTAATATAACATAAATGATAATATCATAGAGTAATAAAAATAGAGATAATACACTGTAAAACCTCTAAATGGTAACTTCCATAGGAAGACATTACAAGAGAAAAACTCATTTGTAACATATCAGTGTCATTATGTTGGTCCAAACTGCAGCCAATCAGGCTCAAGCACCCTCTAGAACCTTCTCCTCAGAAGCTCAAGCCCTCAGATTTTCGTAGCACTAGTAATAATAGCGTATGAGGAGAAGAGAGCCTCTGAGGGGAGGAAGGGTGGGTCGCATGTGAATCTATGAAAGACACCAATACTGGAGAACCACCTGTTTACAGGTAAGTAACGATAGTTCTTCTCCAGTATTAGGGGTGTCTTTCATAGATTCACATGCTTGAATAGAATAGATAGCAGTAACTCCTTAGCACTGGGATTGCAAGCATCTTCACAAGAAGTAAACACATAGCTTAAAAGCATATAGCAATCACAGAAGAAAAAGGAGGAGGGAACAGAGGCTCACCTTATTTAAAGAGATGGCGAAGCACTGCTTGCCCCACTGCGGTATCCGCCTCATTGATGGAATCCAAACAGTAATGTCTGGTAAAGGTGTGCCTATTCGACCACGTTGCCGCCCGGCAAATCTGGTGTAGAGGCACTCCGGCAAACAAGGCGGTGGAAGACGCCATCGCTCTCGTCGAATGTGCCTTCACAGGACACTGTAAAGGCTTGCCAGCTTGCTGGTGACAGTAGGATATGGCTGCTGAGAGCCATCTTGCAAGTGTTTGTTTTGTCACTGAATGTCCCCTTCGCATTCTTCCATATGCTACAAAAAGTTGATCTGATTTGCGGAAAGGGGCAGTTCTTGAAATGTAAAACTTTAGACAACGGCTGATGTCTAAAGAATGAAGGCGTTGTTCTGCCGGTGACTGTGGATTCGGGAAGAAAGTCTTCAAGAAGACAGGTTCGTTCAGATGGAAATCTGTAGGCACTTTTGGCAAAAAAGAGGGATTGGTACGAAGAGATACTCCATCGGGTTTGAATTGCAAATAAGGAGGCTTGATTGTGAAAGCATGAAGATCGCTCACACGGCGAGAAGATGTTAGGGCCAAAAGCAAAACGACCTTCCAGGTAAGAAATTTGTTGTCTGCTCTGTGGATCGGCTCAAAAGGAGGCTTCATGAGCTGTGACAATACCACGTTGAGCTGCCATGCCGGAGGCGGGCGTCTGATAGGAGGAAACTTCCTGAAGAGACCTTTAAAGAATTGTCGGATAATTCTGGATGAGCAGAGAGAGATTGAGCCATCATGCCTGAAACGTGAAATAGCTGCCAGAAAGACCCTCAAGGTGGCATGAGAGAGGCCAGACTGAGCAAGGTTTAGAAAGAAAGGCAACAGCTGTTCCGGGGCAGAAGTGAGTGGATGGACATTTGCTTCTGCGCACCAATGGCAAAACCGTTTCCACTTTAGTTTGTACGTTTGAACCGTCGAGGAAGCTCTAGCAGAAGCTAGAATGTCTCTGCATTCTTGGGGCATCTCTAAGTTCGCGAATTCGAGGTATTCAGGTTCCATGCCCATAACTGAAGAGTGGTCGGGTCTGGATGGCAGACTTGGCCCTCGTCCATGGACAGAAGGTCTGGACGTGGATGTAGACGAATGGGCGTGCATTGGGACAACAGAAGAAGTTCTGAGAACCAAGCCTGTCTGGGCCAACGAGGTGCGATCAGTATCAAGTGGCAGGGTTGCCTGCGCATCTTCCACAACGTCCTCGGCACCAATGGTATGGGAGGAAATGCATAGGCGAACAGGCCGCTCCAGTCCATGAGAAGGGCGTTGCCGCTGGACCCCGGATGAGGATGCCAGCTCGCAAAGGCGGGGCACTTCCGATTCAGTGGAGTGGCAAAAAGGTCCATCAGGGGACGACCCCATCGGCTGAACACCATGTCCAGAGTCTCTTGATGAAGCTCCCACTCGTGGGTCGATGATGTGGACCTGCTCAACGAATCCGCTAGTATGTTTGAAACCCCCGGCAGATGGACCGCCGTCAGGGAGATTCGATGGCGAAGAGCCCAGTTCCAGATCTTCTGAGCTAGCCGAGACAAGGGCTGAGATCTTGTGCCGCCCTGTTTGTTCATGTAGTGCATGCTGGTTGTGTTGTCGGTTTGAACCAGCACGGACTCTCCTTGCACTACTGGCAGAAAAGATCTGAGAGCAAGGAAGATCGCCAGAAGCTCCAATCTGTTGATATGCCATGTTCGTTGTGACGGAGTCCACTTTCCTTTGATTGAGAGGTCTAGGAGATGAGCTCCCCAACCCTCCATGGACGCATCTGTGGTCAGTGTTAGATCCGGAGGAAGGGCCAGGAAGGAAACTCCTTCGTTTAGGTTGGATGGTTCTCTCCACCAAAGGAGACTGTCTTTCATGCGAGACGAGACTCTCACTAGATCGTTGAAGGATCCTGACACTTGGCGCCATTGCAGGTCTAGTTCCTCCTGAATAGGGCGAGTGCGGAGTCTGCAATTCGGGAGTAGAGCGATGCAGGACGACGCCATCCCCAGAAAGGACTTCAACATGCGCACAGAAACTGACTGTTTTGAACGGATGAGGGTGACCAGACGTACTATCTTCACCTGTCGTTCTTGGGAAACGAAGGCTTTTGACAATTCTGTGTCGAGAATGGCACCCAGGAAGTTTCTCCTCTGTGATGGTGTTAAGTGTGACTTGTCCACGTTGATGGTCAACCCCAGTGACTCGAAAGTCCGCAGGCAGAGACTTGTGTCGTGAGCCAGCTGAAGAGGAGACTGAGATTTCAGGAGGCAATCGTCCAGATAAGGAAAAATCTGCACTCCTTGAAGACGTAGATAAGCCATGACTGGGGCCAGGACCTTCGTGAAAACACGAGGCGCTGAACGCAGGCCGAAAGGCAGCACCTTGAATTGGTAATGGACAGTGCCCACCTTGAACCTCAGGAATTGGCGATGTTGTTGCAGAATCGGCACATGAAAATAGGCGTCTTGCAGATCTATCGTGGATAGGAAATCTCCGCTGCAGAGAAGCCGCAAGACTTCTGACAATGTGAGCATGCGGAAAGACTGCTGTTTTAGAAAGAAATTGAGCGCTCTCAAATCCAGTATAGGCCGCCACTCTCCCGTCTTCTTGGCAATGAGGAAAAAACGTGAGTAGAAACCTGTCCCTTGTTGTGATATAGGAACCACTTCGACTGCACCTTTTAGTATGAGAAGACGAACTTGATGTTGCAATTCTAGGAAATGGGGAGGTGGCGGGCCTGATGGCGGAGAATGAGGAGGAATCTCTGTGAACTCCAAGGCATGACCCTTGCGAACAATGTCCAATACCCATTGGTCCGATGTTATCAGAGACCATTGGGAATAAAACTGCGAGATTCTCCCTCCAACTCCTTGTGTGACATGAGAGTCACTGGCGTTTGTTGTTGGCGCCCCTATAAGTAGGTTTTCCTTTATAGGGTCTTGACTGATTTTGGCGAGTAGACTGCTGGGAGGAGTAACGTTGATTGCCCTGGTTGAATTGGCGGTACTGAGTGTGTCCTCCTCGAAAAGTAGTGGAAGATGAACCTCTTCCACGGGCGCCACGAAAGGGCTGCTTCTTAAATTGTAAAGAGACTAGCGATTTTGCTGTATCGGTGTCCTGTTTAATTGACTCCAGCGCCTCGTCAATGTGAGCGCCAAAAAGAGATTCACCGTCATAGGGCATGTCGAGTATCTTCGACTGGACTTCTTGCCGGAAAGAAGTGGATTTAAGCCAGCCCTGGCGGCGGAGAGCCGCAGCACTGGCGAGGATGCGAAATCCCGTACTCGCCACATCAATCGCACAGTCAATCATTTCTTCTGACGCCCTCATGCCATCATGGAGAACTTGCTGGGCTTCCGCTCTGGACGCTTCTGGAATTAGTGAAACGAATGCGGAAATGTCAGACCACATTTGCCTGTCGAAACGACCTAGAATGGCCAATGCATTTGCAGCGCGTACAGACGTAGAGGACATGGTGGAAAATTTCTTCCCAATGGCGTCCAAACGTCGACCCTCTCTATCAGGTGGAGTAGTGAGAGGAGTCGCCGGATTACGGGATCGTCGCTGTGCCGCCTGTGTGACAACCGAGTCTGGTTTGGGATGCGACAGCAAACAAGCAGGTGAACCTGCAGGAGCCTTGTACTTCTTTTCCAGGCGAGGGACTTGTGCCGGCAAGGAGTTAGGAGAATGCATAATCCTCATCCCTTCTTTCCATACAAATTCTATGATTGGTATGGTGTGAATTTGTTTGTACGGTTTGTTCTTGAAATCGTAGAGAAAGCAATCTTCTTGCCGCTGTTCTCTTGGTAATTTAAAGCGGTCCGCCGCTTTATTCATCAGCACATGGAAGCTTGCTGTATCAATGGAAGGCGAATCACCTGCCTCTGGGTGTTGCGGAGAAGGTGTCTGTACCCGATAGTCTTCGTAATCCGCCATATCTGGATCCTGCTCATCATCAGTATCCTGGTGTAATTCCCCTTCTTCACTGTCCGACTCATCCACCCCCTGCGCACCAGGTTGCGGAATAAGAGGGGGGTGAGGGCGGGGAAGCTCTGGCAAAACAGGCTGCTCCAAAGACTGTGGATGGGTGGCAGGGCCGGAGTCCTCCGCAGGAGCGTGGCTTGGCGTACCCTGAGGGGTAGGCGGAAACCTTCGGTTGTAGTCATCCAGCATATGCTGGAGGTTTGAAAACAAAGAAACTGGGAAAGATGCCATAGGAAACTGGACAAATTGGTCAACCGGTTGGACCACTTCCTCCACCTCCTCCTGGTCAGAACTTGATTCTTGACATTTTATAATTAACTCCGATGGACTGTGAGCTTCATCGTCATCATCGTCCCCCATAGATCCAGTCTCGTGATCAATTGCCATCAAAGGTGAGGGTAATTGGAGATCAGGAGGTGGCAACTGCAGAGAAGAATCCCTGCCGGAGGTCAAGGAAGGCAGTGGTACCAGAGGCATGGTGGCAAAAGAACCCAATCCTGACGAGGATCCTGAACTTGCCGCTGAGGAAATCGCCATCGTCGACGAGGTAGGGCCCACTGAGGGATTCGTCGTCGACGGTATCGTCGTCGACGGAACGTGCGTCGACGGAGTCTTCTTTGCTGGGATCTGAGGAGACGGCAGCCTCGTCGACGGTGTCTTCGTCGACGGTGTCTTCGTCGACGATACTTTCGCCGACGGCATCGTCGTCGACGGTACCTTCGTCGACGGTACCTTCGTCGATGGAACCGTCGTCGCCTTCTTCGACGACGACGTCGTCGTCGTGGAGCTGGTCGACGGAGCACTCGACGTCGACGGGGCTCTCGTCGTCGGAACCATCGTTGCCTTCTTCGTCGACGATGCCGACGTCGACGAGGTGGTCGACGGAGAGGCTGACGTCGACGGGACCTTCGTCGACGATGAATCCTTCGACGTCGAAGAGGTTTTCTTCGTCGACGGCAACTTCGTCGCCGACGAGATAATAGGGATCGTCGACGGGATCGTAGGAGGTCTCGTCGACGTCGAGGACGTCGACATCACCGTCGTCGACGACGAGGAAGCAGACGTCGTCGTCACAGAGGTCGTCGACGAAGACAGCAAAGCCAATCTTGTGGACGGAACGGTCGTCGACGAGCCCGTCGACGACGGAGTCAAGACTGTCAGAATACTGATAGAGCCTGGACAAGACGCCTGAGAGCCAGGTCTCGTGGGCGTTGACACAGAAGGCATAGAACTTGAAGATTGTGCCACAGGCAAAGCCAGCTTTTTCTTTTTCTGAAGAAAAGGAGAAGGCAAGTCTTGAACACTCCCACGCTTGGAAGGGACATTGGAACAGCCTGACTGAAGACTTACTGCGTCTGACAGAACATCTTCTTTATCTTGGAGGCGCTTCAACCATATGAGAAGACGACCTTCCCTGTCTCTGAGAGTCTTAGAAGGAAGAGCTCTACAGAATTTACATTCATCCACCTTGTGGTCAGGGTACAGGCAATAAATACACTTTTGGTGGGGGTCCTTCTCAAACAACCGTAGTTTCCCACATGAAGAGCAAGCTCGAAACAAAGACTTCTTACTTGACATTCTGGAAAAATAAGTTGAAGAGACAAACTCTGAAGAAAACTGAGCAGAGCTCAGGGAGACTCCCTTCACACGACGTGCGGTAGAAAATCTGAGGGCTTGAGCTTCTGAGGAGAAGGTTCTAGAGGGTGCTTGAGCCTGATTGGCTGCAGTTTGGACCAACATAATGACACTGATATGTTACAAATGAGTTTTTCTCTTGTAATGTCTTCCTATGGAAGTTACCATTTAGAGGTTTTACAGTGTATTATCTCTATTTTTATTACTCTATGATATTATCATTTATGTTATATTAGCAATATTGCTATTTTTATGTACCGTGGGACTCCCACTTCGACGACGGGGAATATTCAAGCATGTGAATCTATGAAAGACACCCCTAATACTGGAGAAACTTGTTTTATCAAGGGTATGTGAGGTTTCTGTTTTATTAATTGGGGTGAGGCGGAACGGAGTTGGGGTGAGGCGGAACGGAGTTGCGGAGCGGTATTCACAGAGTTTTTTTATCAATTCCGCAGAATTCTGTGCAGTGGTACTTGCCAACTACGCCCACCCTTAAAAGTAAACTGCCATACTTCAAGTTCTGGTTGGTCTATATAACTACAACCCACACAAAATGCAATGTCTAGGATGTTACAATATTCAAACCAATAAGTAACACCTAAATAAACTGTGTAGTTATACAGCACATATTCAAAGCAATAAATAATACTGCATTCAAACAATCTTTTTCATAGAGGTATTGGGAATGTGATATATAATGTTGACTACTGCAATACAGCAAAAATGAAATTAAAAAGATTTATATGGCGAAACAAAGTCAAGGAAGAGCTAGTAGAGAAGAGAAAAAATTAAGTGTGTCAAGATACATGACTATTATAACGTTGTCTGGCCTACCCGAATACCTAGTCAAAGTTACAAATACTCAAGATAGATTTTATTTGAATAGGCTACGATAGGGCATTCTCAATGAATTGGTGGCTTTCCCAAAATACAAAAAATGGCAGAAAATAATTTATAGTTGTCTATGTGATGGGAAAACCAGCCAGTCAATAATGCACTTTATGTTGTTCTGCTAGTCTTATCGAGATATTAGAACCTTTTTACGACCAATTTTTGGGGAAAATAAACTTTTTTATTATAAGGATGCACTGAACTTTATATGTACCCTTGATTATGAATTAGCATGTCGAGATCTTGCAGGATATATAATTTGGGCTATCCAAAGAAGAAAATCTTTTGTATTTTTGGATAATTTAGTCTATGAAGGTGACTAAAAGATGACTAGGCAGAATAATTTTTTAATCCTCAGAAAAGTAGGATGAGTTTTACTAATGGAGTTTTAACAATAAATCAAATGGGTTTTTAAACTGATGTATGGTATCATGTTTTTATTATATGATGTCTCTTTTTTTCTCTTACTTTATGTACTTTTATGGGTCAACAAAAAGATTCAGAATAAAGTAATTAGATGGACTGATATTTAATGTCAACTGTAAGATTATTTTTCACATTTGTATTTTATCTATCACATCAAGCGTAAGGTCATGAGTATCATATTTGGTATGTTAGTCATGCTTTTTTCTGAGAATTAACTTTGAAGACCTAATAACTTGTGAATTTTGGTGTGTTAGGAAACGGGCTTTTAGCAGGTTCCACCCCACTTTTTGTCCCCTTTTTGACTACTAGGCCGTGTAACAGCTCTGCAAAGACTTGAGCCCTACTAACCAGTGCATGTGTTCTGACACTTAAATTTTATTTAATTGGCTTTTACCCAATCTGCAAAAAACGTAAGTATCTAAGGCATGCAAGCTAAAGTCTCTTGTGGACTGCAGCACTAATTGTGCCACCACAATGAGGCAAAGCAAAAGAATGACTCCCAGCTTGCTATTGATGGCTGGAGGAGAAGTTTTAAACTGCCAGCTCGACTTTGCCATTTCAAGCCATGGCAAAGACCAAGTCTTCTTTTATAATGGGGGAGGCGGGGTAAGGAATCCATGACTAATATGTCTCTTACAGATATATATTGTTACCGAAGGAAAGTAATTTGTTCATCTGAAAGAGACTATTAGTTATGGATTGCTTACCTTAGAATAGATACCCCAGCAATACCAACCCCGGAGGTGGGTCTGCAAACCAAGTTCACACCAGAAAGTCCTGAAGAATGGAGCGGCCAAAGAAGCCATCTCTCCGGTCTTGGCTTTCCAGGCAGTAATGATTTGTGAACTTGTGCAACGAAGTCCACTGAAGAGGTGTCGATGAGATGAACAGCAGGCCAGCAGAAATGTAATTTGTAGAGGTCTTTATTGTATCCTCAAAGTAAGAGACCCCATCCTTTAAAGTCCAGCAAACAACTGACTCAGAGTTTGAGGCTAAACATTCTGTCATTCAAAACAGAAAACGAAATGTCTGCCCTATATATTTC
Organism: Lissotriton helveticus; assembly: GCF_964261635.1. NCBI lineage: Eukaryota > Metazoa > Chordata > Amphibia > Caudata > Salamandridae > Lissotriton > Lissotriton helveticus. The sequence continues at coordinate 709,641,812 of NC_136057.1, read as the reverse complement.
AATTTAGAGGCTCATTAGGAGTCCTATAGCAATAGCATGCACAACTTCGAGCTCACTTGTCACGAACTATGCATTGATTTTTGACAACTTCAAAATAAATATATTTTATTTTCATTTTTAAATAACAAAGTGATGAAAAAAGTGTTCAAAGACATCGTCCTATCCATCTTTTCCAACTCTCTTTCTTTCCAACCAACTGTATGATCATTAAAACCACCAGCACTAGATTGCTTTGTAGACACCCAAAAAGGCTTGAGATGGGTAGAAGCTGACCTTCCTTTAAACAAGGTAAAAAGAGTTACACCTGTAGAAGAATGTGGTGTGAACCTATATTCATATACCTTTTTCTTTATGGCCTCTTCCCAGTCACAGCTGGACACGAAAGCCAATTGCATAGCTTCTTTAAGAACTTTGATAAACTGCTCAACAACCCCATTCTTTTCTGGATGATATAGCGATGCACGTTTATGTGCAAATGCTCTTTCACTCAGAAATTTCTCAACACCAGAAGTAAACTGTACACCATTAGAGCTTGGCAAACCTTCGTTCGCAAATAGGTCATCAAGAAAGGAAATCACCGAAGAAGAGTCTACACGATTGACAATCTTTATGATGGGCCACCTAGAAAACATGTCAAGGCATACCAACACATATCTATCTTGGCTTTTAACTCTAACGGGTCCCAGGATATCTAAATAAATGCCCACCCAAGGACCTGTGGACTGTTTCCTGACAACCATAGATTGAGTTCTACACTTGAGTATCTTATCGCTAATAGAGCACTGGGCACAATCCCTCAGCAGCCTTTCAATTTGAGTGTCCATACGGGCCACCAATATACCTCTCTAACCCTTTCTTTCGTCTTGGCAATTCCCATATGACTAGTGTGAGCATTTTCAATTAGTTTAAGTCTCAACTTTGCAGGAGGAACAAGTCTGCTTCCTCTCACCAATAACCCTTTGAGCAAAGACAACTGCTCTCTAACGCCCCAAAACCTTTAATTTCTTCATCGCGCTCTTTTTTTTCACACCAACCATCACGCACACACGCAATCACACGCTGCAGGATAGAGTCATTACCCAGTTCAGCTGTCCATTCTTCTTCTGTGATGACACCCTCCGTTACAACACAAACTCTAAAAGCTTCGGAAGAGTCCTCACCAATGAGGGAATCATCCTCATCAGGCGCAGAGAGAGAATCACCACAAAGTCTCGACAAGCAATCTGCCAAGATGTTACAAGAACCTGGCAAATAAGAAACACAAAACTCGAAGTCCTGCAGAGCAACTACCCACTTTCTTATTCTGTGAGAAACACAGTCAATTCCTTTCTATTCAAATACCTCTTTAAGAGGTTTGTGGTCTGAAATAACAGTGAACTTCTTTCCCCATAAAAACTTCTTAAGTTTGCGAGCAGCCCAATAAACTGCCAGAGCTTCTTTTTCGACGACTGAGTAGTTATACTCAGCCCCTCTCAGAGGCCTCGAAATAAATAAGATCATGTTATCCACCTTTTCACCTTTCTGCAAAAGGACTGCCCCAAGACCTTTACAACTTGCGTCACAAGAATTACTTGGGCGCGGTCGCACCTGATCTTCTCCAGCACTCAGGGCAGAAGTGGTATAGGCGGAAAGAGTTTTAGACGACTGCAACTCCTCTCGCAATGAAAAGCGTCGCCTAGCGAGTGCCGCCTTGGAAATTCCAACACGCAGAATTGCTGACATTGTGCGTTCTCTTCGGTGACGAATAGATCTAACGAAGGCTCTTTCCACTGCTGAAAGAGACCTTGCACCAGCTCCCAGTGAAGACGCCATTCGTGATCCATCATGCACCGACGGCTTAGTTTGCCCGTCCTGGCGTTCAGGGACCCTGCCAGGTGTTAAACCGCCCTGAGGTTTCAGCTATGTCCAAAGGCGAAGAGCCTCCTGACATAGGGTCCACAAACCCCGTTTGTTGCAGCACAACATGGCGGTGGTGTTGTCCGTGAACACCTGCACTACTCTTTGACAGAAGGAAGGAATACCTTCAGTGCAAGATGAAGCGCCGGGAGCTCCAGAAGGTTGATGTGGAGCCCGGACTCCGCCGGAGACCAGAGACCCATGATCTCCGCCTCGCCCATGTAGCTGTCCCAACCCAGGAGTGATGCATCAATCACCACTGTGAACTCTGGTTGGGGAACGGAGTAGAATCTGCCGCTGACCGAATCTGGGTTTGTTAGCCACCACTACAACTGACTCTCAGACCCCTACGAGATCTGGACAACATCGGAAATATTGCCCTGATGTTGCGCCCACTGAAACTTCAGGACCCACTGCAGAGGCCGCAAGTGCCATCTGGCATGGTCTACCAGCAGGATTCAGGCGGGCATGAGGCCCAGCAGCCTCAGGGTCAGTCTCACCGAAATCCAGGATAGAGGCTGAAACATCGGAATCAAACGCTGCTCGGGAGAATAAGCCCAAAAGTGCGCTGCATCCAGAACTGCTCCGATGAAAAGGAGCTTCTGAAAGGAAATCAGGTGCTACTTCGGCACGTTGATAGTGAACCCCAGCGAATGCAGAAGGTCCGCCGTAGCCTGGAGGTGGGAGACGACGACCTGGGGCGATCCCGCCTTCAAAAGCCAGTTGCTGAGATAGTGGAAGTCTGGAACCCCTGATCGCCGCAGATAAGCTACGGCCATCGCCATCACTTTCGTGAACACTCGAGGGGCGCTGGTAAGGCCAGAGGGGAGCATGGTAAACTAAAAAAATGCTTGTGACCTACCGTGAACTGTAGGTAACGCCGGTGGGCAGGTAAGACGGGGATGTGAAAATAAGCGTCCTGCAAGTCCAATATTACCATCTAGTTTGCAAAGTCGATGGCAAACAGGACCTGAGCCAAGGTTAACATTTTGAACGGCTCCTTCCGGAGGTAGTGGTTGACGTCCCTGAGGTCTAAGATAGGACGCAGGCAATTGTCCTTCTTGGGTAGCAGGAAGTAGTGGGAGTAGCAACCACGACCTACTGCTGGCAGATGGACACATTCGATAGCTCCCTTGGTCAAGAGAACCAGAACTTCCTGGCGGAGAAGTGCCAAGAGTGATCCTCCGCCATGCGAATGAGTGTTGATGGCAAGGAGGTAAAGGTAGTCTTTTTTTTTTTAACTTTATTTTGTATTTGTACTTCAGAATTATACATTAGTTTCCATGAATCATGTCATCAACCCATGACAGTTTTCTCCATTAACATTTAGGGAATACATCGGCGAGTTCTCCATTGTCCGAGTGAGGCAGTGTCAGTTACTGTCCATTGCATAAACGACGAATCACTTTTCTGGCGCCCCTCCCGTTCCATGCCCAAACATTTTATCTTCTTATACAACTCTAAGTACGGAAAGCAGCTCGCATAGCTTGTTCTGGCGGTACACATGGAGCATTGTAGCTGCCTCATTCCTTCCCCCTAGTATCCCTGCACAAACCATTCTAGGTATTCTTTAAACAGTATGTCATGTTCTCATGGACTATGCTCGTGGACCGTTGACAGCTGTGGCGGTTCGCAAATGTGTCCCTGGGATTCATTCAATTTCTCCCAAACTTTTGCCCACTTCTTGGGACATCCCCTGTGTGCATAGACCGCCCTTTCCGCCACCATCGCTACATCCATGTCATTTCCTCATTGTGTCTGTGTGGGCACTGTTCCGGAACCCCAATGTTTCGCAATGTTCCTCTTTGCGATGGCCAATCCGAGCGTGGCCCAGGTTTGGAGTCTCAGGCTAAGGTCTGTAGGGGGCCAAATACCCAAGAGACACCATCCGGGGTCCAGTTGGACATCTGCCTCCCCCACCAGTGCTATTTCCGCCAGTATGTGTTCCCAGTATGTTTGTATTTTAGGGCATTCCCATATGGTGTGAAAGAATGTTTCTGCCATTCAACAGCCTCGTAGACAGAGCGGGTCCAGTGCCCGTCCCAACTTGTGGAGTATGGTGCGAGAGTAGTATACTTGATGTAGCACTTTGAGTTGTATTAATTTCAACCGTGATGGGATAGCCGCCCCTCTAGCCGATGCCAGCGCATCCATCCAACCTGTGTCGTCTATGTCCCCCAGCTCAACCTCCCATTTACTGCGTAAAACAACCATAGGGTCTAGAGATTGTTGTCAAGTTTACGATATGTTTGTGAGATAGCTTTTTTGTCTAAATGGTCAGTAAGTAGTCTGTCTTCAAGGGGAGATGAGTCTGCTAGCTTAGTGCCTGTTGGGATTGCACTCTGGAGCGCGTGTCGGACTTGAATGTATCTGTATAGTTCGGTGTCTGCCATCCCATATTTCTCTTGTAGGGCAGCAAATGATATGACCTCCTCTTTTATCCACAGGTCTCCTATTTTCGTTATACCGATGAGGTCCCATTGCCAGAAGCCCTTGGTGTTAGCCAGAGTACCTAGGCGGCTTGTGTCCCAAAGGGGGGTAGCCAACGTGAGCACTCCCTCCCAGCCCCCTCTGTGCCATATGCCAAATTTTGATTGTGTGTTCTGTTGGGCCTGTAAGTGTGTGCCGTTTTTTGTTTGTATAGAGGGCCTTCCTTAGGTGTTCCACAGGAAGTGTAGTTCTATCCAGTCTGTATGCAGGATCGTGTTGTGGGGCGTGCAACCATTGGTTAACAACCATCAGCTGTGCCGCCCAATAATAAAGTTTAACATTCGGTAAGGCTATGCCTCCATCATACCAGCTGCGGACTAATTTTGTCTGGGCTATCCGGGCTGGCTTCCCATCCCACATCAAGGAGGACACTTCCGTGTCAATAGCCCTGAAGTAGGAAAGAGTGACCAGGAACGGGGTATTGTGGAGCACATAGAGGAATCTAGGGAGTGCGAGCATTTTGAAAAGAGCGGGCCCTTCCCAAGAGCGTCAGCGGGAGAGTCCTCCAATGTATGACATCTGATTTGAGTCTCTGTAAGGGTTTCGTTAGATTTTCCTCTATGAATAGGGAGTGTTCCGGGGTGACATAGATGCCCAAGTATTTGAACCCTCTAGTCACCGTTTGTAGCGTGCAGTTGGGGGGTAGTGTCGGTAGTTGGCCTCGTAATACATATAGTAGTGATTTTGCCCAGTTAATGGTGTACCCAGAGACCTCCCCATATGCAGCTAGTACGTCCATTAATGCCTGTAAGGACTCCGTGGGGGACATCAAATAGATGAAAACGTCATCGGCATATAGAGATATGCGGTCTTCCCAACCCTGCTCCCATGTAATTCCGCGGATGAGTGGTTCGTTTTGAATTTTGGTCGCCAATGGTTCTAAAATGAGTGCGAAAAGGAGCGGAGACAACGGGCACCCTTGTCGTGTACCACGCCCCAGTGCGAACTCCCTCGAAATATGGCCATTAGCCACAACTTGGGCCAGTGGTGCCGTGTACAATAACTTGATCCAGCCACAGAATTTAGTACCGAACCCCATCTTTTGAAGTACTGCGTATAGGAAAGGCCACTCAACCAGGTCATATGCCATTGTGGCGTCTAAGGAAAGGATGGCCGCGTCTTCCCGCAGCTGTGGGAAGCGGTGAAGCACCCCATTAAGGGGTCTTAAATTGAGAGAGGTATTGCGTCCCGGCATAAAGCCGGACTGGTCTGGGTGGACAAGGGTTGTGAGATGCGGTTGTAGCCGGAGTGCTAGTAATTTTGCTAAAATTTTGGCCTCTGCATTTATTAATGATATCGGACGGTAGGAGGATGTCTGTTCCGGAGGCTTACCAGGTTTGTGGATGGCCATGATAGTTGCCAATCTCTGGTCTCTAGGGAGTGTGCGGTGCGACAGGCAGTCACCGTACATGGAAAGGAGAGGAGGGGTAACACTTTGCGAGAGTCTTTTATAGAGTTCTATTGGGAGGCCATTTGGCCCCAGTGCTTTGCCAGTGTGGAGTGCCACCAGCGCCTTCCCTACCTCTTCCAGTGCTATATCTTCTTCTAGCGCTTGCGTATCTTCTGGTGAGAGTGTGGTTAGTGGTATGTTATCTAAAAATCTCCCGCAATCCTCACCAGACATCGTACCCCGTGGGGTATATATCTTTTCATAGTGGGTGGCCAGTTCTTCTACTATTAGCCGGGGGTCAGTGGTTGTTGAGCCATCTGCTAGAGTGAGTTGGGCTATCCATCTGTCTGCTTTTTCTCTCCGCTCTAACCACGCGAGCATTCTTCCCGTTGTATCTCCTAATTCGTATATTCTGTGGACAGTGTCAGTGTATCTAGTTTTTACCATGTCCTCTGCGTATGTTTTATATTCTGTGGATGCCATTGTTAGGGTGTGGGTGGTTACCGCGGTCGGGGCCAAAGCATGTGCCGTTTCGGCTCTCTGCACCGCAACCTCCAATAAATCAAGGTTTTCTCTTTGCTCCCTTTTATGCCTGGTGATCGTGGATATAGCCTGCCCTCTAATGACTGCTTTGTATGCCTCCCAGAGGACGGAGGGAGAACTAACTGATGTCTGGTTCTCTGCAAAATAGTGGTCGGTGGCAGTTGCTAATGCTTTCGCAATTTTGTGATTTTTGAAATAACCTGGATAAATAGGGTGGAGTCTCTGTCTTCTGGGGAGGTGGGTCGTGTAAGTGAGTTGAACCGGAGAGTGATCCGAGATTCCTCTCGGTAGGTGTTCTATCGATGTCACTTTTTTAGGGTGGGACCGCCAATGTTAGCATGTAGTCTATGCGGGAAAGACTGTTGTGTGCACCGGAGTGGAAAGTGTATTGGAGCTCTGTGGGGTGCTTAAGTCTCTATATGTCCGTCAGTCCCATCGCATCTAGAAATTCTTTAAAGGCCTGATTAGGTCTAGTAGGGTCTCGGGGAGGATTGCGATCGATGGAGGCATCTATTACTGCATTAAAATCTCCTCCTATAATGAGTTCCCCTCTGGGAGACCGAGCAGGAATTTACAGAGGTCTCCGAATGCACTGTGGTGCAATGCCGGGGGAATGTACACCAACAGTATGTTATAATTGAGTCCCTCCCATTGACAGGCTATGGCCGCGAAGCGTACCTGATCATCCGTCCAAGTGTCTTTTATTATCAGTGGGTAGCTTTTGTGTATTAGCATACCGACCCCGCGTGACCCTGAGAAGAACTCTGCATGCGCGACCATTTTAAAGCCCCAACGATTCAGCGCTTTGCAGGCTGATCCTGTCAAGTGCGTCTCCTAGAGTACAGCCACCGCCGGGGCCCTCTGTTTTAGGTACTGCAGAACCAGACCTCTTTTTATTTTGTGCCCTAATCCATTTACATTCCAGGAGATGATTTTCAGGGGGGGAGACTCTATTGTGACCGGTTGGGAACCGTGTTCTCCAGCTCCGTCATTCGCCATTTAGTATGCATGTAACGTGTGAATATACAATGTTGTACCTGCACTACAGCGATGCGAAATGAAGGGCAGCCCTCGCTAGACTTGCATGTGAGGGTGGTTCCAGAATTGCTGCCGTAGTCGACGGCTGTACAGGAAATAAGAAGTGCATGGGTAGCAACCCTTGTGTTGGACCTGGATTGTGTGTTCGCGTAAGTGTATCCCATCGTGACATTGCTATGCATTCATGGAGAGCTTGAAGTGTAATCAACTGATAACATAACCAACAAGGACTTTCAAAGCCCGAACGTCCACCCCATCTCCCCCCCTGCACCCCCGATGCAAAACTGAAAAAAACCCTCGCCCCCCTCCCTGCCCGGTGGATCCAAACCGGACCACCTCTTCAACTGAGCAGAGTGCTTACATTCCCCTGTAACTTGCATAAATCAGGAGGATGAGACCTCCCAGAACCTCCGCCGTCCCCCAGTCGGAGTCAGTCCCTTAAGTGCATACTAGGTTCGGTAGCTCCTACCTCTCACCATCTTCTCATATTATTCAATTAGGACCGTTCAAAGTCTCGGTCCATATCAACAACATTGATATCAATTAGCTCTCCATCCCTCATTAAAGTTAGTCCGTCCAGTGCGAACTTCGATGAGGAATAGGTCAGTCCCTTGGTGTCCTCACTGGCTAGGTAGATGCCTTCAAGTCAGTTCCTGTCAGCGGTCCTCTGGCAATCGTTGGGTGCTCTCCTCCGGTGCCCCTCGGGGCGCTCCTCTGTTTTTCGGACCACTTGCCGGGCGCCAGCCCTCTAACCATTCCCTCGCCTCCTCCGGGGACTCGAAGAACCAAGCCTTTCCCTCGGATTCCGCGCTGGGAAGATCATGGAGTATTTGAGTTCTCTTTTCCGTAGCTCCTGCTTGACTTCTACATAGCTCCGCCGCTGTTGTGCCACCGCTGCCGTATAGTCCGGATAGACGGTGACTTCAGAGTTGTCGATCCGGATCGGAGGGGTTATTCGTGCCGCTTGCAAGATGGCGTCCCGGTCGCGGAAATTGAAAATGCGCGCCAAGATGGGTCGAGGCAGTTTCCCCGGTCGGGCCTTCCCTCCATGAACTCGGTGGGCCCGTTCTACTGAGAAATATTTCGATAAGCTGCGTGGCCTTAGTTGATTTTGTATGAGGTCTTCTACGAAGAGGTCAAGGGCCAGGTCCCCTGCCGTTTCTGGTACACCAACCAGGCGTACATTGTTGCATCTGGATCTCCCTTCCTGTTCGTCCAGCTTTGCTTTAAGCATTGTGTTGTCTTGTTCCAATTTGTGCAGTCTGTTCTGGAGATCCGCTGTACCCGCAGAAAGCTCCGCCGTCGTTTTCTCCACCTCCCCAAGGCGGTCTGTCACCTTGGCGAGATCAGCACGCTGGAAGGCGATATCTGTGGATATTGTGCCCATCGAGGTCTGCATTACTTGCAGCGTCGCCATGACATCTTTCAAAGTGATTTCCCCAGGATCTCCCGGGGGGTGGGGGGGTGTTGATTGTGTGGAAGATTGCGATGCCACCCTTTTCGCTGCGTCGCCTCCATCTTTATTATAGGCATATTTGTCCAATCTTGGGGCCTGTGAGTGCCCCCTTACTCCTCTGCCACTCATGATGGTCCTTGCGCGGAGGCAAAGCCTGGTGTCAACTTACGTCTTCTCTGGGTGCTCCCCGATGGGCACTACTAGTTGCTTGTGAGTGTTCCTCGTCCCCGCCGGGGGGTGTGGCGGGTGTGTGCCGTGGGGAGGTTGCGTGTGCGCGCCCCCTGGGTACTGAATTCACTGTTCGCTCAGCAGTAGGGTACTGACCCCTGTGTCAGCACTTGCTTTGTGCCCTTCTGGAGGGGGGGGGGGGGGGGGGAGGGGGCCCCTTAGAGTGTATGTTGGAACCCGGTATCCAGAAGACCGGTTACAGTCCACTCCCCCGCTCACGTTATATTCGGGGTTACCTTCAGTACCCTGATGCCGAAGTTAGTGCCTTGGATATATGGGCCCCTGTGACAGGCTGCTCCGTCGCGCCGCTGTCAGTAGTCGTGTCGCCTCGGGATTCGCTGTTGGCCGTGTCCTAATCCTGACCCGGTGGGCGGTTGAGTGGCGAGTACCGGTCAGCCCTGAATCGGCCGCAGAACACTTCTTGCTGCCTGCCGCGTTGAAGGGGGACCAGTCCGTGCAGATGGTCCGTGGGCAAGGTCCCGCTGCGTGTCCTGTCTTGATGCGGGCAGGGGAGGGCGAGCCTATCGATAGAGGTCCCGGGTCCCGGGTCCCGGTGCTACTCGAGTCCCCGGCTTCGGCTGGACAAGTAGGCCTCTGCACTCCTCAAGGCGTATCTTCGGACAGGGTGGGTCGCGGAGAGCGCCGGCCAGTGCCGCTTGGTTCAGACGTGTTCCGGAAGAGAATATGCCCAGGAGGCGCCTCCAGTGGGCAGGATCGTGCGGATGCGGTCAAGGAGGGCGGGCCCAACAACAGCGGAGCCGGCCGTCGGGTCCCGGAGCCACTCGAGTCCCCGGCTTCGGCTGAGCAAGCAGGCTGCTGAATTGTTCACGGCGTATCTCCGCCGGTCAGTGCCGCTTGGTCCGGACGTATTCCGGTGCGAGAATCTGTGCAGTAAGCACTTAGAAAGGGCAGGATGACTGGTCGGATTTTGGCGGGGGATCTCGAGGGCCCCGGAGCTCTCCTAGGCTGCGGCCATCTTGCTCAGTCGCAAGCCACACACCCCCGCCCCCCCGGTAGAGGTAGTCTTGAAGGGGAGGGAGTTGCCCCTTCGGACTATCTGCAAAACCCACCTGTCCAACATGATGTGCCAGAGGGGGTGGCCTTGAAAAATCAGGCTAGGAAGGTTTGGAGGCTGCTGCAGGGGGGGCACTGGTGGACTGGCCCACCCGCTGCCCCCCAGACCCGAGAAGCTGGGTCCCAAGTCCCGGCCACGCATAGGCTTGGCAGCCTGCGCAGCCCTGTTGCTCTGGGTGGAACATGGTGGGCACCCCTTCCGAAGCCACAAAAGGGGTGAAAGGCAGACTGCATGTGGCGAGAAGTTGCTGCGAGTTCGAGCGCGATGTTCGCCTTGTCACCAAACAGGCAACGGCCATCAAAGGGCATGTACAAATGTGTGGATTGGACATCCTCTGAGAAGCCAGACATTCTCAGTCAGGGCTACCGATGTGGAAACTTTTCTACCCAGCTAGTCTGCAGTATCCAGCCCACACTGGATGGTGAACTTAGCTGCGTCTCGACCCTCAGCAACAGCGCAGGTGAGCATGGCCCGGGCCTCCTCCGGGCACTGTGGCCGCACTTGAGCAACCAAATCCCACACCGTGTATGTATAACGGCCCAAGAGACATGCGGTGTTCACCGACCATAGTCATAAGCTGGCGGAAGAAAACATCTTCCCAGCTTCTTGGATTCCCTATCGGGGGGAGCAGTAGGGAAGGAAAATGTTACTTACCAGTATGCATCTGTTCTTGGCATGTAGAGCTGCAGATTCACACACTATGCAAAGATCGCCATCTGGTGTTGGGCCCAGATGTTTGAAGTTTGTTATTGTCTTGGAAAGTCTTTGGAAGTCACGAGATAGGTGACTTCTCATTTAGACAATAGTGCGCGTGGGCATAGACTCCATCTTCAGATTGTTTTTTCGCCAAGAAGGGAAATGATGGAGTTTTGTGAGAACAAAAAGATGTCCATGTATGCTGTATCTTAACGCAGAGAGTGAGTTCCCCCTTGTTTCTGTAGATAATACATTGCTGTTGTATTGCCCGCCCGGACTAAAACAGCTTTGTTTGATACTTGTTTCTGGAATGTTTTTAATGCCAGAAATATTGCTAATAGCTCCAAGTGATTGATGCGGAGTAGCTTTTGTTGTGGTGTCCACCTGCACTGTATGGTGTGATGTAGTAGATGAGCTCCACAACCAGTGAGCAATGCGTCTGCTGTTAACACTATTTGTGGAACCGGTTCTAGGAATAGTTGCCCGTTGGAAAGGTTTTGGGTGTTCCACCACTTCAGAGAGTGATGTGAGCGGCCGTCCACCAACACCAGATCCGTTAGCTGACCTTGAACGTGCTTCCACTGACGTGCTAAGCATTCCTATAAGGGGCGCATGTGGAGTCTTGCGTGAGGTACTATGAATATGCAAGAGGCCACCATCCCTATTAGTTGCATAAACACTCAAGCTGGTAGCGAGTGTTGCGGTTGGAACTTTGTTATAAGGGCTTGCATGCTTGCTATCCTAGCTTTTGAGGTGTCTATTGTGGCACCTAAATAGTGTTGGTTCTGGGATGGTTGGAGGTGAGACTTTGGGTGATTTATGGTAAACCCCAAGTCGTGCAGTAGTTGGATTGTGGTGTGTGTGTGACGTACACACTGAGTATGTGACTTGGCTTTTATGAGCAAGTCATCCAAGTAAGGGAATACATGATTCTGTTGTCTTCTTAAATGGGCTGCTACCACTGCTAGACATATTGTGAATACTCTGGGTGCTGTGGTAACTCCAAATGGGAGAACTTTGAATTGATAGTGCTGCCCGTCCACTACAAAACGAAGATATTTCCTGTGAGGAGGGTGAATGGGAATGTGGAAGTAGGCGTATTTGAGATCTAAAGTGGCAAGGAAATCGCCTTGTTTGAGTAGGGGAACGATTTGTTAAAGAGTGACCATATGGAAATGGTCTGATTGTATGTATAGGTTTAATGGTCTGAGGTCTAAGATGGGCTCAGAGTTCCATCCTTCTTTGGAAGCAGAAAGTACAGAGAGTAAACTCCTGTGTTTTGATGCTGAAGGGGAACGGGCCTTATTGCATGTTTGTGCAGTAGGGAAAGCACCTCTTATTTTAGAAGCGTTAAATGTTCTGTTGACATTGGACGCTGTTTGGATGGTATATTGGGGGGAGTGGCAGTGAGCTCCAGGCAATTACCAGATTGGATAATTTGTCTCACCCACCTGTCTGTGGTGATATTGTTCCAGACAGGTAGGAACAGGGTTAATCGCCTCCCGACTGGAGTAGAATAGTCCGGGGGGAGCGATGGGAAATCATTGTTTTGAGGTGGTGGGCGTACAAGTATTGGTAGTTTTGCCCCTACCTTTGCTGTTATTGCCCCTGTAGCCTCATCTGTAATACCCTCTGGTAGAGGAGGTTTGAGTGGGACTTTTATATGAAGTGGAGGCATTATTTGTGTTGAAGCCTCTAGAGGCGACCCTATAATAGGAGCCAACAAAGGAACCTCTGGAATCTTGCGCTTGCAAGGCTCCCACTGATTTGGCGGTGTCAGTGTCTTTTTTTCTTCTTTTCTGAAGATGAATCCACCGCAGGTCCAATTAAGTGTTCTTCGTTAAAGGGTTGGTTCAGTATGGTAGCCTGAACCTCTTGTTTAAACCCTGATATCCTTAGCCAGGCATGTCTGCGTAAAAGGACACTGGTATTTATGGCTCTGGAGGCTGTATTTGCGGCATCTACAGCACAGCGAATGGAGGTATTAGTTATTATTTTACCTTCTTGTATATGATCATGGGCTTCTGATTTATATTCATCTGGAAGGTGTTGTAGTAGGGTCTCTAGCTCATCATAGTGCGCCCCATCGTATCTGGCTAGTAAAGCCTGTGTGTTGGCAATCCTCCATATGTTGGCTGCTTGTGACTATGTTCTTTTGGCAGATGGGTCCAATAATTTTGACACTTTGTCAGGCGATGTTTGAGAGTTTGCCCTTTTCCTGGTGTTGGAAACAACTAAGGAATCTAATGGAAGCTGTCCCTTAATGTATGTAGGGTCAGTTGAGGCAGCATTGTTGTTCTTCTCTATTATAGGGTCAATAGCTCTAGCTCTAACTGGGTCTTGAAAGACTTCAGGAGCGTGTTTAATTACCCCTTTTAGCATTGGTAGAATAGAGGTGGACCTTTGGGATGTTGTAAAAGTGTCCATGAGGAAGTCTTCCTCTATGGGGTCTGTATGTAAGTTTACCCCGTGGTATTGTGCAGCCCTTTGTACTAGCTGAGTGAACCCTATTCTAAGGTAAGGAATCTATCACTAACGTGTCTCTTTCAGATTCCAGCTTTAGGCAAAGCTAAGTGGGAGGGGAATCCCGCCTCCTCTTTTGAAAGCCATTGAGGCACTATACATCGAGACATGGGTAAAGATTAGGATAGTATCAAAGTGGGCTGCATCGGAAAAGATAGTTACTATTCAAATATTAAAAACAATTTTTTTTGGCCTCCTTTTTAACCTAAACATGTGAGACACGGACAAGTAGTTTGGCAATCCCCAGGATTTGTCCCCAATGTTTAGTAAGGATGAACATACAAATTCTGCAATGTGCGGATGATATGGTTCTATTAGACTGTGCCCAAGTGGGTCTCAAGAGGTTGTTCAATGCTCTTGCTGGTTACTGTTCAGATAATATGTAAAAACAGAGGGAAAAGGAGGTACTTAAGAGCAGGTCGTCCTCCTAGAGCGACATAAGAAAAATGAGCCCAGCGTCTGGGTTCGGAGACCTGTCTTGTATTGTGGCTAGATACAAAATAATATTTTGATGTGGCCAGAAAAGAAAGAAAAAATGTCCTTCTTGAGTCCCCTCACTCACCGGAGTTTCCTCACGGTGACATGCTTCATCATTGGGGCCATCCCAGTTCTCTACAAAAAGGGGCGTGGTTCAGACTTTCATACGTGGTAACTTACTGACATGTATTGCTCATAGAAGAACATTTCAGGGTGCTTAATAGCACTTCATGGTCTCTGAGAGGGGCGGTTTCGCTTCGGTGGAAGCAATGTTCCTATTCAGCAACGCCGGTACGGGATTACCTAGCTGCTTCCCCTCGGACCGCATGCGTTACCACGTATGAACGTCTGAACCACGCATGTTTAAATATTGAACAGCGGTCACCATTGTAATTATCTTTTTCTATTAATCATCCTTAACCTTGATTTAGGTTTCTAGGAGTGGCAAATACAGGGCTGGTCCCTGTTTGGTCCTGAAGAAACGCTAGGGGTAGCGTAAAACATGTTGACCATATACTGAACCTACCTCCATAGTTGGTCAGTCTACAGTATAACCCCATTTTTAATATACCAACCTAGGAGCAGAATAAAACATTGAGGCCCTCTAGTACGGTATTTTTAATCCACTTACTCACCCACTCCACCCCACTACACCGTTTTTTGCACCACACAGTCCTTCATGATAAAAGTGCTCCTACGTAATTCGCAAGTCGCAGCACGCCCCTTTTCGTAGAGAACTGGGATGGCCCCAATGATGAAGCATGTCACTGTGAGGAAACTCCGGTGAGTGAGGGGACTCAAGAAAGAATTTTTTTCTTTCTTTTCTGGCCACATCAAAATATTATTTTGTATCTAGCCACAATACAAGACAGGTCTCCGAACCCAGACTCTGGGCTCATTTTTCTTATACTGTTTAGATAATGCCATCACCATTGACCTAGTCAAAATTAAAACAATGATTTTTGGAAGGAGAAAGATCAAAAAAGATGTCTGGTTCATTTCGGGCTCTTGCCTAGAAAGTGTAGCAAGCTTTAAATATTAAAGTGCTGACCCAAGCCCTGGACAGCTTTACCCCTGCCAAAATTAGTTTTAAACAAAAAAGAGGACAGTAGAACCCTTGGTTTGATGAATCCCTGATTAACTCCAAGACAAAATGTAAGCAATTTGAGCGGGCTTGGAGGCGTGTGTATGATATTGAAGCAAAAATCAAATATCGCAAATCCATTAAAAACAATCATAAGCTAGTCCAGAGAGCAAGAGCGGAGTATATTGCTGGGAAAATCACAGAGAACTTATTAAAACTATGAAAGGCGCAAATTTAAAAACAGACTCACCTGTTACGTCCAACAAGAGGTGTGATGAACTGGATGGATACTTTGTGGACAAAGTGGAAAAAATGTATAAGCTTTCCACCCACCAATACTAACATTGACCAGAGAGATGGGTTCAAGGATAAAAGTCCCGCAATGAACAATACACTGTATTCCTTTCCCCAAACATCCCTTATCGAGACTTAATTCCTCTGCCTGAAAATTAAATCAGGTTCTCTAGCTGATCCGTTGAGACCAGCTAAATTCTGTTTATTCCGCAACCACATTCCACCAGTGACCAGGGAATTGATTAACTTATCCCTGACCTCAGCGTGCCTACCATTAGCTTGGAAGCACGCTAAAGTGACACCTCTTCTGAAGAAGGAAACTTTAGATCCTTCTGACCTGTGTAACTACCGTCCCATGTCCCAGCTTCCTTTTTCAGCCAAGGTTACTGAATCCCATGTCAATACCATTCTGACAAAGTTCATAAAGGAAAACGCCATACTGGATTCCTCGCAAAATGGCTTCAGGGCCCGTCACAGTATGGAGTCGGCTCTGCTGGCAGTGACGGGCGAAATATTTAGTAGCATTAAAGACAGAAAGTCGCGGCCTTCATCCTGCTGGATTTAAGTGCCACCTTTGACACTGTTTCGCACGAAATACTACTAGGTAGGCTACCGGAGATAGGGATTGAGGGTTTAGCCCTGGACTGGTTTCGTTCCTTCTTAGAGGGTAGAACTTTCAAGGTCATTGTCCCACCCTACCACTCCCAAACTTCAGTGATCAGATATGGGGTCCCACAGGGATCTACACTGAGCCATGTGCTCTTTAACATTTATGTTCAACCCTTGGCAGGGATGGCAAAAAGTAGAGGGTTGTCGTTGGTCTCCTATGCCGACAACACCCAATTTGTCATCGCCTTTTCGAAGAACTGCAAAAACAATCTTATTAAATTCAAGGAGGACTTGCTGGCAGTTGCCAATTGGCTGGCAACGAACTGCTTGCAGCTTAATGCCAGCAAGCCAGAAATGTTGCTGTTCGGAAGAGATAGTGCGATGTGGTCAGAACAATGGGGGCCAGACCAACTAAAACCAGCACCACTGCCAAAGAATGCGGTTAAGAACGTGGGCTTTTAGGTTGACAAAAGTCTTTCCTTCGCGCACAATCCAAAGTAGTCGCAGGGACCTGCTTCGGGCTCCTGAGAGGATTAAACTCCATACTTGGTTTTCTCGACACAAAGTCCGGCAGATTATAGTGCAGGCTACAATCCTGTCTAGATTGGATTATGGCAATTTCCTTTATTTGGGTGCCAACAAATCCTGTATTCAGCGCCTTCAAAGAATATAAAACGCAGCAGCCCACACTCTATTGGCGCTGCTGAAAAAATGGTCTGGCTACCTGTGGAGAAAAGAATTCAGTTCAAGACCCTATGCGTTGCCCACAAAATCTTAACTCAACAAGCCCCCCGGTTTTATTCGACCTGCTAACACCGTACGTCCCAAGGCACTGCCTGCGGTCAGCGGACCAAGCGATGGCATGCACCCCCAGAGAGCCAGAGCTGGTGGTCGTTCTTTTAAAGTTCTGGCGGCAAGACTCTGGAATTCCCTTCCGGCTACTATTAGAGGGCATGGAGATCACCTAGCTTTCCGGAAAGCCATAAAGACCTGGCACTTCCCAGCGTAACTCTCTTCCCTTTTCCGGGCTGTCACAACGTACGGGTAATGTGGAGGTAGCGCTGGGACGCCCCGTTGCTGGGGCAGCTATGTGCGGTACAAATCTGTTTAATAATAATAATAATGAAAGGGGTAGCAAAAGGGGACAATTAGGCACAGCCAAGTAATTGATGTGCAAAATGTGACAACTAAAAATGAACCATACTGTCAAAATACCATAGCTTTGCTTATAGCAGTCGTAGGCAAACAGATGCCCACAATTTCTTATGGAGCAACCATGTTCAAAGATGTGTTTGCTATTCATGCCAATTTGCTCTTCTAGTATGCATCAACAAAGCCTAAATCTAGTTTGAATTCAATTTGGCAAAATAGGTCGTGGTTGTTCATGTGAATTGTCTTGTATTGTCAAAAATTAAAAACCACAGCCACTGGTACAACACTTTGGAAGAAAATTCAGGAGCCAAGTTTGGAGTGGGAGTCTTTACTAGCCAACTCAGTGTTCAAAATGTAGAGGAGATAATCTGAACTAATCTGTCAAGCAAACTTATCTTAAAATCATTAATGAAAAATGCAAAGACCATATCAGCAGAATATGATATACATGGCTTAAAGGCTAAACCTCACAGCAGTTGGGCAGTAAATCTCACACTCTAGCTGCTCTGCCAGATCATTTGACCCACCTGTTCCCAAATATAACCTTATCAGACTGCATTTGGCCTGTTCTCTTTCAGAAGTTATTGCTATGGTCGAAAGAAGGGAGAGTATATTAAACGATGCAGATATTGTGATCAAGCAGAGGAGACAAGATTCCCGTGGTATGCATCTTGGGAAAATATAAAACTCCGAGGCAGCTATGGCTAAAAATGATGTTTCGAGCATTAAACATGGGATCCTGTAAGACCGTGGTCCTCTCAAGCCTAAAAGGAACTCATACCAGCTATCAGGGTGGCTCTTAAAAATCATGAATGTGGAGAAGGGAGCCGCCTGATCGGCCCTTCGCACTTTCCACATTTTTACGGCCTAATCATCTAATGAACTGGCACCTAAACTTTGATGGGGGAAAAAAAATTGGGAGCAAAGCAAAAATTCTGAGAAACACCACCTGATGGAAACTCTTGGCGGTGCTGTAAAGCCTAATACACAGACTATCTGCACTGAGCATTTTGGAACATTCTTGGGAAGGTATGGAAATGTTGAAGTGGATACACATGATGTTTGGTGTGAAGGCACTAAAGACAGATGTTGTACAGGTAACTGACCAACATTTGTGACACATCAAGCAAGGATTTCATTATGTACTTTTAGCAGGAGGCACCCCTGCACACTGTCAAAATGTTTTAGAAGGAACTTTGGTAGTGGTATAATTGGTAGGAGCTGAGCTTCAGATCAGTGTCAAAGGGGACAGAAAAACAGGAAATTATGTCAGTATGCAGGGTTGGCATCTATATGTAGTTCTGTGTAATCATGTTTGGAGGTGGGACAGAGTTAAGAAGGAGGTTGATGTATGCATGCATATTGCATTTCTATAGCGCAAGTCTATGCAAAAAAGCAGCAATGCATTGTACAGGAACAAAGACTAGCATAAAGTCAACAAGTGCTAGGAAAGGTAGGCAGTTTGTGGATCGTTAATGCTATTTATATGGCATTTCTATAGCTGCAACCTTCTAAAAGGCAGCGGACCTAGCTGATGGCAACTCCTTAAGACGCTGCAACTCCTGGAAGAGTTTGCTAAACCAGTTAGATGCCTGGAGAAATTGTGTGTGTGTGTGTGTGTGTCTGTGTGGTGGGGGGGGGGGAGGGAGGATGTGGGTATTCACAATTTAAGTAATCTGCGTTTAGAAGTTTTCATAAAAAACATGCATTCTCAAGGGAAACATCCCATCTGAAAACAAAGTACTGTTTAGTTTATGATATCTGACTAGATCAGATTTAGCCAGTCAAACATCAGTCTTCAAACATTAACTTATAAGAAAAGCATGTCCGTTTATTATATTTAGCCCTATTAGGATCGTGAACATAATTTTTAAAGTAATGTTAAATATGATTTACCTGGAAAGGCTGTCATTCTGGGGGAGGAAAAAGCAGAAAACAGTTAGTACTATTGCATTTAGGAAAATGTTCACTAATAACAAATAGCATTATCAGAAATAGGTGTGCTTTTAAGATTGCGGTTTAATAAAGTTATGTTTTGATTTACATGGCCAGCAAATGTAGTTGGACAAGCAAATGTAGTTGGACAAGCAAGAGAAAACACTGCAACAATGTTATTGTTAGATTCTGATTTCTATCCAGATTCTTGATCTGGAGACATTTTAGACGAGCAGGCTGCAACACTTAACAAGCAATAAATGGGGCGAGAGCAATTCAATAAACAACACACAAAATTACAAGCCAAACTTAAAGAAAAAAAAGAAGAGCGCTTCAATAAAACCATAAATAAACAAAGGAGTAGGGGGGACACGTCACAGGGGCAGTCTCCATGGGAGGGAACAACACACCCAATTTGTGGGTCAAATAGCAACATTTCACCAAAAAAAACAAAGGAATTTAGAAAGGTACAGGATGCAATGAATGGTAAGCGGTGGGTGTGGTGAAACAACACAGTGAAGATACAGCATGTCTCAAAGAGACATCACATGCGCTGCCTAGGCATGAGCTAAAAAGACAGCTGCGTTCTGTAGAGCCGACCCGATGAGCAGTCAGCTTCACTTTTGCTAGTGACCACCCTTTTTAGGGCTCGCCTGCTGATGCGCTTCAGCGCATAGCTGGCGAAGCTCTATAGGGGCTTATCCAGTGTTTATCCACTGGCGATTCCACTGGCGATTCCTTCAAGTGCATGTGCTTTTTAGGTCATTGCGCTTGCGCAAGCCCTAAAAAGCGCGTGCACAATGCCACCAGCCGCCTGCCTGCCTGCCTCGCATTACCACATCAAAGGCAGCCCTCCGAGCGCATTTCTCACCCCCTAATTATTCACGGCCGGCCGGCAGGCACATCAAAGGCTGCTGCTGCCGTGACTCGCATTTCTCCTCCCTCCTCCCCTATCACTGCCCAGGCCGGCCGTACTTTCTCTTTACAAGGGCCCCCATTCCTGAATCACTTGAAATCTCTCCACATTATTTGCATTTTGTTAATTAAAAAAATTAACTTCAACACAGCGTTGCACATCTTTCTCGACTTCGGAAGGATGAGTCCCAATCTCATTTGTACAAAGTGTTGTAATGGGATTATTGGAGAGTTAGAGAAACGTGCTCACAAGTTACATTTTTATGCATATCATCTGAGTAAATAAACAATAGCATGGTGCCGTTTGCGTCCTTGACTTGATCTGGTTTTTATTTTTATTTTGCTATTATTCTCACAAAGGCTAAGAAGGTCTGCCTACTTTAGTATTAAGTGCTATACGTCGCATAAGCAACAGCTAACCATTCACTCACCCACGCAACGCCACTCACCCATGCAACGCCACTCACCCACGCAACGCCACTCACCCACGCAACGCCACTCACCCACGCAACGCCACTCACCCACGCAACACCACTCACACACGCAACGCCACTCACACACGCAACGCCACTCACACACGCAACGCCACTCACACACGCAACGCCACACACGCAACGCCACACACGCAACGCCACACACACACGCAACGCCACACACACATGCAACGCCACACACACATGCAACGCCACTCACACATGCAACGCCACTCACACATGCAACGCCACTCACACATGCAACGCCACTCAACCACGCAACGCCACTCACACACGCAACGCCACTCAACCACGCAACGCCACTCACCCACGCAACGCCACTCAGCCACGCAACGCCACTCACCCACGCAACGCCACTCAGCCACGCAACGCCACTCAGCCACGCAACGCCGCTCATCCACGCAATTTTTTCACAATTAAATGTGCCGTTTCTATTTTTGGAATTGTTGTTCTTACTGCCAGTGTTATTAGTCTGGCAAGTTTTGGTGGTGACATGTTTACTTTTCCTGCTTCTTGTTTTTTTAAAGAGGTTTAGGCTTGCAGGAAAAACATTTTTAAAAATGTAACGATCGCACCAGCTTGTGTCTGCTTTGCCGGTGCTTATTACCTGTTGCCGCCCGTGGTCCGTTTCACAGTACGCGGTGTTTTTCTCTGCCCGGGAAGTGTTTGGAAGTTAGACTGGTGTGATTTATGACTGGTCCGAAGGTTTGGAGAGGTGCACGGTTTGTGGACAACTCCTCGTCCAAGCCGAAACTAGCAGTCTCGCACCTCGTTGTTGGAGTCGGAGGAGTGGCACTTAAACACATCCTGTCTTCCCTGTACTTTACTCATCTACGCTCTGCCATCTAGCGGTTACTCACTTGATAGCAGCGTTCTGTGTTCCTGTTAAGAGCATTTTCTGTTGCATTGAATTGCTTAAAAAATAGGGGCTTATTGTTAGTATTTATAAAACTAATCTATTTTACATGTCTCATTGCCCTACAGAGTATGTTTTCTACATTTAATTCCCACCCACCACCACATCCACCACCACCACATCCACCACATCCACCGCCACATCCACCACCACCACATCCACCGCCGTATCCACCGCCGTATCCACCGCCGTATCCACCACCACATCCACCACCACATCCACCACCACATCCACCACCACATCCACCGCCACATCCACCGCCACCACATCCACCACATCCACCGCCACATCCACCACCACCACATCCACCACATCCACCACCACATCCACCGCCACCACTACATCCACCACCACTACATCCACCACCGTATCCACCACCACATCCACCGCATCCACCATGACATCCACCGCCACATCCACCACTACATCCACCACCACATCCACCACCACATCCACCACCACATCCACCACCACATCCACCACCACATCCACCACCACCGCATCCACCACCACCGCATCCACCACCACTACATCCACCACCGCATCCACCACCACCACATCCACCGCATCCACCATGACATCCACCGCCACATCCACCGCCACATCCACCGCCACATCCACCACCACATCCACCACCGCATCCACCACATCCACCACCGCATCCACCACCACCGCATCCACCACCACTACATCCACCACCGCATCCACCACCACCACATCCACCACATCCACCGCATCCACCATGACATCCACCGCCACATCCACCGCCACATCCACCGCCACATCCACCGCCACATCCACCGCCACATCCACCACCACATCCACCACCGCATCCACCACATCCACCACCGCATCCACCACATCCACCGCCACATCCACCACCACCGCATCCACCACCACCGCATCCACCACCACTACATCCACCACCGCATCCACCACCACTACATCCACCACTACATCCACCACCACTACATCCACCACCACTACATCCACCACCGCATTCACCACCACTACATCCACCACCGCATTCACCACCACTACATCCACCACCGCATCCACCACCACTACATCCACCACCGCATCCACCGCCACATCCACCGCCACATCCACCGCCACATCCACCATCACATCCACCATGACATCCACCGCATCCACCATCACATCCACCATCACATCCACCGCCACATCCACCACCACATCCACCACCATCGCATCCACCACCATCGCATTCACCACCACATCCACCTGACAAAGGTATTAATTTTGCTATTTTCAAAACCAACACATAAATAAAAAAATAAAAAAACGTTCCTAATGCGAGACCTATTGCATTTTCAATGCTTTTTAAAAACTGCTTTTTTGCACAATTTTATGCTGCTATACCGCTACTAATATTTTTAGAATTATGTATTGAATGAACTCTGTTATTGCACTATTAATTGAATTTGAACTGTGTGGGGGGCAGGACTGGATACCTGGTGGGGAGGAAATTGACTAATCAGTACGGTCGCTCCATGGCTGCCATTTGCGGCCCGGGGGCGGTCTAGTTGTTAACCGGGGTAGATGAAAAGGAACGCAGGCACGAGCTCACCGCGGGCGCACCTAAGGCAAGCCTCTCTGCGCCCCGGAGGCGACAGGCGCCGGGAACTCTTACCGGATGCTTGCCAGGTAACGTGCATCATAAAGATGATCATATAAGATATAGCAGGGAAAGTCTTTTTGCCATAGGAAAGTGTGTGAGCTGCCGCTCCCACTCTCCTCTTCCAGTAGACCTGAATGATCTCTCATGTAAATACTGTACCTGGGCGGCCTGCCCTTTGTCGCTAAGGATACGGTAAAAAGAGGGAATCCTGATGTGCAATAAGCCTTATTTCGACTCTTAGAACAAGGAATAATTTGAAGGCAGCCCTCCTCAACACAAGATCTATGAAAAAACATGAATTGCAGCTCTTTGATCTCGTCGATTTGAAGCTCGATATTATGTTTGTAACTGAAACCTGGCTTAATGCCAGTTCTAACCCCGCTAACACGATCCCGCCCGGATACTTGTTAATAAGGGTGGATAGGCCAGTCGACGGGGGTTAGCTGTCATTTTTAGGGACACTTTCTCCATGTGTACCACTTCCCATTGCTGAAGTAGCGGGGGACAAGTCTATTGATTTCCTTCTATCAGTGTTAGCTCATCAGTCCATTGCGGGTGTATTAATCTACCGACCACCAGGGCCAGCAGGTTAGTTTCTGGAGTCATTAGGACACGTCGTCGCCCCGGTTGTGGCCAAGTACAGCGACTGCATGGTACTTGGTGATTTTAACATCCACATGGACCAACTTATGGATCCCGAACCTATGAGGCTGTACGAATCCCTACGTATTCTAAATTTGAATCCCTATGTCTCACTCCCCTCCCATGATTAGGGTCACATTCTTGACCAGATCTCTTCGACAGTTAAGATTGAAATAGATGCACCCCTCCCCATTATTTGGTATGATCACTTTTTACTTACTTTTAAAATTCACAAGGAATTAGGAAGGTCTCAATCATATGGTAAGCCGCTGTTTCAGGTCTTTTGGTCAGCTCACCTCAGAGTTCACTTAGGCAACATCCTATCCCTGTCAGTGGAAACATAGAAAACGATGTACGGTCTCTAGATAACTGGCTCCTGGAGCACTCCATGGAAATAAAAGCTCATTACGCCAAAGTCTGTGAACAAATAAAATTCTTACAGTAGCAAAGAACTCTTTCAAAGTGTAAAAGATTTTTCCAGCCCGGACGCTATTAATAGCAGTTTCACCCCCACTCAGGAATGGACCACCCAGATTGCCAAACATTTTCACAATAAAATTACAACTCTTCAAGATTCTTTTCGGGATCTACCTCATGAAACGGATGGTGACTCAGGTCTGTCCCCTTCTGATGCCACTATTTTAGAAGGGGCTCAATTACAGTCCCCCCCCCCCCCCCCATCTCGTTGGCCAAATCACTTATCATGAGAGCACTCAAATCTGGCTCCCCTGCAGACTCTTGCCCTGCAAAAGTTTTGGCGTCTATAGTTGAGGTGATCAACCCTGTGGTTATCTCGATCATGAACCTTTCGCTGTCCGAGGGTACTATGCCCATTAGTTAGAAAGATGGGAAAATCTTACCACTTCTAAAGAAACCCTCGGCAGACCCAACTGTAGTGAGCAATTACAGGCAGATATCGCTGCTACCTTTTTTATCAAAAGTTTTGGAGAATTATGTAAATAATGTCATAACCGATTTTATAGAGGCCAATCATGTCCTACACCCAACTCAATCAGGGTTAAGAGACAACTTCAGTACGGAGACAGCGCTACTTGAAATTTCGGAAACAATAAAAAGCACTCTTGATAAAGGAGGTAAAGCCATACTGATACTATTAGAGATCTCTCTGCGGCTTTTGATACTGTGCCCCATGATCTACTGCACAGACTTCGGGCCTGTGGCATTGGAGGCACGGTTTTTCGGTGGCTTACTTCATATTTGGGAGACCGTTAGCAAACAGTTTGGGCCCCTCCTTTTTCAGCCCTCCTCCCCTCCATGAAAGTAGGAGTTCCACAGGGATCTATTCTGAGCCCCTGGCACTTCTGACAGAGAAATGCGGCGCCAAAGTAATATCCTATGCCGACGACACTCAGCTGCTGTTCACTTGTGAGAAAGACAGTATGCTGAGGGGGAGCGAGATAAATGCTTGCCTGTCAAAGGTGTTTGCCTGGTTCAGACAGAACCAGTTGATGTGTGTTAGATTTGGGGGTCTCTGGTTGTCACAGGTAGGTACTTGTGACAAGCAGGTACCCCCTCCTCTAGTCAGGACAAGGGGATTACACTCCTAAAATAACCCCTGCTCACCCTCTAGGTTGCATGGTGCGAGCAGTCAAGGCTTATCTCAGAGGCGTTGTAAGTTAAGCAGTTGTGACCACATACAGTAACCCAGTGACAACACTACAAATGGACACCACACCGGTTTTATATGAAAAATAAGTAGACGTTATCTAGAGTTACCACAAGACCATAAACGACAAAAATACACACTATGATTACTTTAAGATGGTAGATTTAAGCTTAGTTCAGTTCAGTTCTTAGATGCGACACTCTGCTTCAATGTACCTTAAGTTGCGTTGTGCTTCCATGACAATTAATATCACAGCGATGGGCAATTCGGCAAAATCAGGTGCAAAGAAATAAAGACGTGAAGATCTTCCAGATGCGGCATGCTTTTTGGGGATGCGAGAAGTTCTCAGTCTGATGCGTGGACTACAGCGGTGACATCCAAGATGCGATGGTAGCAGCTCCAGCGGCGACGCTCTTCTCCCACGATGCGTGAAGCTTGCGCTCGACGCGACAACTACAGTGGCGACATTCAAGATGTGACGGCAGCAGCTCCGACGGCGGCGCGCTTCTCGGGGATGCAAGGTGCTCTTGGTCGATGCGGTGCAATGCGACAGTTCCAGCGGCGACACCCTCCTTCTTCGGAGTTGCGACGAGAGGCACAGCGATGGCGACACGCTCCGACCTCGTTGCGAGATTCTTCTCCTGATGCGGTGCAGTGCAGCAACCACAGCGGCAACACCCTCCTTCTTCAGAGTTGCGACGGCAGCAGCAGCGATGGCGACACACTTCATCTTCGTTGCGGCACGCTTCTCTCTGATGCGGTGCAGTGCGACAGTTCCAGCGGCGACACCCTCCTTTCTCCGGAGTTGCGACGGCAGGCACAGCGACGGCGACACGCTTCTTCTAGTTGAGAGCCGCTTCCAGCTCCTTGCGACACGTAGTTCCTCAGAAGGCCCAAAACAGCAGCAGGCACTTCCAAAAGAACTCTGGGGAGCTGTGGGGTGAAGTCTGTTGTCCCTGAGACTTCAGCAGGAGGCAAGCTCTTGTCCAAGCCCTTGGAGATCCTTCACAAGTTGAAAGCAAAGTACACAAAGTTCCTTTCTCCTTCCTTTGGCAGTAAGGCAACCACTGCAGGCCAATCCCCCAAGCAGCACTTCAGCTTGGGAATAGTCTCTCCTCAGTGTCTTCAGGTTCCTCTCCTCAGTAAAGGTTTCTTCTTGTAGTCCAAAACTGATCTAATTTCATGGGATCAGGGTCCCAATATTTATACCCAGAAATCCCTTGTTCTCTGAGGGAAGAGGGGCCTTTGCCCAGTCCAAACCAGTCCTGAAGCACTCGGTTTACCAGACTTCTCCTTTCCTTTCACAGTGCAGGGCATGCACCTCAGACGCCCTCAGGAGGTTGAGCCAGCATTGTGGAAGGCAAGTACAGTCCTGGAGCACTCTGTTTACAGGACTCCTTCTCTTCTTTCAGTGTGCAGGGCAGAGACATCAGCCGCTACCCAGGGGGTGGAGCCAGCATTGTGGAAGGCAGGCACAGCCCTATTCAGAGTTCAGGTGCACTCCTCCCTCCCATCTAGATGCACATCTCTCTATTCACCACTGGGTGACTCAGCCTGTCTCCTGGAATTCCCCAGCCCTGTCACTCACAGAAACCAGACATGGGAATGCACAAACTAGCAGAGGCAGGTTTGAATGGTTAGACAAAAAAATACCTACTTTCTAAAAGTGGTATTCGCAAATACAGAATATTAAAATAAACTTCACTAAAAGATGTATTTTGTTATTCTGAGTTCAAACATACTAAACTCGAATTTCTACCATGTTCTCTGAGCCTGTTAGGATTATAAAATGTAATCACTCTAACAGCCCATTCTGCCTATGGAGAACAGATAGCCTTGCAATAGTGAAAAACGAAAATGGATTAGGACATTCCACAAACATCAGAGCTTGTCCTACCTTATACTTACAATGCACCCTGCCCTCGGGCCTACCATAGGGGTGACTGATATGAAGAAAAGGGACGGTTTAGGGACTGGGAAGTGGGTGGACTTGCCCAGTCAGCATGACAGTACCAGACTGCACGCAGGCTCTGCAATGGCAGACCTTAGACACATTTTACAAGGCTGATTCTGTGGGTGGAACAACCAGTGCTGCAGGTTCACCAGCAGTATTTGGATTACATGCCCTGGCACACTCAGTGCACTAGACTAGGGTCTGACAAGTAAACCAACATAGCCAAACATGGAATCACTAATCCATACATCAATTTACAATAGGGAACACTTGCACTGTGGCACTGAATAGCAGTGGCACAGTGCCCAAAGCATCTAACACCAGCAAAAACACAGGAGGCAAGAGCAAAAATAGAAGGGAGACCCACGCCAATGGTGCCAGGTCTAACAATGTGCAACTCCGAAAAATCGGAAATCATTTTTTTCTGGCATAATCCGGATGAGGAATGGCGCCAGTAGTGGCCTCAGTATATGTCCCCTCAAGTCAGCGCAGTCACCCCCTATGAAAAATCTTGGAGTAAAACTAGACACGGACATGTCCATGAAGTCTTAGGTCCAAACTGTGGCCGGGACATGTTTTGGACTACTCAAAATTTTGAGGAATTTTCTTCCTCTTACCAGTTCCTCATAAGAAAACGGTAGTCCAGGCCTTAATTACATCTAGACTAGATTATGTCAATGTTTTGTAGCTTGGCCTCCCAGACTATCCATTAGGCCACCTTCAGGTGGTACAAAATGCTGCAGCAAGTGCTATCCTCATGGTAGGCCGCAGGACACATATGACCCCTCACCTGATATCCTTGCACTGGCTCCCAGTGCGAGAGAGGATACATTTTAAAGCCCTAGTTCTGGCCTTTAAGGCTTTTCACAAAATAAGGCCCCCTTACATCAGGAACAGAATTCAACATTATGCTCCCCTTAGATCCCTGAGATCTTCTACCCAGCGACTATCGACGCATATGGTGCCGCTCCTTTCATGTGGCGGCCTCACAGCTGTGGAATGGCCTGCCGCCCTCCTTAGGACAGGTTCAGGATCTCCTCAGTTTTAGGAGAAATTAAAAAACCTGGTTTTTCCAACGTCAGTAGAGATCTCCATGCCAGTCTATGTTCACTGTTTCTGTCTCTGGGTCCTTCTTTAGCGCCGGGACACTCTGTGGAGTAGCCGTGCGCTTTGCAAGTGCCAAGTAACATAACATAACTTATAGTGTTAAGAAATTCACAGCACTGAAGGTACAATTGGTGCTGCACACACATTGATCCCAGATTCCCTTGAACACCCTTTGAAGTGAAAATGTCCCCGTTTGGCTTGAATAACAATGAATTCCCAGAAAGTGGAAAAACATCACAAAAAGAGGGAGTGTTTGACTCTGAAGAACATAGGCCAAGCTGAACCACTCACTGTCATTTGAAAGTAAGGCACATTCTGCTTTTAAGACGATAAATGATTCTTGGAATTTTAAGAGAGAGACGTAACGGGATCAAGTAGTGTTTTGCAAATACAGGCACAAGAGTACAGTATGTCTAAAGAAGTGAGGAAACAGATAAGAGGTAGTCAGAACTTGTGCATTTTTGATGGAGGGCTCCAAATAATGCCCATACCTTGATAAACACCCTTTGTTCCGCAAAGAGGATAAAAGGGAGAATAGTAAAGTGTTTTATCTTTTCCACCTACCATGAGCTGAAGGAACAGATCGCAGGAAGGTAGAGGGGGGAATGGGAAACTGAATAAAGCACAGCACGACAAATCTTTATTTTTTTATGATTAGCAGGACAGGTTTTAGAATTAGAATTGAAGCAAAGAAGATCCTTGTTGAACACCAAATTCATTGTACAATTCAAAATGTATAACTCGTTTGAACCAGAAGAGGTGACCCAGGCATTAAACACCTTCCCCGGAAGATCTTCTCTTTCCCAGTCTAGAGACCTTCTCAGCTATCACCTCCGAGTAAGTGCGTGCTTTGCTGGTACACACTAAGTAAGGCTCTCCACTAGATGTGGCTCCCCCTTACATCATCTCAGATCTGGCACAGGCCTGGTCTAACCAAATTATGGAAGTCTGCAATTTATCATTAGACACAGCATTGTTTCCTTCAAAATGGAATAAGGCTTACATCAAGCCACTGCTTAAGAAAGCATTAGTGGACCCGGTAGACCTACAAAACCATAGGCCCATTTCTCTGCTCCCATGTTGTTCAAAAATCAAGGAAACCTTGATTAATCAACAACTTAAGGGCTATCTCATGGCTCGACAAATCTGAAAAATTGTACTAGTCCTGCAGGTCTAGTAACTTGGAAACTCCCCTCGACCCAACTGCAACCTACTTGACCCCTGTCTCTGAAAACGGAGCAAAAGTGACAAGTTAACAAGATTTAATGGCATCTTTATTGCTCAATCCTTTGGTGAGCTATAAAAATGCCTTTAAATCTTGTTATCTTGTCACTTTTGCTCCATTTTCAAAGACAGAGGACAAAAGTTAGTTTGTCTTCCTACTCGCCAGAAAGGGCGAGTAGGACCTAAAAATAGCTCGTCCTTATCCATTCTCCCTCGCAAATGCGAGTGGGCGAGTGGATTTGTCGAGCCCTGTATCTGGAACAAAATAACCTGCTCAATCCTTCGCGGGCAGGCTTCCGTGCTGGCCACATCACTGAGTCTCGATAAGGATGTTGCTGGATGAGGGAAATCCTACAATGTTAGTCCTTTTGGATCTGTCGGCAGCCTTTGACACCATCTCTCACAGAATCCTCATGGGTAAGCTGCGACAGATTGATGTCAGAGGATCGGCATTAAAATGGATGCACAGCTTTCTGACGACAGAACACATTTGTGTCACAGACAGTGGATAAGGGGGTACTACAGGGCTCCATCGTAAGTCCCACCTTGTTCAATATCTATGCGTCTTCTCTGGCCTCCATCATCAGATCTTGCGGGTTCCAAACTATCTCTTATGCGGACGACGCCCAGGTGATACGCCCCATAGAAAAGGACCCCACTCTGACCAGAGAACAATTTAAGAGCTGCATGTTAAAAATAGCCACATGGATGAGCAAGCACTTCCTACAGTTGAACTCCAATAAAACAGAATCTGCTGTTCGGGAAAGCTGAGGATTTTTGGACCACGGAGTGGTGGCCTGTGGAACTGGGGGAAATGCCAATTCCTAAAAAATGTGCTAATAACTTGGGCATTGTGATGGTTAACAGACTCTCCATGGAGGAGCATGTAAAAATCATCTCTGGCAAGTGCTTTGGTATGATGCGCATGCTGAGAAAAGTCTTCATGTGGATTCCCCTCTATACCAGAAAAGTCCTCATTCAGGTGCTTCTAGTCAGTAGTCTAGATTAGGGGAACTCTCTACTGGTAGGGATTAGAGAAGATCTGTTATCAAGGCTGCAAGTCGTCCAGAATACAGCAGCGCACCTTGCCCTTAACAAGCATGCACGAACATCATCACAACCGCTGTTGCAACACTTGCATTGGCTTCCTATTAGGAAAAGATCAGTCTTTAAACTCCTATGTTTGGTATTCAAATCTTTGCAGGGACTAGGACCAGCATATTTAACCAAAAAACTTGAATGGTACATTCCAGGGCGTCACCTGAGATCTAGCAGTCAAAAGCTGCTTCACACGCGTAGAATCAGGAAAGCCAAGATGGGAGGGTGTGCATTCTCTTATCTAGCCCCCGCCCACTGGAATAGTCTGCCAGAGGATCTGCAAGCATGTCCCAATTTGGCACAATTTATGAAGTGTCTCAAAACCGGGCTGTTTTAATTGAGCACTCTATGTATGTCGTCTGCCTCCCAGGTGCCGAGAGATACCTTCAGGGATGATTTGTTGCGCCATATAAATAATAATAATAATAATTAAAGTTTGCAGCTAATTTTTCATGCTCCAATACAGAACAAATAAAAAATGTACAGCCTGTTTTAGGCAACTGCAATCGTCCTGGATTAATAAATAAATACAGTATATGATAAGAATGTGCGTGCTACCTAGAGTAAACAAGGTCAAACAGTAAATAAGAACACAGTAGAGCCCTCCCCAAGGTGTTTGGATCCCCCTAGAAAGGGGACAAGGACGATGAAGGGATCTCCTCCCCTTTGATTTTCTTCTTTCGATTGTCGCAAACCGGCTCACATTAGCCGACAAGCGCCGCATCGATGGCCGGATCTGAGAAGTGATTATGCCAAGGACAAGGTCTTCCAGAGATCTCTCATGGGGCTCTGGGAGTGGTCCTGCCCCAGTGGCTTCCAAGGATACAGTCCCAAGGAACTCTTGAACAGTTCATGTTTTTCATTCACGTAATTGTGTTGTCACATGTTTTACCCAGAGATCACAACCTAAACGTAGTGGGGAGGTGCCGGGGGGGTGAGGAGGTTGGAAGGGAGGGGGGAAGAAAGGGGTGGGTAGGTTGCCCTGCTACTGCTTACATCAGGATGAAGAGGCGGATGGGAGTTAAATGAATGTCATGGAATGTTAGGGGTAGTTGACCACAAGGGCGACCCTAGAACAAGAACCAGGGATAACAAACAATATACTCCAAATAAGGTTCTTGAGCTATATTATTATACTTTACTCCAAATAGGGGAAAAACCCCCACAAAAAGTGAAAGAAGAAAAGCCTATGAGAACCACGTAAAAAAAAAAACCTTACAAAAATAATTACTCAAATACATTTTAATGAAGAGAAAAGAAACCACAGGGGCGCTCAAACAAATAGACTCACAATTAATACAAAAAACATCAACATATATATAATCATAAAACAATGGCTTCCAACAGGCATACCTGACAGATTCTGGAAGTGCCATAAAAAGCGGGCCTCCAATTTAGATATGGTAAGAAAATTCAAGCATGCTGATGTATTTGCAGTAGACGAGTTCGCGGGACACACGCCGTTAATATATGAATTTCTGACACTTTGGATGTGTTTGGACTATCGGCTATTTATTGAGCCCTTGAATTTTCTTACCATATCTAAATTGGAGGCACTTCCAGAATCTGTCATGTATCCCTGTTGGAAGCCATTCGGTACATTGGGTGAAGAATTACTTTATGTCTAGAAAGACCGTGAAGAAAGTTTATCAAGTGGTCGCTTTCGGTCCGCAAACTACTTTTTGCCCTGATGATGACCTTTAAAGAAATTTTGGGTTGAAACGCCGTCGACGCTCTGTACATGGCAAAAATCAGAGATCACGTAATTCTTCGACTGTATATTGTGTTTATTGTGATTTGTTTTTCAGTCTCTGCCATTGTTTTATGATTGATTATATATATGTTGATGTTTTTTGTATTAATTGTGAGAATTTGTTTGAGCACCCTTGTGGTTTCTTTTCTCTTCATTAAGATTTGAGTAATTATTTTTGTAAGGTTTTTTGTGACATTGAGGTAAACGCTTCTGGAAGTTTCTAAGGGATCAGGGTCCGTAAGGGTGGCTGTGCAGGAGACTCATCTTAAAAAGGGAGAGGAAGTGCGGCTGAAGCCTAGGCTCTATCCCCTGGTATTTCGGGCAGCTAGTCCCAAAAAACAAAGTGGAGTTGCCCTGTTGCTCTATTCCTCAGCTCATTTTCACCTTGAGGCCTCGAAAAGCGACAGAAAAGGGAGATTTATTATGGTTAGGGGCTTATTACTGGGCAGGCCCTGCACGATAGCGGCAGTGTACGCGCCTAATGTAGGACAGGCAGAGTTTCTCACAGCTTTTCTCATGTGCCTAGCGGGATTCGCTTCGAGGGAAATAGTTCTCATGGGAGATTTTAATCTAATCTGGGACTCGCAGATGGAATCTATGCATCTACAGAGAGCCGGTGGTAGGGGGCAGGGGGTGTTCAGCAAGGCACTGAAATTATCCGTACAAAAACTAGGACCCTTAATCCCAACATGCGTAACTATTCCTTATTTTCACACGCCCACGGGTCGTACTCGATAGACCACATTTTTATTAGTCAATCCCTCTTACATGCATGCACGACCTCCCTCTTCCTCCCCATAGCTATCTCCGACCATGCTACCATGACCTGTTTATTAAATTGGCAAACCCCACCTCTAAATTGACCAGATGGTATTTCTCAGAGTTGCAGTGCAGGGAGAGATGACCTCCGTAAAGCTATTAGGGATTTCTTCACAATTAACGATCCCATCGACACATCCGCGACAAACAAATAGGATGCTTTTAAGGTGCATATAAGGGGTCACTGCATCTCCCTTGTTACTTCCCTCAGGAAACTCCAGACGAAAGAACGGTTAGAGTTGGAACAAGAGTAGCTCAAGGTGAAAAAAAACCATAAGGACACACCCTCAGCACCAGCTCTTAGAATTGTCACAGCTCTCAGGGGGAAGTTGAACGCTATCTACACTAATAGAGCGGAAATGACTATATTGAGGCTCCAGGCCCATGGGTACGAGGGAAAGGATAAGGTAGGCTCCCAGCAAGGCAGTTAAGGGTTAAACAGGAGAAAGACTATGTAAAGCAAATCATTGACAGGAATGGGATCACACACACCAGTGAGGAGGGGAAAGCCAGAGCGTTCCATGATTTTTACAGCACACTATACCAGGCAGAACCACTCCAGGTGACAGACCGAATGCAATACCTAGATGCTTTGGAATTTCCTCAGGTCCCAGCATCACCCAATGCGCCATATTCCAGAAGGAAGTGCAGGCAGCCATTGACTCTCTCAAGTGACAAAGCCCAAGGCCCAGATGGGTTTACGGCGCAGTTCTATCGAACCTGCGCCGCTGAACTAACTCCTCAGCTCACTGTCCTATTAAATGATATTGCGGCAAGCCAATCGGTGTCACCCTCTACGGTAGAAGCCCTGATATCAATAATCCTGAAGGCGGGTAAAGACCCTCAAAAAAGTTCCTTTTCCAGACATATCGCTCTTTTAAATCTAGATGCAAAACTTTCCTCAAAATTCATGGCTCCTAGACTAGAGAAAATCCTACCCACTCTTATTCACCCCGACCAATCAGGGTTTATTAAAGGGCGCCAGACAGGGTATTTCACCTTCTAGATAAGGCCCAGAAAAACAGATCCCAGCTGCCCTTTTATCACTCGACGCAGAGAAGGCCTTCGACTCAGTCGACTGGGCTTTCCTACAGCTTTCTCTGCGTCGATATGGGATCGGTGAGTCCTTCCTGGGGATGGTAAGAGCTAACTTTAGCTGCCCCCTCTCCCAGATGCTCTTCACTCTCAGCATCGAGCCTTTCGCAGTGAGGGTGAGAGCAAACCCGAGGATTAGTGGAATTCGGTTTGGGTAAGATGACTCACAAAATCTCGTTGTTTGCCGACGATGTACTCTTGCCAATAACTAACCTGGTTGCCTCCCTGACCAAAATACACCAGGAGCTAGGGCAGTTAGAAAAGGTTTCAGGCTTCAAGGTTAACCTCTAAATCTTTTATACTAAATTTAACATTGCCCCCAGAGGTGTAAAGAACAGTTGAGGGGATATCTTCTTTTCGATGGACAAGTAAGGCAAATACATATTTAGGGGTACAAATTACCCCCGAATTGAGCAATCTATATAGGGCCAATTTTCGTCCGTTGCGTAAAAAGCTTAAAAATGACTTTGAAAAATGGAGCGCAACCTATATCTCCTGGATAGGCCAAATCAACACAGTAAGGATGAAGGTGCTTCCACTCCTTCTCTATCGTTTCCAGGGGCTACCTATCCTGCCTGAAAAGGGGTTATTTCAAGAACTGAAATTCATGATTATTAATTTCATATGGCAGGGGCTAAGAGCGCGTCTTTCTCAGCGCCTCTTGACGAGGCCGGACTCAAGCGGGCCTTGCTCTCCCAGAATTTTTAACATATTCATTTCACTTCATTTTCAATCTTTATTTCGATCAACTTTAGATCATAAAAGATGTATAGAACATATTCATTTTAAAATAACAAGAAAAACCAAACATGATTAGGCTACATTTAAAAAGGTATAAACAACATTATCTGGGTATAACAGTTTCCTAAAATCAAAACATTACAATTATGCCGACTCTTGGTCCGATTTTAAAAAGCGGTTACGGATATGCCACATCGCAGTTAAAAATGTTGCCACCCCGAATACAATAATAGGTGAAAGGTCCGTTTTTAATATCCTGTAAGCTGGGAGGTAACGGGTAAAACCCAGTTGTTTAAGAAGGGGGACAAGCCAATTTTTCCTCGGTCTTCGATAGGCCTTACAGAAAAATATAATGTGAAGATCGTTCTCCAGATGGTACTTGCATGACGGGCAATGCTCTCTCGATGCGGACTGGGCCCAGTGTTTCGTAAAAGCCCTAGTGGGGAGTGTACCATAGCGCCATTGTAAAAAGATTTTCCTTGTAAGGACTGGAAAGATATCATCTAGTACACGCTCGAGTGAATACACTTCTTTAAACTTAAAAAACAATTGTGACAAAGACCCCTCCCTCAGTTTTCCCGTTGTAGCGAGGAGATTCATCTCACGGAAGTCTCTCACTAAGAGTTTACGTGGGATCCTGGTACATGAGTTAACTGGGTCTAGCCATAGTTCTGGTCTACCTAGTTTCTCACATGTTGATTTGATGTACTTTAACCATGGAATTTCTCTTGATTTAGGTAGACTAAGAATCTCTTGGAGCTCGCTCCTATAGCTCATAAGTTCTGGCGTACTCCAGATACGGCGCCAGAAGGTAATTGGTCTTAGCCCCAGTACCTCATCAATAGGCCTCAAGCCTAGATCAAGTCTCAGCGGGATGAGGGGAGTACTGGCAGGTAAAGCCGCAATCTGCCTAATAAAATTATTTTCAGCGATTTGTAGTTTGTGGTTAGGACAATGACCCCACAGTTCACCTCCGTATAAGACTGCCCCCCTGGCATTTTATAAATTTCAAGGGCAGCGCTAAAAAGGTTTGTAGGTCGATCTGCTTATCATCCTGGAAATACCTCCAGTTAATTGGACCAATTTCATGTGGGCCTTTGCCCGATGCGAGTCCCACATCATATCCTGATTAATTGTTACCCCCAGGTATTCAAATGTAAAAAACCTCTCTAATCTTGCTGAGCCAATAGTGGGATTGGGACGTGTTAAAGGGCGGGGGGGTTGAGAATCATGAATTTGGTTTTTAATGCATTGATCTCAAGCCCCCGCTCCACACAAAACGCTGAAAACCCGTCCAGGACTCTTTGTATTCCCATTGGGGATTTGGACAGCAGCAGGGTGTCATCCGCAAACATAATTGCAGGCACCCTGCTGCCGTTCAACTTGGGAGCATCGATGTCGTTGATCCTGGTCAGGTGGTCTTTGACCCCGTTGACAAAGAGGCAGAACAGGGTCGGTGTGAGCACACAGCCCTGTCTCACCCCCCAGTCAACGGAGAACCTGTCAGAAAGTGCCCCTTTTCTACCACACCTGACTCGTGCGAAGGTTTCCTGGTGCAGCCTTATCGGGATAGACAAAATATCCCCTGGAATACCCAACTCGGACAGTACAATCCAGAGTCTGTCTCTGGGTACTAAATCGAAGGCGGCACGCATGTCCACAAATACTGTGTACATGCTGCCGCCCTCGAGTACCGCTATCTTCCAGTAAATAAGGTTCAGGCGGAATGTCTGATCAATAGTGGAAACCCCTTTTCTAAATCCCGCCTGGTAAGGACTAAGAATGGAATTTTCTACCATCCAGTTTTCGAGGCGGTCCAAAACCAGCCTGCCAAATAGCTTCTGGGAAACATCTATGAGGCTAATAGGCCTGTAGTTGGCTGGGAGCAGAGGTGATCCCTTCTTAAATATGGGAACAATCTCTGCGCCCAGCCAAGTACTAGGAACCTCCATGCCCGCAAGGACAGCATTAAATATCACAGCCAAGTATGGTGCCCATACATCGGGCTCATGCTTAAATAGGTCGCCCGGCATACCATCCAGGCCGGGCGCTTTGCCCGTTGCCAGGCCAGCGATGGCTGCTCGGACTTCCTTCTCTGTAAAAGGTTCACCCTTAATTACTTCATCCATGTTAGGTAGAGTGTCCTCATTAACGTCATCGAGGGCCTTGTATAATGAGTAAAAGTGATCCTGCCATGTTTTAGCCGAGATGTTGGGCTCAATTGCCGAAACCGGCTCCTCGGATCCCGTATTCACAATACACCAAAATTTACGGGAATCCCTAATGGATAGTGTTCTTACAAGTTTTTCCCACTTTTCATGCTCCCATTCTCTTTTGGCATTAGTAGTCAGATACTTGTAGTCCCTTCTAAGTGTCTGAACAACCTGTCTATCTGAACCACCCTTGATGGATGTCAGAAGGTCCTGTTTTGCCTTCCGGCAAGCCTGGTTGTACCAGTTGGGGCGATCATAATGCATATCATATTACAGAGCGGCCCAGCTGCGGGTCCTGGGTGAATGGTCACTGAGGGCATTGGAGGAACTGTGGCTTCACATAGACAGGCAGGTGACAGCCAGAACCCTTTGGGTCTTGACATGGAGGCCGAGAGCAGACAGATCAGCCAACGCTTATTTGAGCATACCCACCGCAACGACCCTCCCGGTATGGGACACGGTGACCAAAACCCTACCAGTGACTAACATTTCGATCCCCCTATACTCCCATTTATTTTAGCACTGCCTTCCCTTCCATCGCTTCATGAAGGGCCCTTTGATCATTGAAGGGAGGGAGGTTGCCTCATGATTTCAGACCTCTTCACCGGAGGGAAGATGCGCTCCTTCACAGACTGCGTAAACCATTTTCAGCTCCCACAAACTGAAGGCTTCCATTATGCACAGTTAGTACACTGGGTCCAGCAGCGGCAGATGCGACAGGCAGACACTAGAGAACTACTGCTGGTGGAAAAATTCGGCCAAACTGGCAACACAGGGTGGGGGGTGCATCTCCTTTCTCTATACACTCATGCTTACACTGGGTTCACAGCAATCACTACACCACAAAGCATTTTGGGAGGGCATTCTGCCAACCACGCCATCAGAAAAGCAATGGGAATACCTGTAAAAAGATATAGCGAAATACAATCGATCCATGTTCCTGAGAGAGGCCCACTATAAAATATATGACTGATACCTCTACCCACAAAAACTACATTCCATTTTTCCCAACACGACCGATCGCTGCTGGCGAGGTTGCGGCCTCCTGGGGGACTTTAAAAATATATGGTGGGATTGCCCGGCTACATAGCCCTTTTGGAAGGAAATACTGTTCCAAGATCAGGGTAATACTGGGGTACCCAATTGGCGACTCCATGGAACAAATACTCCTGGGAGTTCGCAATCCAATTCTCAAATATCAGATCCAGGGGGACTGGTCCATCATGTGACTATGCCTAGGTGCGGCCAAGATGGCTCTGGGGCAGCGTGGAAGAAGCTGGAAGCTCCCTCACTCACACAATGGCACGCCCGCTTTTAGCACGCATTGGCTCTTGAACGATTATCTGACATCTTTGATTGACTCTCGCTTCGACTGTTTGGAACCCACTAGTAAGCTATTAATCGGAGGAGCTCCCTCTATTCGCATGCAGTCCCAGGCTAAGGGCATTACAGCTCTTCCTGATTTAATAGGGGACGCCTTCCCACTGAGGGTGGGGCCCCAGTTTTCTCCCCCACGTAAGCCCTCCTGCGCTGGTCACGGGGTGCTTACTTCTCGACTATTGTCCTGCAACTAAACCTCCTAGTGGCTATTCCTGTATCACGTAGTCCCCACATGATCCTTTGATTTCTGGGAGCCAAAACACAGAGCATTATTCACCGGCCATAGCCTCCCCGTGATGAGCCTCTGCCTCCGGGGAGTGATTTGTCCACTGTTCTGAGATTAGAAGGCATTTCCCTTTCACCCATGTCCTGATGAGGCCTGACTCAGTGGACCGAAATGTGTTGACTTCATGAATTGGAGGAGTGCGACCATTTGAAAGCGATACACAAGACACACGGATACACACTTTTGGGACTTTGCGGAGGTTGATGGCAAATCCTCCGCTCTGTGCACTGGACTACCTCCTGTACGGATTGCTAAGGAATTGTTTTTTTTCAATCGACTTTTAAGTGTATGAGTGGGAAGGTCCCCTAATTTGTTTAATGTTATTGTGTTTACCTTTGTATGTATTTTTTAAGAAAATATAAAGAATCCTTCTGCAAATTCAATTGGGGTTGGTTTGAGAGTGTTTAAAAATAGAAAGAGCAAACTATTTGGGACTAAGTACCTATAAGTAGGGATTAATTTACTGTTTTTCCAACATAATATTGTTTTTTTATTTATTACCACACATCAGTCTTGTTGATTCTTATATGTTGTTGCCCAGATGGGGTGGGATGAATAGGGCAAACCCCTATTTGTGGATATTGACAGAAGCAGCCTTGGTGCACACGCATTCAGCAGGCCCCAAGACCAGTTTAAACTCAAGGCATCCCCTGGGAAACTATGGACACTGTTCTTGAATATGACACAGATATACAAAGGGAAACCCTAATCTGGATAAGATCACATCCATCAATTTGGGGTGTGACTCCTTTAGAGACAGAGCATCCTCCAATATACTGAAGGAACATAACATAAAAGTTACTACTGGGATAATCCCCAGTTGCTGTGTCCTCTTCCACAGGCGAAACCCAAATTACCCTGCTTATTGATATAGTAGTCAGTTATAGTGTTATCTGAATCTAACCAGTGTGATCTGAATCTAAACAGTGTTCCCCCAGGTAAAAGCGGACCCGCCTTCAAAGCAAGATGAAACGCCAGCAGCTCAAGCAGGCACTACTCTGATGTAGACCAAAGTACCCACACCGTTCTCTCGCCAGATGAGCACCCTAGCCCTGTAAGAAGGCGTTCTTGACCAGAGTCCGAAGAAGGCTACAGAGATAACCCACCAAAAGGTTGGAGGGACCCATCCACCAGTGCAGGCCCAGATCAACATAGTGGGAGAGATGTATCAGACGTTGGGCTCCTTTGATGCTGTAGGCATAGTGACTAAAGGGATTTAACAGCCATCAGTCCTGCGGCCAAGCAGATGCAAGACCTTCAGGAGTAGGATCCAAGTCTGAGTCAGTAGCCTCAATCATCTCCCGGAAATCCACTGTCCTCACAAGAGGAGGAAAAGCTGTCATACCGATGGTGTCCGGACTACACATAAAAAGGCCAGGCCTTAAGCTGAAGAGAGGTAAGAGTTTTGGGTGCTCATAGTAAAGCTTAAGTTGTGGAGGAGGGCCATCATCCACTGAAGGATTCTACCTTCACTAGCCAGTACCAAAGTAAGATACAAGAACTCTTGACTGTTTCTGTGAAGCCACCCGAACCGCCATCACTTTTATAGAGACATAAGGAGCTGTCACTTTGAATGGTAGAACCATGAGTTGATAGCACTAAAGTCTCACTGTGAACCTGTCAGGAAACCTAGGAGATGATGCTCACAGTGGGTTTAAGTCCTCAGTACCTGGGCAATTATATGGCATTCTTGGTATGCAGACACGTGGGACCTTTTTGTACAGGTATTTTGACTTATCCTTTTCAAGTGACACCCCACACCGGCAAAATGGTATCAGCCCAAGTGATTACATCCATGTCTGTCCGGTAAGGGTTGTTTAGACAATATTACGGCAATAAGTAACACCTGTTCTGTCTTTTATTTATTTTTAATCGGTGGTATGAAAACATGCCCACAGAAGTAACAACTGGTTTGTTATGTCCTCTGTCATTTTAAGATCTTATGAGAGTTGGAGTATTTCACTGGACCTGGAAAACCCAGCAGTGAAGTTGAGCGGTTCAGTTTGTACATAAAAGTCACGTCCTTGTGATTCTTAGTGCTTTATATTGAGAGATTATGGAAGGAGGAGCACTCCGGGCTTTTTGCTGAAGGGTTCTCTCTGTATCAAGCCACTGGCTGCACTGCTGAAGTGCGCAGGGCGTCTTCCTGCTTAGAGGAGCATCTTTAAGCAATGCGAAGGCTACGTATATAGTCAAAAGGCCTGGATGTGGGTTCAAAAAATGTGCATTTATGATATATCTGACAAGGTTTAGGTCACAAGTACCTGTCTTTTCTCTTAAACCAGGTAACATGCTCTTTGCCTTTCTTCCCAAATAAGGTAACATGCTCTTTTGATC
This sequence comes from Lissotriton helveticus, assembly GCF_964261635.1. NCBI lineage: Eukaryota > Metazoa > Chordata > Amphibia > Caudata > Salamandridae > Lissotriton > Lissotriton helveticus. The sequence goes on along the minus strand of NC_136057.1, from coordinate 709,600,683 downwards.
TTAAAATCATGAATGCCAACTCTTCACATAATGGTCGAGGGGTTTTTCATCTGGGAGGAGACTTATATGAAGTTCAATTTGTAAAAAGGATTTGTGTAAGTGATTAGGTATTCTCTTTCTGTATATTGTTTTTTATGTGGTCTCGAAAATTGATCACTATAAGTGACCACGAAGCCTGAACATTTAAGCCTAGGAGGAAAGTGGCATAGCAATATGGAAGATCAGGCTGCCAGAAGTAAGGACTTTTTGGAGTCAAGTGGAAAGGTCTTTAGGATTTAAGATGATGACTGGACAGACTTTTTGGCGACAGGTGCAAGGACAAAACGTGTGAATCACATAAAGCAAGTCTATGAATTCAGTCTGTTGACTGCTGGTCCAAAAAGGGCTTCTCCCAAGGAGCCATGACAATATCCAAGAATGCCTCACTTAAGAGGAGCAAGTACACCATCAACTCAGGAGGGTTCAGGAAATACTACAGTAAAAATGTTAAGCTTTACCTCCACAGACTGCAAGGTAAATTTTCAGGGCTTGAATAAGGGACGAGAAGGGATCCTGTTTCTGGAGACCAGTCCATTTGCAGTTTGCAAATCAGAGTTATTATAGTGGGAAAAGAGATTTGTAGCCTCAAAATTATCATCCTCTATAAAGTCAATCGTTTCAAGACACATTGCAATTGAGTTGGACTCAGAGACTGATATCTTCTCCATCAAGGAACATCTGAACCCTAGAGAGATGCTCTGCCAAGTGAACTTCATTAAAATTCACTTTAACTGTCTCTTGCTACACAAATATTTTTCTCCTACTTCACGGTCTTTGAAAGTGGAACAGCATTCAGTTCAATGGGCAGTTTCTATGTTAATGTCAAAGTACATTCTGACCAAATGGGGGATGGTACCTGGTCAGACTTCAACTTCTTTTTAAGCAATTAGGTCGGAGCATGAGGAGGTGTGGTGTTGAGATGTGTTTGGAATGGAGTTGTTGGAGTCCGCAAGAACATGCCCCCCTTTGGGGAGGTACAGGAACTGCGCTGGACATATTCAACATAGCAAGCTGGACTGCCGGGACCAACGCAAAGTCTGCCAATTGATCCACTAAATACATTTTCATCTTTTTTTTTGTGTTGTGATCTTAACAGGTGACAGAGTACGGTGCCAGAGAAGAGGATTGGACTTATTTATGGCACTTTCCATGTTTTATTTACAGGGAGATGTTTAAGAAGACCATTCTCTTACAATTGACTTATCTATGGGCGAAGGAGATCCCTTGGGCGTCTCTCTGCAGACCTTAGCCAGAAGAAACTTGGCCTACTGCTTTCTAATACCTTTGGGTGCATTGAGGTACATGAATTGCAGGCCACAGCAGCAAGCTCAGATGCAAGATGCCATATGTAGTTGAAGAGAAGGACAGAAATGGGCATCTTCCATGGGCTTTTGTGATCAGGTTTGGAAACTGAAAGTGCTGGAGCAAACACACAACCTAATTACTCAAAATGCTGACAGATTTTGCTACTGAGACACAAAGCAGGGTCACCTCTAGCGGTGCTGGAGAGAGCTTGCAGCAGAAACATTTTCTGAACCAGTCTCAGGTTACTGGACCGGTTCCTCACCCTGGACTTATGCTTTCAGCCTGAAACTCTGAAGGATAATATTCACAAGGTGAGGAATCTGCAAGAACATGCATCCATCAGACATTTTGCTTTTAGATCTAATGAATATTGCCAGAGAATATGCTGTTTAATTTATATTTTCTCGCTGCATTTTTGAAATAACTGCTGCATAATTTGGCGCTCAACTGAAACATAACCATAGTGGCCGTAACAATGGTGAAGCTCTGCAGAGTGGTTTGTATGCTGTCAGTATGATGTCGATGCCATATTTTACAGAGACCGTTGAAATATTTTCGGCATTTCTTAAGTCCCTGTAAAATTACAGTTTCAATATCAGTGCATTTTGTGAAATAAAAAATCCCAAATAAGTAATAAAGATGAGATTTTTTTATGCTATGGCAATGGAAATGAACAGTGCTTAATAATGTACATCATTTAGCGCAGCTGTACTAATAGAAGCACATTCATATACTTACTACACAAGTGGAAAAGTAACCTTCATAGGCGTCACTAGGTGGGTGCGGACCGCACCGGGTGTCACCCCATCTGGGGTGACACCAATCTAGTTAGTTAGCTGCCTGCCTGCCCACTAGTGCTGCTTTAGTTTAGTGCAAGCGCACGCCACCGCGCCACGCACGCACCGCACCAGATGTATGGATTGTGGTGATCGATTCGTCACTGGTGGTGCGATGCTGATGCGCAGGGCGTGGCGTACCCAGCAGTTTGGACCCAGGGCCGTCAATCTTAGCGCTACCAATGACGGCCCTGGGACAGCCCCCGCGCGCTGTGCGCACCTGCCCTGAGGCGTCACGGCGCGGTCACGCGCCCGCCAGGGAGGTCGGAGACGAGAGTGCGTGCGCGGTGGTGAGAATAAATAATTAATACGACGACATCAGAGACTGCACACCATCTTCTCTGTTCTGATATCGCGATTCGCGAGCGCCGTCGTGGTCTCTCTCCCCTTCAGATTTGGGACGGTGAGAGAGAGAGAAATAATATCATTTACATTTATTTATTAATATCAATACTATTACTGCATGTAAGTTAAAAATGTGGCAGTGCAGTGGCACACAAATGAACTGATCAGTCAGTACATGCTTTTTTTAACTGGCACAAACGAAAACACAGCCCTCTTCGGGCGGGTGCACCAGGCTAAGCTTTCTTCCTTCCTTGGGCAGTCACGATAGGCCTGGGAACTGCGCGGTAATGGCATTTTGTTTGCTTTGATACTTGCACATCATTGCACAAGTGCCACCATTGCCTACGAACGTAACGTTTGTTCCTGTGTTTGAGTGTCTGCCATTGCAGTATTATCCTTCTACCTGCGTTTGGTACTCCTTTGTAACATGCACACGTCACTTTCTCTTGTTGTAACACACTCTTTGCTACCTCCTACATTTTGTTTGCTTTAGATACTTGCACAAGTGTGCCACCATTGCCTACGTAACGTTTGTTCTTGTGCTTGAGTGTCTACCATATATTGCAGTATTATACCTCTTCTAATTGTACTTTGTTTTTTCTCGAGCAGACTTCACTTTAAAATAGTTTATTGGGATTAGACTGTAGACACCTGGTGCAGAGATCTTTGTTTACCCAACAAATTCCAAAGCATTGTAGCTGTAAGATAACTTTGGTGGTGAATACACTTGCTGGCGAGATCTGTGTGCAGTCTAGTTACAGGCCGGCCTGACTCATACAAAGTATAAAGAGTTAATGGGATGTCCCAGCTGCAAAGTGAAGCATGCACCATGCAGGTCACAGATTTGTATTTTACGTAGGAAGCTCAGCGAGTTACTGCTTTAATTGCAGACATTCTTGAGTGAGATAGGTCTCAGGTTACCATCCTTGTAATATACCTGCTTAATGAATTATGAACCATCTTTAAGGAATTGCATGCTAACTGCAAGGTCTAAGTTTAGAAACAGTGCTTTTTGCTCAGTATTTCATTATTCAAATTTTTCACAAAAGTGTTCCTTAAGTGATAAAGACGCATTAGTAATTGCTTTTATACACTGTTATTGGTTTAATTACTTGTGTAGGAAATGCATCTGGCATACAGACAGTGGATGTGAAGCTCTTACATTCAGGGATTGGAAAATTCAAAACCTGCCTTCAGTCATAATTTATCTTTTAAGCACTTGTAACCTGCACACATGTCACTTTCTCCTCCTGTAATGCACCGTTTGCATCCTCATGTATTTGGTTTGCTCACAATTGTCACTTTTGCCTCTTGTAACTTAACGTTTGCTTTTGTAATTTGTTCACTTGTAATTTTCTCCTCATGTTTCATTACTGTTCCTATTGTGAAGCGCTCTGACGCCTTTGGGTAACGTCTGCGCTATATAAAAACGCATAAATAAATAGAAGACCGGAAGACCCTGTCCGACCCCGCCCTTCCAGCCTCCTAAGCTAGTCCTGACCCGGGCGGTGCATTGTGCTTGCAGTTGCACACGGCCGGCTGCATGATTCATTGCTCAAGGCAGGGAGCAGGCCAGGCCTTTCCTTGAACTCGTCACTTCACTTGCAGGTGGTTCACTTCACAGTTAGTTCACTTCATACGTATACTATGAAGTGAACTGCTTTGGCTGAAATATGCCTGCTTTGCTGGCCGGTCTTCATCCTGCTGCCTTATTGTCCATCCTGGCAGTGGCAGCTTTTATGTTCCTGTGCTTTTGGCTGTGGATTTGTGTTTCTGCTGACATGTGATTTGTTATTTTGGTCATTCCCTTGGTTGGGGCCCTGCTTCTCTGGGTACACACTGGCTGTGCCATTTCTCTTTTGGGTGTCTGGTCGGTTGGAGGTAAAATCGGCGTTATGGGGTTACCAGTTAGAAAATAGAGCATTCATGCTGCGCCTTTCAAGTGCCCACAAAGAGAAGAGAGGAACCAGATTTTAAAGTGAAAGAGACAGTCAATCACGAGATGAAAATATGGTTCTGTGATTTCATCACATGCCGCAGTAAAGAGAAACTGTATGAACATATATATATATTTGCCATCTGTGTCCACTGGTGGACTCGGAGCGGAGGAGGTCCATGCGGTAAGTCGTGAGGGGGTGACACCATGAGTTAACCGCACCGGGTGACACCAACCCTAGTGACACCACTAGTAACATTCACAGCAGAAAAGCACTATCGGCTGCCTCACCAATTGTGCAATACAATTACTTTACACATGGAAACAAATCTCAAATAGGCAATAAGGTCTCTTTCAACTGCCACTCTCAGCACTCAACAATGGCAATAAACTAGCATATTACAACGTGTATATCTGCATGTATACTATAAAACCAAAATATAATTATAAATTATCATACAAAATATAAAAATACAGCACATTGGAAAACTATTTTGAAAATTATTTTAAACACTACCTGAGTTTGCTTGTTATTAGTTTCCTCTTCAACGTCAGAATGGTGTTCATTTTCATCACTCTGAGAATAGAAAAAAATCCTTACAGATTTTTTCATATTTAAAGATGAAAACGAATGATTAAAAATGTTTTTTTATTCTAGATGTTTAAGTCACAAGTTTGTTAAACACAGAAAATGAAAATAAGAGCAAGAAATCAACAGAAACAGCATTTAATTAGAGCACAACACTTATAGGTAATACAATATTGGCATTATCTGGAACAAATGACATTGTGATGAAATTAAGATAATGGTGCATTTTAATTATCTTTAGCAACGTTATATAAAATTCTAGAGTTTTTGTATTTTCATTCCCTCTGCTCTGAATATTAATTTGTGATAATATAGGATACATTTGCTGGAACAACATTGGAATATACGAGTAATATCCCTTTAGTTGAAACCACATCTGCAGTTTGCTTTCTTTGAACTGCTTACATTTTTTGACTGATTCCTATTGCTTGCTCCAAATGTACACCCACCAAAATCAACAGCGAGACCACACAAGTCCCTCCCTCCCAAGAACTCTGCAACAAACTCAGCACCCACATCCACCACAAGATCAAGCAGGTCTACGACAGCTTCGACAACCAAGACCCGCCCATCACCAGACGCGATAAGGCTCCCACATCCCCACAGAACCTGCTCAACTGGACTCCGCACATCACAGATGACACTCTCAAGACCATGAAGCACATTCAATCAGTAGCACCCTCAGACCCAAGCCCATACCACATGTTCCAAGTTACTGGAAACACACCAAGATGAATACCCTACTGAATAAACCGTCCACCGACCCAACAGACCTCAAGAATTTCAGACTGAACTCCCTGCTTCCCTTCCCAGCCAAGGTCATCGAGAAGGCCATCAATGCCCAACTCTCCGAGTTCATCGAAGTCAACCACATCCTGCCTCCTCTCAAGACAGCTTCCGAAGCAACCACAGCACTGAGACTGCCCTCCTTGCTGCCACCGACTACATCCGCTCCCTCCTCAACCGGGAAGAAAACGCAGCCCTCATCCTCCTCGACCTGTCGGCGGCCTTCAACAGTCTCCCACCGCACTATAAGCACGAGACTCCACAACGCCGGCATCCGTGACAAAGCCCTGGACTGGATGCCCTCCTCCTAGGTCAATGGTAGATAACAGCCCGTCAAGACTTCCACCATTCCCATCAGAACCCACGGAGATCGGCAGCGGAGTTCCCCAAGGCTCCTCCCTGAGCCCCACCCTCTTCAATGTCTACATGGCACCGCTCGCAGCCAAGTCAGGAACCACGGACTCAACATCATCTTCTCTACCAACGAACCCACAACTGCCAGAAACAACTTTCACGACGGGATGAAGGCTGTCGCTACCTGGAGGAGAGATAGTTGCCTAAAGACAAGACCGAAGTCCTCATACTAGGGCTCAATACGCCTGAGACGACTTCTAGTGGCACACCGTGTTAGGAAGCCGCCCCCAGAGACCACAGACAAAACTTCGGCATCATACTGGACTCTGCGCTCATGATAAACCACAAGATCAACACCGTTGCCTCATCATGCTTCCACACACTGCGCCTGCTCCGAAAGACCTACAGATGGATTCCCACTGAGGCCAGAAAAACAGTAACCCATGCACTCATCAGCAGCAGACTCGACTGCAGCAACAAACTCTATGCAGGTGCCACCCAGAAACGCCTCAAGAAACTACAAAACATTCAAAACGTTGCAGCAGATTGGTCCTCAACATACCCCTGCCGCAGCCACATCTCTGAACACCTGCGAGAATTCCACTCGCAGTCAACAAGAGTCACGGTCAAAACCCTTACACACCTACAAAGCCCTCTACGATGATGGAGGAACATTCCTGAACCTCCGCCTCATTCCACGTACCCACCAGACAGCTCCGCTCCACTGAACTGGCCCTGCCACCGTCTCCCTGATCAGCAAGTCCAGGACCAGAAGATCAATTTCCTACTTTTCTGCCAAAACCCGGAACACCCTGCCTCTCCACCTTAGACTATCCCCGTCACTAACCCAGTTCGGGAAGAATCTTAAGACCTGGCTCTTCGACTGAACCTCAGCACACAGTATGACCTGCAGCTCCCCCTCCTAATCCCCCCTACCCCCCACCAGCACCTTAGCAGGTGAGTAGTCGTGCTTAACTAATACTGATTGAAATATTTACCATGTATATCTTCTTTCTCTTTATTTGTTCTCATTGATGCTACAGGCTGATTAATAGCTGGGATTAAGCTAAGTTTATTTCATCATTTCCCCATCAAATTGTATTGCCCACCCTGCTCTGATAACTCCACATATTTTTGCAGGGTGAAATGCTTTGAGGCATACTTAGCATGTTATCGATGTGTTACAGCATAATCTGTTTCAGCTTAATATTATTTGAGGGAACTAAAGAAAAGCATTCAATAAAAGCATTGCCTATGTTTTCACAACCCGCTTATGGCTTAAATAATAGCAGAATCTAAAATTTTAAATGAGCACACTGCTTTCAATTGCTTGTGCCAGAGTAAGATTGGCATGTCATTGCAAAGAAGCTGGGCACAACAGACACATGGGAATATATGCATAGCAGCTCAATTGACAGCCTTACAAAGTAAAGTAGTTGACATTTTCTGATAAGGAGCTGAGGCTTTGAAATAGGCCCTAAAGGCATTAGTTTTAGCTTACTTTACTTACTTATAGCAGAAATCAGTTCACTAAAAATGTAATCATGATATGGATTTTTGCAAAACAAATGGATGATGGGAATGACAAATACTATGCCAGGATGGAGGCGTGGATTGCACTTCCTCTTGCTTTTCTCAAAACATAGCAGAATAATTATAACAGACACCTGCCCCATAGCCCTTGTGGAAATCGAATATTAACTACCTGAACCCTATACACAATCAGAAAAACGCTACATCTATGAGTCCAAGCAGCATCACAAATCCAGACCTTTCACTAATGACCAGCAAATTACACAGTATTTTAATTACTTAAATATAAGCTTATTGAAAAGTATTGATGTGTAAGCTACAGAATTTGTATTAAAGTGATAGGGGTACAATTACATCAGAAGCTAAGCACTATCGGTTTGGATTCCAATTCCCTCTAGCTTATCTTAGCATGTGAAACAGCGAATGCAAACGGAACACTGTGATAGTGGGATATCATGATACAGTGGAAACCTTGGTCACCTTGGACGTTAACCTTTTCAGTATAAACAATGATGCAATACATCTCATGTTTTCTTGGATGCTGTTTGCAACTGTGATGCCAATGAATACTCGTTCGATAGCTTTATTTCGGCCTCAAAGGAGCATAAAAGCTCAGAAAAATACATACAATACAAATATTAAGACAATAAATTTGAAATGCCTTTAAAATACTTTATATATACAATGGAATACAATGCATGATAAAACAGGATTAAACTATGTCGTTATCGAATTTCTACATTTGGGACAGGAGTACATACTAGGCACTAGTCAAACTCCTACGCCGATGCCACATTGCGTTAAGGAAACGTGAGACTGCAAAAGCGATAGGGGGGTGGGTATCATATTTGAGGAGTCTCATTTCATGTGAGCACTGGCGAAATCCCAAGTTTCTACAAATCGGGATAAGCCAGTACTTACGTGCACCCCGATACCCTGGGCAGAAGAAAAAGACATGGACTTCATCTTCCAGAAAATATCCACAGACTGGGCATTCTTATTGATTGTTTCTGTCCCATTTGCTAGAGAACGCTCTGAGGGGCAAGGTGCCCAGTCTAAATTGCATATAGAGTTTTCTAGCTAATGCAGGGAATACTACGTCCAAGAACTCTTCCCTTTTGTATTCTGCCTTGACCTGAAGGAACTCTATGGTCAATCTTCCCACCCCTGAGCCCAACTGAAGGGTGACTAGGTTATAGTTCTTGTAATGGCGGATCACCTCAGCCTTGGTGATCTCAGAGCAGGCAACATCAGGGGTCTCCCAAAGCTCAGTTAAGCCTATCCTACTACAAGTGAGCTTAATATGTGAGAGCCACTTAATGTTCTTGCCTCTCAAGGCATCCCAGACTTCCCTGAATTCATTCCTGTAGGACACAAGTTCCGGCACAGACACAGTCTTTTCCAAAATAATAGAGGGCGTAATGACATAACCTCTTCAATAGGGAGCAACCCTAGATCTAAACGCAGAGGTACAAGTGGTGAGACCCATTATGTTCCTCAGAAAGGTATGTTCGGCCCTCGCCAGACTAAGCGAGTTTTGATGTCCCCAGAGTTCAGCCCCATTAAGTGCAGCTGCTCTGGCCTGCACGTTATAAATTTCGATGACTGGGGCCGCTGGTTTGAACTCCGACTCTCTATGGAGCTTCTGCATCCCCCCACCACTCTTGTTAGTTTAAGTGTTGCTTTAACCACATGCGGATCCCATTGAAAATGTTCGCCCAAGGTAATGCCCAAATATTCAAAGGTTTTACCTCTCTCTAGAGGTATTCCTCCCAGAAGCCGATTCGGCCGTGTCTGCCTCGGGGGATTGAAGATCATAAACTTGGTTTTATCAAAGTTTACCTCCATCCCCGCAAGGCAAAAAAGTCCGCAAAACCATCCAAAGTACGTTGGATGCCCGTTGATGTCTTGGACAACAACAAAGTGTCGTCCGCGAACATCAGAGCGGGCACCCGGCCCGTAACTAACCTCAGGGCATCTATGTCTCCGGTCCCAAGAAGGTGATCTACCAAGCTGTTGATGTATAGGCAAAAAAGGGTGGGCGCCAGAACACAGCCCTGTCGGACCCCTTGTTTGACCGGGAAACGTGGTGACAAATTCACCTTGCCTACCACACCTCACCTGGGCACAGTTGTCAGTGTGGAGCCTTACTAAAACATTGAGGAGGTAACCAGGTAGACCCAACTCATTTAACACCTTCCAGAGTTTATCTCTAGGCAACAGGTCAAACGCTGACCGCAGGTCAACAAAGATCATGTAGAGGCTGCCACCCTCTACATTGTATACAAAAAGAGGGAGAGGAGATCTTCATGGATTAAGAGGGCAAAATTACCACTTGGAAAAAGTGGAAGGTCCAGACCGCAGTGTATGCCCTCAGATATGTGTTAACAAAGAGAGGACTGGGCTGTTCCTGGGGTGCAGGTGCAGGTCAGGGGATGTGGATATGTAAAGGTGGTTAAATGGTAACCATCCAGTGGGTATCCATTTTGTTGGATATATTGGGCTCACACACCCTTGCAGGTGTCATGCTTCATCATCGGCAATGCTCCTCGTTGGGTGGGCGGTGCAATACCCAACGGGCTACACCTCTAGGAGGGGCTCTTTGGCGGAGATCTTTTTATCCAACTGCCCATGGGTGAAGTGTGGGTGAGGGGGCCAGAATAGTAGTAGACGGAAAGTGAATATAAAATAGCGCAGGAGTACCAGAAGGAACTTTATTCGGGTGGTCCCGTGCGCTAACTAAAAACAATAGTTAGTCTGGGAGTTCTGGAAAGTGATGTATTCCGTACTCAAGACTATACTAAAAGGTGAAGGTAGTGGTCGACATGTTTCTCGCTTGGGGTATAGTCACCCGCGATTCATCAGGACCTATAAGCTCGCTGTCTACAGTGTTACTGATCTGACCTTTTAGTATAGTCTTGAGTACGGAATACATCACTTTCCAGAACTCCCAGACTAACTATTGTTTTTAGTTAGCGCACGGGACCACCCGAATAAAGTTCCTTCTGGTACTCCTGCGCTATTTTACATTCACTTTCCGTCTACTACTATTCTGGCCCCTCACCCACACTTCACCCATGGGCAGTTGGATAAAAAGAAATCCGCCAGAGAGCCCCTCCTAGAGGTGTAGCCCGTTGGGTATTACACCGCCCACCCAACGAGGAGCATTGCCGATGATGAAGCATGACACCTGCCAGGGTGAGTGAGGCCAATATATCCAACAAAATGGATACCCATTGGATGGTTACCATTTAACCACCTTTACAATCCACATCCCCTGACCTGCACCTGCACCCCAGGAACAGCCCAGTCCTCTCTTTGGTGCCACCCTCTACAGTCACTGTTCTCCAAAAAAGAACCTGCAGTCTAAATAACTGATCCACAGTTGATGTTCCCTGCCTGAAGCCAGCCTGGAAGGTGGACAAGATCTCATGTTCCTCCATCCAGGTCTGCATTCTGCCCAAGATGATGCGTCCCATCAATTTTTGGGTGACGTCTATAAGGCTAATTGGCCTATAATTGGACGGTTTCAGGGGGCATCCTTTTTTATAGATAGGGACGATTTCAGCGCCCCACCAAGAATCCGGAGGATCCATACCTTTGTAGAATTGCATTGATGGCGGTCATACACAAGCCTTCCACTCCACCTATGGGGGGCCGGCCTGGGCCCCTAGACGTGCGTCAATCAAGTTGATCTAGTACACTGAATCTATTAGTAAGGGCAATCAGATCGTTCCTAGGGCCAATGATATTATTTCTCACCCGGGTATCATATAATCTAGGGCCCGGGATAACCTGGGCACCCCTGTTCTGGAACCCTCTCACCATGTTCACAGTGGGATAAAAGTAGGTCAAGGGTAGAGATTGTACTTGTGACCCGGTATTCCCAGGGGCGCAGTTAGAGATATGATCCACCACCCTACTATCCCTGAAGTTTATGACTATACAGTCACCTTCGATGTTTTTCGCCTGCGGCTCTACCCAACTTACACGGCGAGCAAAAAGGATTTCGCTCGAAATGTGCAGTGGCAGTGGCCTATTATAGTTGAGCCAGTGAATGCATTTATTCTTGAGGGTGCCTGTAACGGGGTCCCCCTGGCGCACCCCACCATAGGGCGCGAACTGATCAGATGTGCCCCCCCCCTTTTCTTTCCACAGCCCACGCAGTATTCCGAGTGGAACAGCCCGGACACCTACAGCTGTGATGAGGAAGACGCCTGGCCCTTTAACCAGTCCGGAGGTGGAGAAGAGGCGGAGCCCAGCAGGTGGTTAAATACGGAGAACGCCCAGCACCAGGTGTGTCTATACACCGGAGGAGCGGTCAGAGCGGAGAGGTGCGGAGAGGCGGGAAGCAGCGAGGAGGAGCGGAGAGAAGAAGGACGGGAGAGCAGAGAAGAGGAGCGGAGGAGAGGAGGAAACCGAGAAAGCGAGGACAAGCTGAGCGGCGGTGTCAAGAGGAGCGGCGAGACACGTCTCACGGAAGGAGCACAGCCGGATTGGGAGCGGAGCTGGGAGCAGATCTCCGAGGGCTGCGGGGACCGCGCACTGACAGAGGGAGAAGACGCCGAGAGAGCGGAGAAGGAAAGGGGAACGCCTGGAGGCCAACAACACGCGCCGCCCAGCCGTACGCCAGGAGGGGTACGGCTCACTGAGGTGCGTGATCGCTTCCTGGGGTGGTTCAGCAATAAGGCCAGGAGATTAACTGAAAGGGGGGGAGGAATCTGAGGGAAGACTCACGGGAGACTCGCACGAGCACACGCCCTCCTCCTTGAGGTAACATAACGGGATAGGCGCTTTGCACTGGGTGTTTCCCCTCACTACCCTTTCCTGGGGTTGCTAACTGCCGCCCTGTCATACCATTCTGATACGTGCCTCTCTTTTCTTTTCTTTCCCTGCGGCGTCGGCGTGGGTGGCCAGCACGGAGCCTCCAGAGCCCCCTAGACGGAGGAGCCCGATTCTGAGGAAAGAAGAGGGTGCTCGCAGAAAAACCCGCAAGGAGAGAAGCCGATCTCCACGGAGGACAGTAGTACGAAAAACCTGTACCGATACACTATATGACCAATTAAAAGCACGAGTAACAAAAACACGTCTCCTGCCCTTTTCTGGTCCCGCGGTTACAGTGGTGGAGAATGCGGGCACTGTAGCCATCTGCGACCAGAAGATGGAAGGTGTGGTACAAGCCCTGGTGCAAGGGCAGGAGAGACTGGAAAGGCTGGCAGAGCAACAGCTCAGGGCAGCAGAAGCCGACCGGGAGCTGATAAAAACCACCGTGACGGCCAGGGCCCTGGACCCCCCTCTTGCATCCGGGCCTGTGTCTGTAAGCAACATACCCCATACCATTGGAGGGGTCTCTCTGCAAAAGTACCAACCAGGAGAGGATCCGGATGCCTTTTTGCTTAACTTTGAGCGGGCGGCCCGCGCCTGTGGCTGGCCTGGGGCCAAATGGCCTTTCTTTTTGGCCCCACTGTTGGTGGGGGAAGCACAAGCCGCTTACCAGGTGGCTAATCCAAGGGGTGACACCCCGTATACAGAAATCAAACGTATCATCCTGGACCATCTGGGTTTGGACAGGGAAGCCTACCGCCTGCGGTTTCGGCGGGAAAGAGGGCTTACCGGAGAAACGCCCAAGACTCTGTTTGTCAGACTAAAGATGGCCGCCGACAAGTGGCTCAGCCCAAACGAGAGTACGAAGGAGGAGATCATGGACAGGATCTACCTGGAACAGTTCGTAGAGGCGTTGCCTTTTGCCACACAGAGGTGGCTAAAACAACACCATGACCTGACGACCGCTCAGGCCGTAGAGATGGCAAACACGTACTCACGGGTACAACAGAGGCCCTTGCAGGCCCCGGAGTCCGACAAAGCAAAGACCCCCTTCCGACCAGAGAAAAAGATCCTGAGGGTTCCAGAAGCACCAAAACCCCGTCCCTGGAAGAGTGAACCCCTTCCGCACGCAGGACCCCAGTGCTTTGAGTGCGGGACCTGGGGACATATAGCAAGACACTGCCCCAGGAGACGACCGGCAGACGAACCTATGGAGGTGGGATATATGCCCCGCACCGTCCTCTACTCGGCGGAGATGGGTCACGCATACCGCGTAAGTATGAGGATAAACGGCAACCCTGTACAGGCGCTCTTGGATTCAGGCTGTCGCCAGTCAGTGGTACAGGCCCACCACGTACTGCCCCACCAGCTCATCCCCCAGGAACAAGTATACATCCGATGCGTCCACGGGGATGTAAAGCCCTATCCCGTCGCTGTTTTGCCCCTAGAACCCCGGGTTGGACCAGCCACAAGGGTTCGGGTAGGGGTGTTGTCTACGCTTCCTGAAGACCTGATAATCGGTACGGATAACCCGGCCTTTATGTCCATGTTCGAACAAAGCATGGCCCAAACGAAAAGGAAACGGGATCCAAGGGACCCAAAAGAGGAGGCAACGGCTTTTGCGTCCTCGGATCCCTGGACATTGGACCGTAGTTTCCAATTCGCACAGTCCAATGATGCCACGTTGTTTAATGCCTGGGAGAAGGCCCATCACACACAGGACGAAGAACCCTTGCATTATCCGAGGTTGTATATCAAAAACGGATTGTTGTATCGTCAGGGAAGAAAAGAGGACCCAGAGCAGTTGTTGGTTCCAGTGTCATTTCGAGAACAAGTCCTGTTCTTTTCACATTCCCATTTGGTGGCCGGTCACACGGGGGCAGAGAAAACCACACAGAACCTCCTAAAGTGTTTTTATTGGCCCGGGATCTACAAAGACGCCTTGACCTACTGTCAGGAGTGCGACATATGCCAAACCAGAAACATGACGAGGCCCCCTGCGGTGCCCTTACAACCCCTCCCCATCATCGGGGTTCCCTTTGAGCGGATTGGGATGGACATCATTGGGCCGCTCCCAAAAACAAAGAAAGGATACTCGTACGTCCTAGTCATTGTTGACTATGCCACGCGGTTCCCGGAGGCTTTTCCCCTAACCTCTACCACCTCCAAAAACGTGGCGGACAAGATGCTTGAACTGTTCTCCCGGGTCGGTTTCCCTAAGGAGATACTGACCGACCAGGGGACCCCCTTTGTGTCCCGCCTCATGGGGGATGTGTGTAAAGCCCTTCACATACACCAGATCAGGACCGCAGTATACCATCCGCAAACCGACGGATTAGTAGAAAGGTATAACCGCACGCTGAAAACCACATTGCGAAAGATGCTGGAGGTCAACAGCAACGAATGGGACCAAGTCCTTCCCATTGCGTTGTGGTAAATAAATAAATAATACCCTATTTTTGAATGCATAAATGAATAACAGATAGCTCAATAAATAAGAGTCAAGATTCGAGGTAGTAGGAGTTTTGCAGGTTTAATACAGCATAAGGACAGGAACAGGACGACCTGCACGGGAATAGGATGGCAGCTGCCGGGGACAGGATCGGGACAAGGGAACGGAACGGATAACTTTTTAATAACAATACATGAGCATATATACATAACGCAAACACATAGCATTACATTACAATAGGCGTAACAGTGGGTGGAGCAAGAGGCGTGACGCGTAGCAGTCGCGAAAGATAAGGGTGAAAAGAGGTGTAACAGGGCGTATACATAGACATGTGATGCAAACGTAACAGAATATGTCATGAATGGGGCGGAACCCATGGAGGGGGCTACCTAAGGAGCCGGGACCTCTAACCTGATGGTGCGCGCAAACTGGCAATGACGTGTTGCTAGGAGAAGCTGGGGGCTTCGAACTCTGTGCTAGGAGCAGAGACTGAAGTCTGGAGAGTCAGGGCGACATGTACCTAAACAGTATCTAGTATCTGATGTTTAGAGAACATGTTGATATAAACTAGAAGTCAGGAGGGGAAAGGCTAACAGACACTAAGACTGGACCATGCATTATTCTACATGTAGTGCGTGATGAAGAATATTAAATAACCATTAATACAGTATTTCTCTAACATGGGGCCGTAAAGGCTAGACAATGACGGTAACTATTGATGCGATTCAGTAGCTTAGGAATGCAGAGGAGGAGGACTGAACTGATAATCTGGAATCATAACATACTCTTGGCAGACTCAGAGGCAGGGCCAAGCTGAACCGGGCACTGCGAGGCAGGAAGTAAGTGAAGGGTCGAGGATACAGGTGGGGGCTGTATCACTCCTCCGCGAGGCTTCAGGAGACAGGAGACAGGAGCTGAATCTGGTGTCCGGGCCCTTTTGAGGCCTAGAAACGGGGACTTTACAATGTAATAACGTGCACACTGAGAAACGTGGCAACGTAGCTTTACATAGGCCTGATATTCGTAGTATTCACGAGAACTGGAAACTGCCATACTAGAGGTGGACACAACTGTAATTGCGTCTTTAATCAAACATGGGGAATAACATATGCATATTAATCATGCACAGATAACATATGATGGAGGACGCGTAGGGACACAGAACATGGCAAAATTTACTTTTCCACATTCCCTCCTTGTCACTACGTTTCCTTCAGGAAACATCAATATTCATGATACCATCTATCATTTCATACAGTATCATTTGCTCGTCTCGAATTTTCTTGGAACGGGATTTAGAACGGGGCTTGGGACTAGGAATACAAGAGGTAGCACAAATGCCGCAAATCGCAGGGCCACATTGTATACATAGGCAGCAACTGAATATGATCGCTACTGCAATACCTAGAAAGGACAAGACTTTCCATCCCCAGGCGGAAATTATATTCCAGAACCAACCGGACCAAGTCCAGGTGCCTGGATTCTGGTGTAACAGATGGGCAATTTTATGGAGTCTGGTTATAGCTGAATAGACAGACGGCGCGTTATTTGGAATGAAAATGCAGCAACTAGATCCGATGACTCTACAGGCCCCGCCCCTATCGGCCAATATGACGTCAAGGACGAGACGATTTTGGAGCACGACAATTCTCATAAAGGATTGTTCTTCGGTTAAATTACTTAGAGCAGAAGTAGTCTCAATTACTACTGCTTCAAGGGTTCTGGTTAACCTACGTATCAGTTTACTATTCACAACTGTACCTAAATAAGGAAAGACACCTTTATTGATATCTATATATTGTTCTAGAGCAGTTTCAGTATAATCGACAATCGGGAGGTTTCTCTTGTGTCTAGTATGTACTAGGTGGGAATTCCTATGGTAGTCGGGTGGGGCTAGAAAAACAGGTGGCAGTAGGAAGGCAATGTAACAGGTTCCCTCCCAATCGAGGGGCAGACGAACATATGCGGTCTGACCACAAATAAAATAAGAATGACGTGAAGCTTTGAAAATAGATTTCCTACTGTCATTATACTTGACAATAGTAGTACAATCACTATGTCCTACATGTACGGAACCATTATTTCGGACACATAATTCGCCTTTGACTGGTAGTACTGAAATTGCAGGTAAGTCTGGAGTAGTATCAGACTGAACATTCAGGACCATGAAATTCGAAGAATAATTACCTAAATTATACACTTCATTTTCTAGATCTAACCCGGTTCTGTGGGGGAGACCTTGCTTGTCTGGAAAACATGTACTGTTAAGAATAGACATATCTGTTGAGGATAACGTTAACGTGGACCATGCTCCACACGAACCATTATGTGAAAAAGGATAAGGAAAGAGTGGCAGAACTCCCTTCGGTGTCTGGAAAGGGGGGAGTCGACCACACACCCAACAATTAGTGGCATTGCTGGTCTGGTGTGAATAATGTAACATGCGGATGAAAGAATTATTTCGCATAGCGAGGCGGTAAGAGAGTTCATGAGGAGGCAGATCACTAAACGTGTGCTCTACTGTAACATTAGAAGACGTATTTACATGAGAAACTAGAAAATACAGGTAAAATGCATAACTGGTGCAGGAAATGATAATGCTGAGAAATAATATGAAACATAGAAAAACGATACATCGGATTGAGTTTTGACTAACTCTCTCACTATGGGGGTCTATTTTATACATGTCAGAAACAGTCTAACCGTTTCACCTAGGGGAGGACTTATACAATCAAACTGGCTGACTTATTTTACTAGACCGGAGTTTCAACTTGTACTCCTGCTGCGGAGTTTTCTCTAACAGGGGAGGGTTTGTAGCAATGTCTTTTGCGGGACAGTCCTTGAGAACAATATTTTGGCAATCCTTCAAATCCTGGGAAATGTTCTTTGAGACGGGTTTCAGTCCATAAAACTTCTTTATATGTGAAAGGTGCACCCAGCCTTTGCGACCCTCCAACTTCACGGCTGTACGGGTGGCGAGGAGGACCTGTCGGGGCTCCTTCCAGCGTGGCTCCAGCGGACTTGAGCGGTCAAAATTCCGGACAAGGACCATGGATCCTGGAACGATTTCATGCGGTGCCACCTCGGTATTGTCTGGAAATGCGGCGGCAACCTGTGAACGACAAGAGTTGAGGGCAGACATCAAGGAAGCTAGGTAATCTGTCAGCATATTACTTGAAACATCGGTAATACTTCGGGGTCTAGGAGTACCCCACATGTTAGGGGGGCGGCCGAAAACGACCTCATACGGGGACAGACCTGATCTGGAATGTGCGACCATGCGCATATAAAACAGGGCAACTGGCAGAGCTACTAGCCAGTCCACACCTTTCTCTTTACAAATTTTAGCGATGCGGATTTTCAGGGTCTGGTTATGTCTCTCTACGAGACCGGCTGCTTCAGGATGGCGTACACAATGGAACTTCCACTGGTACCCTAACAATAGGGAAACGTGTTTCATTAACTCTGAGGAGAATGGCTGGCCGTTATCAGAATATACGACCCTAGGGAGTCCATAACGGGGGAAGAACTCACGAACCAACTGCTTGGCAGTGGTCGCGGCTGTGTAATCTGGGACTGGATATGCTTCTGTCCACCTGGACAAGGCGCATACAACTACAAGGACATACTTGAAACCTCGACATCGCTCCATCTGAATATAATCCATCTGGAGGACTTCAAAAGGGTGGTCAGGAGGCTGGAATCCACCTTGTTCCACCGGGACACTTTTACCTGGATTAAACTGACAACATATCATACAGGTACGGACTTTCTGCTTGGCTGCAGCTCGTAAATGCTTGTTGAACCAAATGTTCTGGATACTGTCTAACATAGCTTTTTCTCCTAAATGTGCTGGACTATGTGCGGTATTGATAATGACTTGAACCATAGAGTCGGGGAGAAACCATGTGGCTCTACCCTTCGTTAACCATCCTTGATCTGTCTGGACCCCTCCTTGTTCGGACCATTTCTTGATTTCATCGGGAGTAGCGTGTAACTGGATATCTATGACATCTTGAGTAGGGTCCTTAACTGTCATACATGTAGTCGGATCTGGAGTGTGTGTCATGTTAACTGGAATGTCTGGAGTCTGTGCTGTAAGCTTGGCTGTGCGATCTGCTAGATCGTTACCCTGGGAAATAATGTCAGTAACTTTCGTATGTGCTTTGCATTTCATGATAGCAATGGATGTCGGTAAATGTATGGCATCTAACAGAGCTTGAATAAGGAGACCATGCTGAATCTTGGTTCCATGAGAAGTCATGAAACCTCTCTCCTGCCAGAGCACTCCAAAGTCGTGTACGACTCCAAATGCGTAGCGTGAATCTGTGTAAACATTAACTTTCCGGTTCTTAGCGTGTATGCAGGCTTGTGTCAGAGCAACTAGCTCTGCTGCTTGAGCGGACAGGGTGTCAATACGGTGTGTCTCAATAACTTCGGTGTCGGTAGTCACTGCATATGCGGCGACTAGTTCTCCTGTACTTGTTCTCATACATGAACCATCCACATAAAGTGTCAGGTCGGGATCTGGTAACGGAATATCTGTCAGATCTTGTCTTGGCTTTGTCGTAATATTAACTACTTCCACACAGTCGTGTGTGTCCGGACTTAAAGTAACTGATGGTAACAGTGTAGCAGGGTTCAGGATGTTGCAGCGTCTGATTTCTATGTGTGGCTGGAACAGTGTCAATTCATAACCTGTTAAACGTGCGATTGTCAAGTGCTGAGTTTGTGTTCGGTTTAAAAGAACTTCCACGGAGTGTGGAACTTGTACTGTCAGGGAGTGTCCTAAGACTATGGAATCACTTTGTCTGATAGCTAGTGCTGTGGCTGCAACTGACTTGAGGCACGCAGGCAGAGCCTGGGCTACAGGATCTAATGTGCTCGAAAAATAAGCACATGGCTTGTATTGTCCTGCTTGATCTTGTGTGAGAACAGATAATGCTGTACCTTCACGTTCAGTGACGAAAAGTGTAAAAGGCTTACTGTAGTTTGGTGTAGCTAGAACTGGAGCTTGGCATAAAGCTTTCTTTAACTCATTGAAACTGAGTGTATGTTCAGATGTCCAAGGGAGGACAGTCGATACGGCTGCCTCCTGTGTCGTTAACTGTATCAGTGGCTTGGCTAGGAATGCATACTGAGGAATCCATTGTCGGCAATAAGAAGTGAGGCCGATAAAAGCACGTACCTCCTTCTGGGTCTTGGGCTGAGGAAGACTCGCTATTAACTGGATACGGTCTGGTGTCAACTGCCTACCCCTCTTGGACAGTAAGTGTCCCAAGTAGACCACTTGCTGGACACAGAATTGAAGCTTAGAAGGGGACACCTTGTGCCCCATCTCGGCTAGGAAATACAGAACCGTCAGTGACGCTCGCTCGCAGTCACGTTCAGAACGGGCTGTGATCAGTAGATCATCGACATACTGGAGCAGGGCAGTGTCAGTCGGCATGTGAATGTTGTCTAGTTGTCTCTTGAGTGCTTGACTGTAAATACTAGGAGTTTCTGTGAAACCTTGAGGAGCTCGTGTGAACATATAGCTTCTTCCATTTAAACAGAATCCGAAAAGAAACTGGCTGTCTGGATGAATGGGAACACTGAAAAACGCGTTCTTGAGGTCTATGACAGTGAAAAATGAGGCTTCGGAATCAATGGCTGTCAACAGGGAAGAGATATCTGGGACAACTGGATACTGGGGAATAATACATTTGTTAAGTTCTCGTAGGTCAATCACTAATCGATATACTGGGGGTGCATTTGGA
This sequence comes from Lissotriton helveticus, assembly GCF_964261635.1. Taxonomy (NCBI): domain Eukaryota; kingdom Metazoa; phylum Chordata; class Amphibia; order Caudata; family Salamandridae; genus Lissotriton; species Lissotriton helveticus. The sequence goes on along the minus strand of NC_136057.1, from coordinate 709,579,925 downwards.
TCAGTACGTTTCATGACTGGAATGATCGGAGAATTGCATACATTGGAGTCAGTTTCTACAACTACTCCTTGAGCGATGAGCTCGTCAATAATTTTGGATAAGGCTGCTACAGCCTCAGGTGGCAATCTGTACTGTCTGATTCGTGGTAACACTACACCTGGCTTGAGAGTCACACGATGGGGTGTGATTTGCATGTACCCTACATCAGTTGGACCTTGCGCCCATAAATGCTGCGGAACATTAGACAATCTGGGATCAAAATCTCGTAATACATAGTGACCCTTGAAGTCACGTAGGAACAGACGTATTCCCTCTGGGGAACAGCATATAACTGCACCTAATTCTTTCAGTGTTTTAATGCCTAATAGGTTTTCTGGACATGACTTAGTAAGTAACAGATCAGTAGTACGGGACAATGGACCTACTTCTAGAGTAACTGGCTTTGATATTTCATTTACGATAGGTTTTCCTGAAAATCCAAGGGAAACATTTCTTGAGCCTGAGAGCGGAGCCCCTGGAACTTCGGCATGGCTAATTGTGGTCCTACTTGCCCCTGTATCAATCAAAAACTTTCTATCTTTCCCTAGTACTTGACTGTGAACATAGGGACCTTCTTGATCTACAGGTATCTCGATGAGAGGCAAGCCTACCTCCCTCTCTAGGCTGTTTCATGAATACGGTTGATAATCTGGATACTCAGACTGTGCATACTGATACATTTGCTGTGTAACATGCTGTGTTGCAGCGATAGGCTGCGGTGCTGTAACTGTCTGTGGTGCATTCTGTGGCTGAGGAGTCTGTGAAACTTGTTCTTGTCTAGGCGGACGTGGTCTTTCTTTAGTCTTACCAGTAGCTATGTTATGTTTCAGAACTGCACACTCATTTATAAAATGACCTGGCTGTTTACAATAATTGCAGTTCCCTTTAACGGGAGCTGCAGGATGACTGGCTTGATTTGGACCCCTCTTCTGACTGTCTTGAGGAACAGATTGTGCAACTAGTACTTTCATTTTCGTGTCTTTCATACGCTTTCTTTCGTGGTCTTGCTCTTCCCTGATTCTATTCTGGTGGTATTGGAGCATCTGTAACATCTGGGACGGGGTATTAGCTTGCCAGGTACTTTCGACTTTCAAAACTCGATTTTTAATTTGTGGACTTGAATTCTCGACTAATTTAGTAACAAAAAGATGAGGGTATGACTCACTACTTGTCTTGAGGCCACTGTTGATGCTAAAACATTTCTCAAATCTAGAATAAAAATCACTAATGTCTTCATCTTGTTTCTGTTTACAGGCTGAGATTGCATCCCAGTCTTCTTTTCTAGTTGTCAATAATCTGGGTAAAACTTGTATTAATAATTCTGGTAATTCTTTACATTTCGCTCCAAGACCGGTACCTGGTACTCGTGCCTTATCTTCAGCTTCTAGAACTGCCCAATCGATCTTTTTCTCTCCCACCTCCCATTCTTTTTCCTTGAGCTTTTCATACACCCCTGCGGGCAGCAAAACCTTTAACATTTTAATTATATCTGGATACGTGTATTCTCCCATACGGAGCATGTCCTTTAATTCTCGATGGAACCCTGCTGGATCTTTATCATGACAGGGAATTAATTTCTTCATCTCTAAGAGTTCCATCTTTGTAATCGGAGTGTAAACAAACACTCGTTCTAGTTCGCCACCCGTTCCTCTAACTGGGTGGACTTCTCGTAACGGATTCTGTCTCTCCATGTAAAATGGTTTACTTTCTGGGGGTGAGACATGAACAAAATGCGGGTTCAAAAACGTTTTATATTTGTGACGCTGTTCTAGAATGACACTAATTAAATCGGTACCTAGACCTTTCCATCTATACTGGAGTAACTCGTTCAGGATATCATGCAACGGGCCTGGATCAGAGTGCTGACCCTCATACAATGTAATGAGGTGCTGAATCATATACATACCCGCCAGTCGTTGCTCGGCTGGGGGCATTTTCAGAAACATTTGTGCCACTATTTCGTCTGGAAAAGTGGTAGAATCAGTAATCCATCGGACTGCTGATCGGACTAGTTCTTGTTCATGCATGGTACTCAACTCACTGTAACCGATTCGTGATTTCAGAATGTGATCGGTAGCTTGGAATACTTGTTCTAGAGAACCTTGTTCTGGTGCTGGATGATGGAAAGTAGAGTTGTGTTCTAGGCGTAAATGGCGATCTGGAAGTCTAGATTTTCCTACATACGCTATTCTGTCGGGATTCTCGTCCTCTACCTCTTCAGTATCAGAGTTACTTTCTTTCTCGCTTACTTGTGCTGCTTTACGTTGATCGTGTAACCTTATTATTTCTTTACGAATTTTCTTGTACATACTTTCCATAGCACTGATGGTTCTGTGCTTACCCTCGGCTATATTATCACTCCACTTTGTCAGGGTTCTCATTTCGGCTTGATCTTTGGACGGGTAATCTTGTTCTCTTATTAGACAATTGATCAGAAACTTTAATATCATGAGCTGGGTCTCAGCTTTCCTTTGAGACATGGCCTCGCCAATACTTTCTGGATCATCCCCTGTACGGATGAAACGATATATTCTGTCTAGGTCTTCTTTCATATTCGGTAGGGTGACTAGATACTCGGCCACCCTTCTTACACGTAATGAATATAAAACCATATTATCCTCTCCTGGGACTGGATCATAGCCGCATTCATTAAGGGCTTTTCTTATTTCTGCTACAGACTGATGTCTGGGCGTACGCTGTGACGCTTGCATATGTAATTCGGCTGTTGTTAAACGCTTATGTGGCGGCGGGGTCTGAGGAGGACCTCCTCCTGCGGCCCCTAAACTAGAATCGTCTACTGATCCTCTTCGTCCTGGCAGAGTGGGAAATGGAAATGTAGGCTGAACTTGTATGGCGGGCTGGACCGGGGGTACCGTAACAGGTACTCCGGTGTCTGGAGGAGCGGGAAGTGCCTGATTTACAGGGACTGGCGGAGCGCGAACAGGATTTGCATATTCTGGGACTGTGTCGTCCAAATAGGACGAAATAAAAATATCAGCTGCGGTCTGTTTGTGACGTAGCTTGGTCGGAACTAATGGTGGCGGGAAATTACTGGATGCCTCCGGGGTCGCTTTTGGCAGGCCCTCGGCAAGAAGAGGATACATACCCTTAATAAGGGCATGCCTCTGTCTGTCTGACTGTTCGGTTTTAACTTGTTCACCAATCTCGATTAACTCTTTTTCTTGTGCTCGTTCTGAGGATTCTCTACTTAATTCTGACTTTCTGATTTCTTTTTCGGTTCTTTTATGGGCTTCTTTGCGCCATAACTCGATGGCATCTTTCTGTGACTGTCTGGCTTTCTTTTTCCATAATGCTTCTTCTACTCTCATGATGCACTCGGCATCCCATGTACCCGATACGGGCCATCTATACTTTTCTTCTAACTGTTTGGTATAATCTACCCATAAATCTAGATATAATATGGCACTTATGCCATGCTTCTGATACATAAAATGACCTGGACTGTCCCTAGGCGGAACTGGAACTGCTTCTTCTAACAAACCCTTTCTAGTTTTTAACTGACGTAATCTCGAAAAGAGAGACATTGTAAACTTGAATCGGAACACAATACAATAGACGAGGAACAATAACAATTGGGAGAACAATTCAGGCATACCACGACATTGGAAATACATTGAACAACATCATAACATAACCGTTCGGACAGAATATTACCTGGAATACTGAGAACAGAAACACAAGAATTTCTCGAGAACGGAACAGACTAGAGTTACTGGATGCACTGCTGAAACAGTACGGAACATACCGGTCCCATAAAGGAACGCATCAAGACCCGTATCCACCTAGGTGAACACTTCGTTTGTGGGTCTGTGTACCACCAACCCACGGACCAGAGTCAATTTAGATTGACCCTGTCTAGATACTACCCCAGCGACGGTACTCACCGGGCAGCAAGAACGGAAGGCCTCGGATCGGACTGGACTGCTACGACGACGGACGACGAACTTCAGACTTCAGTTACGGGTGGACCTCCGGATACCTCGGACCTTGGACTCTCGGCTTGGGCTCTGGTCGGGACTCGCCGCGTTCCTCCACCGTCTCGTCTGGATGCTGGACCGCCTCCTCCGTCTCCTCCGTGGGCCTGAGGGATACTTGAAGCAGAAATATCTGCCGGTGCGCAGAAGAGTTCCGTCACGACTGCAGAGGGTCAGGGGGTCGGCGTGGCTTCACCGACGCGTGGGGAAAGGGCAAGTCCCTATTCGGGCGCCATTATGTGGTAAATAAATAAATAATACCCTATTTTTGAATGCATAAATGAATAACAGATAGCTCAATAAATAAGAGTCAAGATTCGAGGTAGTAGGAGTTTTGCAGGTTTAATACAGCATAAGGACAGGAACAGGACGACCTGCACGGGAATAGGATGGCAGCTGCCGGGGACAGGATCGGGACAAGGGAACGGAACGGATAACTTTTTAATAACAATACATGAGCATATATACATAACGCAAACACATAGCATTACATTACAATAGGCGTAACAGTGGGTGGAGCAAGAGGCGTGACGCGTAGCAGTCGCGAAAGATAAGGGTGAAAAGAGGTGTAACAGGGCGTATACATAGACATGTGATGCAAACGTAACAGAATATGTCATGAATGGGGCGGAACCCATGGAGGGGGCTACCTAAGGAGCCGGGACCTCTAACCTGATGGTGCGCGCAAACTGGCAATGACGTGTTGCTAGGAGAAGCTGGGGGCTTCGAACTCTGTGCTAGGAGCAGAGACTGAAGTCTGGAGAGTCAGGGCGACATGTACCTAAACAGTATCTAGTATCTGATGTTTAGAGAACATGTTGATATAAACTAGAAGTCAGGAGGGGAAAGGCTAACAGACACTAAGACTGGACCATGCATTATTCTACATGTAGTGCGTGATGAAGAATATTAAATAACCATTAATACAGTATTTCTCTAACATGGGGCCGTAAAGGCTAGACAATGACGGTAACTATTGATGCGATTCAGTAGCTTAGGAATGCAGAGGAGGAGGACTGAACTGATAATCTGGAATCATAACATACTCTTGGCAGACTCAGAGGCAGGGCCAAGCTGAACCGGGCACTGCGAGGCAGGAAGTAAGTGAAGGGTCGAGGATACAGGTGGGGGCTGTATCACTCCTCCGCGAGGCTTCAGGAGACAGGAGACAGGAGCTGAATCTGGTGTCCGGGCCCTTTTGAGGCCTAGAAACGGGGACTTTACAATGGAATAACGTGCACACTGAGAAACGTGGCAACGTAGCTTTACATAGGCCTGATATTCGTAGTATTCACGAGAACTGGAAACTGCCATACTAGAGGTGGACACAACTGTAATTGCGTCTTTAATCAAACATGGGGAATAACATATGCATATTAATCATGCACAGATAACATATGATGGAGGACGCGTAGGGACACAGAACATGGCAAAATTTACTTTTCCACAGCGTTATACGTCATCCGAGGACAGACCCAAAGCAGTTTAGGGGTCTCGGCTTTCGAGATGCTATACGGGCGAAAGCCCCGATCACTCCTGGACATGACCAAAGAGACGTGGGAAAAAGAAACCCCGGAAGAAACCGCAAAAACCCTCGAATATGCTCGGAACCTCCGCTCCAAACTCGGAAAACTACGGGACTTGGCGTTCGCCAATCTAGAGAAACACCAAAACAAACAGAAGACCCTGTACGATAAAGGAAAGAAATGGAGGACTCTGGAAAAAGGAGAGTGGGCCCTGGTGTTATTGCCCTCCTCCTCGCAAAAATTCAAAGCGGAGTGGAGCAGACCGTTTCAGGTTGTGGAGAGGATCGGGAAGACCAGTTACCGGCTACAGATGAACGCCAGGAAAAGACAGGTCTATCACATCAACATGCTAAAGAGGTGGTTGGGGAAACCACCTACCACCGTTCACCTAGTAGAACCGGAGAACACCTCTAGCCAATCCACGATACCCCTGCTAGTACTCAACGAAGACTTGAGACAGGAAGAAAAACAAGAGTTGCTGGACGTACTGTGGAAACAAGAACAAGTGTTTTCCGATCTCCCGGGGAAAACCACTCTGGCGGAACACCGGATCGACACCGACCCAGGGAAGACCATAAAGATACGCCCTTATCGGATCCCAGAGGCCCGGAGACAAGACATCCGACGAGAGGTGACAGATATGTTACAGCTCGGGGTCATACGCCCCTCGCATAGCAACTGGTCAAGCCCGATCGTCCTCATACCCAAACCGGACGGCTCACGCCGGTTTTGTATGGACTTCCGGGCCCTAAACGCGATCTCGAAGTTCGATGCATATCCCATCCCCCGCATAGACGAACTCATAGAGAAGTTAGGCGATGCGCAGTACATCAGTACGATCGACCTCACAAAAGGGTACTGGCAGGTGCCACTAAGAGAGGAAGACAGGCATAAAACAGCCTTCTCGACCGAGGATGGGCACTACGAGTTTACGGTGCTGCCGTTTGGCCTTCACGGGGCACCTGCCACCTTTCAGAGACTGATGAATAACGTGCTACGTGGTATGTCCTCCTTCACCTCTGCTTACCTGGACGACATTGTGGTGTTTAGCCCGGACTGGAAAACACACTTGAGACACCTGGCAAAAGTGCTGGAAACCCTGACCACAGCGGGACTGAAGATAAACGCGAAGAAGTCAAGGATGGCTTTTCACAAAGTCAAGTACTTGGGATACGTATTGGGACACGGCATGATCGAGCCACAAGCAGAGAAAGTCAGGGTCATTTCCGAGGCCCCATTTCCCACCACAAAAAAAGAGCTCCGTGCGTTTCTAGGGCTAATCGGGTACTACCGAAGGTTTATCCCGAACTTTGCTCAGGTGGCAGCCCCTCTCACGGATGCCCTGCAGACGTCAGTTAAACAGGCAACGCTCTCCAAACCCACGGTGGTCATGCTAGACGCGTTCCACGAGTTAAAGAGGAGGATCACATCCACCCCCATCCTTACCTCCCCGGATTACACACGCCCGTTCTCCTTGCACACTGATGCTTCTGAGTTCGGGATAGGAGCGGTGTTGTCCCAAGAAGGACGAGACGGGTTGGACCACCCGATCCTGTTTGTCAGCAGGAAGTTGTTCCCGCGGGAACTAAAGTATGCCACCGTGGAGAAGGAGTGCCTGGCTATCCGTTGGGCCGTGGAGAAGTTGGCCTACTACCTCGAGGGCCGGCCCTTCTCGCTCTATACGGACCATGCACCCCTTACCTGGATGGCCCGTAACAAGTCCAGTAATGCCAGGGTCATGAGATGGTTCCTGGCATTGCAGCCGTTCTCGTTCAGGGTGTGCCACAAGCGTGGCGTGGACAATGTTGGGCCTGACTTTCTGTCCAGACATCCGCTTCCCGAGCGGAAGCGTCCTGGGGGGGAGGTGTGTAACGGGGTCCCCCTGGCGCACCCCGCCATAGGGCGCGAACTGATCAGATGTGCCCCCCCCCCCTTTCCTTTCCACAGCCCACGCAGTATTCCGAGTGGAACAGCCCGGACACCTACAGCTGTGATGAGGAAGACGCCTGGCCCTTTAACCAGTCCGGAGGTGGAGAAGAGGCGGAGCCCAGCAGGTGGTTAAATACGGAGAACGCCCAGCACCAGGTGTGTCTATACACCGGAGGAGCGGTCAGAGCGGAGAGGTGCGGAGAGGCGGGAAGCAGCGAGGAGGAGCGGAGAGAAGAAGGACGGGAGAGCAGAGAAGAGGAGCGGAGGAGAGGAGGAAACCGAGAAAGCGAGGACAAGCTGAGCGGCGGTGTCAAGAGGAGCGGCGAGACACGTCTCACGGAAGGAGCACAGCCGGATTGGGAGCGGAGCTGGGAGCAGATCTCCGAGGGCTGCGGGGACCGCGCACTGACAGAGGGAGAAGACGCCGAGAGAGCGGAGAAGGAAAGGGGAACGCCTGGAGGCCAACAACACGCGCCGCCCAGCCGTACGCCAGGAGGGGTACGGCTCACTGAGGTGCGTGATCGCTTCCTGGGGTGGTTCAGCAATAAGGCCAGGAGATTAACTGAAAGGGGGGGAGGAATCTGAGGGAAGACTCACGGGAGACTCGCACGAGCACACGCCCTCCTCCTTGAGGTAACATAACGGGATAGGCGCTTTGCACTGGGTGTTTCCCCTCACTACCCTTTCCTGGGGTTGCTAACTGCCGCCCTGTCATACCATTCTGATACGTGCCTCTCTTTTCTTTTCTTTCCCTGCGGCGTCGGCGTGGGTGGCCAGCACGGAGCCTCCAGAGCCCCCTAGACGGAGGAGCCCGATTCTGAGGAAAGAAGAGGGTGCTCGCAGAAAAACCCGCAAGGAGAGAAGCCGATCTCCACGGAGGACAGTAGTACGAAAAACCTGTACCGATACACTATATGACCAATTAAAAGCACGAGTAACAAAAACACGTCTCCTGCCCTTTTCTGGTCCCGCGGTTACAGTGCCATAATTCTCACTTTTCTCTTTGTCCAGGGCTGGCACTCCTGCAAGAACCACCACATATGGTGTCGACTCAGGTGGAAGATTCAGGCAATTAGTTTCTGTTTCAGAGGCTAGGGGATTACTAGTTGCACTCCAGAATGCATAGGTTTGGCAGTGGCCTTGCCCACCCCCCCTCGCCAGCTCAAAAGGTCTGTTCCCCACTGTGTGTCTATCAGTGACTTCTCCAGCTAAGTCCCCCTGACTCCGAGCCTGGAGACCCTGGGGAAAGGAGACTGTGGGCTTAGATATTGGCAATACAGGGGGATTACAAGACACATTATCAAACCTAGATGACCTCACTGGACTATCATTTGTTACAGGAGGGCCGGGAACCACCCCCTCCCCCTGGGCAGCTGAGTGCAATTGTTCCAGGCTCGTCATTCTATTTTCAATGGCATTTAGTCTATCATACAAAGGGCTACAAGTCTTGACAAAAATATTTTCCATCTTGGCCCAAAACTCATCACCCAGGTCCATATGCCAGACATCATTGAAGGCTGGAGATGCCCTAGGCACATGTTCTTGCCCCTGGCCTGCAACTGGACTCGCAATGTCAGAGGTCATTTGGTCATTTCCCCCACCATTACATTTTTGCAGCTTGGCCTTCCTCTTGTTCATGGGTGCACCCCACCGCTTCCTTTTAACTGGTTCTACCACAATATCTGCACCTCTCTTTAAGCTTGTTGCGGAGCTAGTTTGGGGGTTCCTGGAAGTAGAGCCCGGGGCTTCATTCCTAGGAGCAGTGGTTTCCTGCACAGGAGATAGAGCGTCCTCCCCACTTGGGGATACCAGGGGTCTTCTTTCTATTTGCACCTGGTGGAGAGAACCCTCGCCGATGCTCTGCCCTGTTGGATATTTCAAGTGATACCGGCCTAATAGGTGAAGGTGCCAATGCTAGCCAACCCAAAGAGGACCGCTTATCAAAATTGGGATGCAAAGATAGCCTTTTTTCAGTTATGTCTATTTGGTGGGCCTGCATAGACGATGCCCTGGTGAGAAACTGATCAAGAGTTCCGATAAACGACTCACCAGGGATCGACTTTCTTCCCTTTCCCACTTTAGCGGCCGCCATCACAGGGTTGGAAGCTACAATACCTTTTGTCAGGAACAAATGGAATGGAGCGAGCACTACAATGTTCTGACAGAGATGAATGGAAGAATAATGGGAAATGATTCTCACCAACCTTTGCTAGGACCTTTTGCAATGGGGATGAAAGAGGGAGGCCCCGTCCCGTCCTCACTCGGGCTCAAACGGGCCCACCCTTGGACCGGGCTTCGACCGGCGAGCGTCCGCGCGTGTCCGCGTTGCGGAATCAACTGCTTCCCTAAATACTTCCGGTGCAGAGGGCGGGTGGTCTGGTGGCGTCCCCCGCGGCTCTCTGGTCCTTGGAGTCCCTGTGGCAAGTGCGGGGCCAAGTGCGGTACTAAACAGGTATGGCGCAGCGTCTCCCGCAAAGCAAAGCGGGAGACGCAAGAAGTTTAATCCCGGTGCAGAGGGCGGGGCGGTCTGGTGGCGTCTCTCTGGTCCTTGGAGTCCTTGTGGCAAGTGCGGGGCCAAGTGCGGGACCAAACCGGTATGGCCCAGCGTCTCCCGTGAAGCGGGAGACGCAAGAAGTTTAAATCCCGGTGCAGAGGGAGGGGCGGTCTGGTGGCGTCCCCCGTGGCTCTCTGGTCCTTGGAGTCCCTGTGGCAAGTGCGGGGCCAAGTGCGGGACTAAACAGGTATGGCGCAGCATCTCCCCAATGAATACACATCACGAGAAACAGACACACACCATAAGAGAATGGAGGGAAGCTGGTGTGGACTCACATTTGAAAAGCTAAACATGAAGTTGTGTCATCAGGTCAAAGGAAATACTTGTGAAATTCTCCACCAGTTCATAATGAATAATACCCCTTCCCATTAGGCAGTGACTAAGCAGCGGCTTGCATAAAAAGTTTAAAGGCACTGACATCATTCTCTTCCAGGATAACCTGAATTAAATGGTCATGATACCAATGATGATACTGCCTAAAAAGTGTGAGCCCACCACCAGGAGTTTTAAGCGACGTTGTTATGACACTAAGTCAGCAAAATAAGGTACAGCATCAAAAAGGTAAATGAAGTGGCCATTTAAGGATCAGGACATGATTTAACAATTTTAGACATTTCATATCAGCAGAATAGATCCTGAAGTCATGTGCGGCAAGACACGTTTTTGTGCAACTGTGAAAACCTTAAGACGCTTCCCTTCATGAGTTATTTGCCAAGGATCCAGACTAAGAATTCGACAGATCCTGGAAAATGAAGCAGAGAATGATCTTCAACTGGCAGGACCCCTGACGGAAATACTCACCATAAACAAACATAGGACCAGACTAGAAAAATATTTGTAGATTAGGGAACATCAACTACAGATAAATTACTTTGGCTTGTGTTCCCAAACTGGAGAATTGGGCAGTCTGAAGAGGTACCACTGACCAATGATGGTTACTGGGGGGGGGGGAAATTTCAAACCCAATCAACAATCCCTGATCCACTGCATGATCCCTCACCACCACCACCTTCTTCGATGCTCAGAAGCCATATAAGTGATGGGTGTTCTGAGAGCCTTATTGAGGCTACACATGTATCAGTCCACAAGGCGGTCAATAAGACACTAAAGACCCTGGGCCATGAGCTACTGTTACCTGACAGTGCGTCAACAAAAACTCCTTTCTCGGAGGGAAGAATCACCACGCAATAAAGCCTCTCAACCCCAGGGGCAACAGGAACAACATGGGCCTGCTAAAGGAAAGAAAACATACTTAATATTCGAACTCTATTGAATGCCTCCGAGAGGCCTTTCTTAAGAGCTTGAGGTCCTTAAGACGCATATGCCCTTGATCCAGAAGACTGTAGTACATAGTGCTCCTAGCTACCCTGTTGCACCTGAATATTTTCTTCCTTTGTCTGAGCCCGTTTTGACAGTTGAAGGGACCAATGAGGAGGATTCCCAGACTGAGTCCGACAAAGGGTCTTAGGCCCAACAGACCATGGCAATCCACTAATAATTCCAATGGCCCATCTGACACTTCCTATCAGAGAAGTCGGAACTAGAAGACCTACACCATTCTAGCTTGTCAGAGTGGGTCCCAGTAACAAAGGCTGCCACTTATGACAGCAACGAGATCCGGAAGTCACAAAAGAAAAACACCGGCACTCCTAAAGTTTCATGTAAACTCCAATATGGTACATTGTTTTACACCACCAAACACAAGGATGACGAGAGATTCTTCCTAATTCTGGAAACCATGGACGTTATTTCATAAGTCATTAGTTCAGTACTTGTAGTGTAGAAAACCGATCACAGCCAGGCTGTGATCGGTTTTCTTCACTACAAGGACTGAACTATTATGCATTTCACACAAAAATTTGTTGTATGAAAGTATTGTGCAATATACATACTCCAGTTCCTTGTTTGTTGTTTGTTTTTTGCTTCTATGTTATCACAAATAAATGTATACATGAATGACTTATGAAATAACGTCTATGGTTTCCAGATTTAGGAAGAATCTCTCGTCATCCTATTGTTTGGTGTTGTAAAACAATGTACCATATTGGAGTTTACGTGGAACTTTAGGAGTTTCTTTTGTTATTTACGCTATACAAGTCACTCTTGTCTCTTGCATTACTGATACCTTGGGTAGTGGGGTATTGGACCTTAAGGGGTACCAAATGTACCCTGTGCTATAAAGATAAATTTGTACATACCAGTCCAGTTTTCTGTGAGGCTTCGAGGTGTGACTGTGTATCCACCACTACTATCTCTCTCTCTCTTTTCGCAAGATCCAAAAGTCATGGCCAGTGGCGGCTTCTCCATGGGGGCGTTTGGGCAAATAGTAGAATAACTACCATTGTTTCTGCCTTCTCGCACGGCGAGAAAGCAGAAGTTCCTGGTTGAGGGAGTGGGCGGCGTTACTCGAGGGCAGGGGGGAGTGGCTTTCCCACTGTTGTTAATACTGTCTGTTTGGGCAGCCTGAGAGGCTGGCCAAACAGACAGTATTAACTGTATTAACAACAGTGGGCAAGCTGCTCCCCCTGCCCTCGAGTAACACCTCCCACTCTCCCTGTTCTCTGTATGCTGCAGTATACAGAGAGAAATGACGTGGTTGGGGCAGCCGGCCGAACAAATCACAGCGCAGGCGGCGGTGGAGGGGAGGGAGGCTGCCTGCCCTGCAGCCTTCCTGCGTGACGACGAGCACCATGGGAATTCAAAAGAACAGGACGGTGGGAGTCGGGAGTCTGGAGTCTCGGAGTCGGGAGTCTGGAGTCTCGGAGTCGGAACTTGAAGGCGGGAAGGTAAGGTAAGTTAAGTTTATTGACTTTTATTATTTTATTTATCCGGCTTCCCCCCATCCCTCCCCTCCGCAGAGCAACACCACCATTTCCACTCCCCACCCGTAAATATGTCGGACGCGACTGCCTATACCTCAGTGTAGAATGGCGGTTACAGGGTCCATTTTGTGTTTACCGCATGCCTCAGTGCCGAGGGAGGCCCACACGCCGCCGCAAAACTGGTGAACACCGCGGCGTATGATGAGCATTTTGTCTAATAGCATGACGTGTGCATGAGCACAGAATCCATGCATGTTGTGAAGGGCGGCGCACGTCATCTGCAAAGAACACTTGCGAGGCTGAATGTTCATCAAGATTAGCCTAGAGGGCTCTTTCTAGTTTAGCGCCGAACTGCATATCTGTGTTATTTAATTTTGCAATTTGCAAAATAACCATTGGCCGGCATAATTAATACTGCTACATGATTGTATACAATCTTCTGCAAGTATAAACGCGATAAATAGCAGCGTTTGGCGTTTTACTGATAGCGCGGCGTTCCTCTGCAAGTCTGTGTTACATACGTTCTGAGTTGACATTCCAAGCACCTTCGGATTTTATTTCCTGCAGATGAGGGTTTCGGGTTTTTGATGAAGTATGGTGCGTGCCGTAAAAACTGCTAGTGACTGTTTTTTTTCTGCTGGTGAGACGGATATGTAGCTGGCAGCATCGGAAAAAGGAAAATCCATTTCTGAGCTGTGAAGGGTATCTTCTGTTAATGTACTTTAATAATGATGAGACTAGGAAATGCCATTCACAGTGGAGGGAGTGGGCCGGAATGTTGCGAGCAATCAGAAAGCGTTTTATATGTCTACGTTATATATTCTGTTTTCACCTTGCATTGCATATTGAGAAGGAGAAATATCCTCAACACGTTTAAAAAAAAAATCTGTCAGATATAGGTCTGCTGTAAATAGGCAACGTATGCAAATCCACAACACCAGGGAAATAAAAATAAGGTCTAGCGAGGCAACATCACTGAGGGACTTGATTGTTTTTTACGCCTCACCACTTTCAAATCTCACCAGCCGCCACTGGTCATGGCACATGAAGATGTGCACCTGCCTTAGGGAAGAGTGCCCCATACATCAAATATGGAGGTGAAAGAAGCCCTAGCCCCAGAAATTGACACAAGGCAGGCCACCTTTCTTGCTAAATTCATTAAAGACCCATAGAAAGGGATAGACAGGTCCTGACAGGAATACCAGGGCAACCCTTTAGATATTTTTGGGCCCATTAGCATGATTTGTGATATGGAGGAGAAGCCCAAAAAACTAGAAATCTATTTGACTAAGCAATCTTGGCAAGCTTGACCCAAAGGGCTATCTGCCTCCTTGGAAATGCCAACTGAGCGTTACTCACTGAAAGCAATCAACCACTTTTAATCTAAGTAGATAATAAACAGAGCGATTTGGGGCAGTCGGAAGAGGGCACAATAGCAGAGAGATGCTTGCTAGATCGGTGTTCTAAAACAATTAAGAACATTTATTGTGACCGTTGCGCACCTAGACACATATCCGGCTTTAATGAAGAAGGTTTTAGACCAGAAGGTTTGCACTGAGTCCGTTATAATTGTATTGTTATAATTGTGTCCCTCACCAAGAACCCCATACCGCCAAAACCAACCTTCACGAAGGAATGAAGGCCGTCGTTGAATGGATGAGGAACAGCCGACTGAAGCTGAACTCGGGAAAGACGGTGTTCCTCATCCTCGGATCCACCTCTTTGGCCTGGGACGACTCCTGGTGGCCGACCGCAATGGGAACCGCTCCAACACCCACCCACCACGCACGCAACCTAGGGGTCATCCTCGACTCCACCCTCTCCATGACTAAACAGGTCAACACTGTCTCCTCCTCCTGCTTCAACACCCTCTGCATGCTCCGCAGGATCTACAAGTGGATCCCCACTGAAACGAGAAGAATGGTCACCCATGCCCTCGTCAGCAGCAGGTTGGACTACAGAAACGCCCTCTACGCAGGAGCCTCGGCCAAACTCCTGAAACAGCTCCAATGCATCCAGAACGCCTCTGCACGCCTGATCTTCGACATCCCTTGCCGCAGCCACATCACACCCCACCTGAGAGACCTGCACAGGCTCCCGGTCAACAAGAGGATAACCTTCAAGCTCCTCATCCACGCACACAAGGCACTCCACAACACCGGACTAACGTACCTCAACAGACTCAGCTTCTACACCCCCACCCGCCAGCTCCGCTCCGCCGACCTCGCCACAGTCCCCCGCATCCGAAGAGCGACCTCCGGTGGCAGATCATTCTCCCACCTTGCTGTTACGACCTGGAACACCCTCCCCATCCACTTACGGCAGACCCAAGACCTGCTGACCTTCAGAAAACTCCTCAAGACCTGGCTTTTCGAGCAGTAGCAGCATTCCCCACCCCCGCGCATTGAGACCCTCAGGGGTGAGTAGTGCGCTTTACAAATGATATGATTGATTATTTAACTTGTGTTGCATATTGCAACAACTGTATCTATTGCATTTAAAAGTCTATTGCTCATTGAAAGTATTCAACTGTAGCATCTCATTCTCAGAAAGTATTTTTATACCTACTTGTGGTTCTAAAATAAAAACAATGTATTTTTATATACATAACAATTGGCCTGGCGTTCAGTTCTTGAGTGCGTGAGACCATTTGCTGACTGAATGCTTTACACTGTCCTCTGATACTGCCTTACTGCTCGACCAAGCTACCACGTTAGAGAGTAAGGTAATATCTAACTTTAACATTTGCCAAACCTCTGGGGACTGTGGACTCTGTGCACACTGTACCTTACTTTGGTACAGTATATACAGAGCCACTTTCTTACGTAGAGCCCCAAGTGAATTTACTGGTACAAATTATTCCTTCTTTCCATTCACGACTGGGAGTGAGGTTGGCCTAGTTGGTACACAAATGCTTACGGGAGATCCATGGGCAATTCAGATGGTGGAAAGATTCCACACAGAAGTTTTTGGTTTCTCCAAGTCAAAAGAGAAGGTGATCCCCTCCAGAGCCTCTCAAATGAACTGAAACGGTTTATAGAGCTGAAGATAGCAGTAATGCTGTAGAAAAAGGCCATTGTGGAAATGTTTCTCCAACCAAATTGTTTTCTAACCAACAACTTCTTGGTTCAGCCAGTAATCAGGATATGGTAGGTCAAAGAGAGTTGGGTTCACTGTTATTTCAAGACATATGCCTCCTTAGGGACATTCTAATAGCATACAACTGGTTGGTAAGTCTGCATCTAACGAAAAAGTTACTTACCCACAGTAACACCGTACCTGGTAGAGACTATATCTAGCAGCAGATTTCTTACCTTTTGAATTTCCCCTGGCATCAGATTGAACCCAGAAGATTTTTCGTGAGCAGTACCTGTGCGTGCCGGAAGATGAAGGATCGACTCCGCATGTCATCAGCGTTGTCTGCACCGGAAGTGATCCTGAGGTAACTATATAGGCGCCATTCAGGTGCTCTGTCACTTTTCATGACTTTCCACACCAGAAGTGCGGAGCCATGAAGAACATGGACCAATGAAGTGCCAATACTAGGGTCCTGAAAGGTGTCATCTCTGTCCCTAGAAATCTGTACACAGTCCGGGGAGGATGGGTGGTTTGGTAAAGAATCTGTGGCTCGATATAATCTCCACTAGATAAGGCATTACAGAAGGAAAGTAGCTTGTTCATCCTATTGAGACTTCTAGTCGCAGATTCCTTTCCTTTTGAATAGATACCCAAGCAATACCACCCACGAAGGAAGGTCTTAACTAATTTTAAGTAAGAACGTTCTGCAGGACCGAACAAGCAAAGTGCCCATTCCTGCAGACCTGAGTGTCCAGATACTACTGTTCAGTGAACGTGTCCGGGGAAGCCCACATTGCTGCCTGGCAGACATTCAGAACCAGAACTCTGCTTGTTAAAGCAGTGGTGGCCGCTTGAGCTCTGGTGGAATGAGCCTGATCCTTGGGCAGTGCGTAGCAGATTTTGATGCAGAGCACAGCCCATCTGGAAATGGTCCGCTTCTGCACTGCCAGACCTTTATCTGGACCAACATACCCCACGAAGAGTTAGTTGTCCACCCAGAATTCTTCCGTGTAGTCAAGCTAGAATGACAACGCTCTTTTTGGGTCCAGATGGTAGAGTCGCTCCTCTTCCTTAGAGGGATGTGGAGCAGTATAAAATGTAAGTAATATTTTATTGTTTAGTTAATTAAAACCTTTACAATTTCCATATAAAAAGTGTCGTAGCAGCACAGTTCATATTCTAAAACCATCTTTTTTTTAAATAAAACATATAAAAACGTTCATGAGTTGTATTAACATGCGTAGAGCAGTTGTCAATAACTGTTTGCACAGACCATAAGTTAAGAAAAGCAAGGCTGAATTATCAAAGAGAGAGGGACTGTTCTGTCATCAGTAGGTTGTTAACAGCAATGATGGAAAATTGCTGTTCGCTTTTCTACTTAAGTATGTATTGTCTCGTTGTTGAGTGACCAGAAAATTAAATTTTTGCTTTAATGTAACGCTTTAAAGGGCCATAAGATGCAAAGATTAAGCGATCCGGTCGCTTGACGAAAGAGCTTTTGCCCCTGCTACTTCCATGAATTGAACAAAGCGACACGCTAACTGTACATCGCCACCTCCGAAACATGCCTTCACAGCTTGTCTGCAGGTTCTTATCCGCTTACATACAAAGACTGGTTTTAGTAACTGTCGCGGTTCGGCCTCTACATTACCTAAGATACAGAATATGTGTAATACAATTTCATTGGCATCCTCACATAGGCGGCATATTGACCGTCCCTGGAGTCATTTCCATTATAAAATGTAGGCAAGGTGATAGATCTGCCTATGTGAAAAGGGGTGAGCACTTTCGGTAGAAAGGAGACCCTTGCAGGGAGCAATACTATGTCAAGATAGACTGAGAGGTAAGGTGGCTTAAATAATCAGGTCTGCCGCTCGCTTACTCTATGTGCAGATGTAATTCCACAAGGAAGTCTGTTTTCACTGTGAGAAGCCTGAGGGGACAATTGTGAATAGGCTCGAAAGAAGCACACATCAAAAAACTCAAAACCAAATTAAGGTTCCACTGAGGCAAAATGAATGGTGAAGGAGGGAAGAGAGAAATTGGGGACTGGAACAAAGAGGTTTAATCATGCAACCGCAAGAAGGCAGAAATGGCAGATAGATAGTCCTAAGCAGTGCTCAGAGCAGAACCTCAGAAAGAGGGGCACAAAGTAGATAAACAGATTTGTCTGCACACCATCCTACAAAGTGTTTTCAGCGGCAGGCTTACAATCTTGGTGGAGGGATACCGAGCTGTGAAGATGAAGTTACAGACTTCGAAGGGAAGGTCAACTGTCGCCGCTCAATCTCCACGCAAGAAGGCGGAGAGTGGACAGGTCGAGTGGAGAACCCTACCCTGCTGCTCCGACAGAAGATCCTCCTGAAGGACCAGCCTGGTCAAAGGATTGATGCCCATGCTCAGTAGCCCAGGATAGCAGACTCTCCTTGCC
The DNA here is from genome assembly GCF_964261635.1 of Lissotriton helveticus. Lineage (NCBI taxonomy): Eukaryota > Metazoa > Chordata > Amphibia > Caudata > Salamandridae > Lissotriton > Lissotriton helveticus. The sequence continues at coordinate 709,561,551 of NC_136057.1, read as the reverse complement.
CAGTCCGGAACCACAAGGATGGTCGTTCTTTATCTTCTTGAGAACTCTGTATAGAAGTGGCATGGGTGGAAAGGCATACAGGAGGCCTGAGCTCCACTCGAGACTAAAAGGATCTCCGAGAGAGTGCCGCCTTGGAAACTCCAACGGGCAAAACTACTGACATTGCAGGAGGCAAACAGATCTAACCATGGCTCTCTCCACTGCTGAAAGAGATCTTGCACCACCTCTGAGACACCATTTGCAATCCCCTAGGCATCTTTGGCTGAGCTTGTCCACTCTGACAATCAGAGAACCCACCAGGTATTGAATTACCAGGGATATGCCCTGGTGTTCTAGCCAAGTCCAGAGACGCAGGACCTCTTGACAAAGAATCCACGAACCCACCCTGCTCTGTTAGTTGCAGTGTACAACTTTATGTCATTTCCATTCGGATTGTACTCTGGATCGTGGTGTTTCATGAAGCTCGTGAAACTGGTGACAGGATTCCTCAGATCTAAGTGCAATCAACAAATTATTTACTTTGACGACATTCTACTTTTGGACACATGCATGGTAGAGGACTATTTCGCAGCTTCAGGGGTGTGCCCCCACCAGAAGATAATGTTCCTGGGGTTCCTAGTGGATTCTTCCTCATGGATGCCATTATTACCCACAAAGGAGTTGCTATCAAAAAGGAGTTTAAGAGGTCTCTGCTAAAGTAAAGACTGTCCTTTAAGATAGGTGACCCAACTAGTGGGACTGCGGACCTTGTCAATTCAGGCAATCTTCCTGGCACCCTTCCAGTATCGACTCTCCCAAGACTGAAAGCCTCTCATATTCGGAGGAGGGTGACTTATCCAGAACTCATGTACCTGTCCAAGAACTCCAAAATGGCAGTTTCTATGGCAGCTAGACCATATGGAGAAAGGACATCTATAGCTCTGCTCCGGTCGTAATTATAGGGTCCAATACTAGCCAATGGGGCTGATAGGCTTAATCAGAACTGTTTACCAGAAGAATATTGTGATTGTTGAAATGCCACAAATAGTTCATAGCTTCTGTCTGGGTTATTTGCCATTGAGTGCAACTTGTTACTCCTCAAAATGGACCAAATCATTGCAGTGCAATACATCAATCACGTTGAAGGCACAAGTATCCAGATGCTGTCGGAACTAGTCAAGAATCGTCTGCAGTTCTGCCTGGACAGACAGATTTGGATGGCCACAGAACATTTACAAGAACATCACAATATGACGGCTGACTGAACTTCAGATACCGCAGAATGCCTGCAACTAGAAATGTAAGTAGAGGTTCTGTCAAGTTCTAAGGCACAGGTGGGTAATATGTGAAGTTGATCTATTCACTTACTGCTTTTCTTATTAGTTACGTCATTTATACATCAGTATAAATGACGTAAGAGGTGTTAGACAGATTTCTTCAAGTTTCGTTGAAAGTGACAGACAATGCCTTTTCAAACTGTTCCATCTTAGTCAGGGAGGCGCAATGGGCATGGAGGCAAATTACGGATCTCTTCTTGATTTAGAGAGCTCAAGGGTAGTTTCTAGTTCTTCTGGTACTTTGTTACGATATCCTGTTTCCCTTTACTCTGGTTTCTGACAATCCTAATAGACACTCAAAGTCTCCCTCACCGATTGGTACTGGTTGGATCCTTAAAATTCCTGGACTGGAGATTACTGGGTATGTTGCAAGATCCCAGGACTTTCGAACCAGATGAACAAGTTACTTACCCTTGGTAACAATGTATCTGTAAGGGCCATACATTATAGATTCCTTACATCAGATTTACCCCATTGCATCAGACTGGATCAGGAGAAATACTTTCAAAGCAATATCCCTGTGCGTCATCCTCGTGGTCGCCGGGATGACGTTGCGGTGTCTACTTACACGCCGCCCCCTGCATGCTGACATCAGTTCTGACATGCCTTTCCACACCAGAGGCGCAGAGCCATGCAAAGACACTGACCACTGGAGACCAAAACTAGGGCCCTGTAAGGGAGTCCCTTACTCTCTAAGTCAGTTCGCAGAACGGGGAGGATGGGTGGGGCAGTAAGGAATCTATAACTAAAGTATGCTCTTAAAGTAACTTGTTCATCTGAAAGAGATCATTAATGATAGATTTCTTACCTTAGAATAGACACCCCAGCAATACCAACCCCGGAGGTGGATCTGCGCACTAAGTTCAGACCAGGAAGTCCTGGAGAACAGAACGGCCGAAAAAGCAGTTTCTCCGGACTTGGCTGTCCAGGCAGTAATGGTTAGTAAACGTGTGCAGGGATGCCCATGTGGCTGCCTGGCAGATGCCAACCAGTGGAACTTTACGTCTCAAAGCAGTAGTAGCTGCCATCGCCCTAGTAGAGGGGGCGCGCAGTCCTACTGGAGGTTCCTTTTGTACACTGCCTGACCTTTCTTGGGGTCCACATAACCCACGAACAGTTGATCACCCACCCGGCAGTCAAGGTAGAAAGACAGTGCACGTTTTGGGTCCAGAAGGTGGAGTCTCTACATCTCTTTGGAAGGGTGCGGAGGAGGGAAGAATGTGGGCAATGTGATGGTCTGACCTATGTGAAAAGAAATAACCAAGTTGGGCAGAAAACAGGGCATAGTACGGCGAATTATTTTGTCAGATGGACAGCAAGAAAGGGAGGTCTGGAAGATAAGGCATGAAGCTCACTCACCCTGCGAGCAGAGGTGATGGCAAGCAAGAAAGCAGTCTATAAAGTAAGGAGACAAAAAGGACAATTATGTAGTGGCTTAAAGGGAGCACACATAAGATAAGTGAGGGCAAGATTCAAGTCCTACTGGGGCATTATGAAAGGAGGAGGAGGAGGAGGAAAGAGGAAAGAATAATGTCCTTCTGAAATCTGTTAATAATAGGGGACTTGAAAAGAGAAGGTTGATCGAGAAGGCGAAGACAGGCCGAAATGGCCAAAAGATAGCCTTTAAGAGTGCACAGAGCAGAGGCCTGCTGGGTCAAAGAAAGAATGAAGAGGAGAACCTCTGAAAGAGGGACAGAAAGGGGATCCACAGACTTTGCTGTGCACCATGCCACAAATTTGTTCCATCTACAGGCGTATACCTTTTTAGTGGAGGGATGCCTGGCTGCCAAGATGACACTACAGACTTCGGCAGGAAGGTCAAAAGCTGTCAATTGTCACCGCTCAATCTCCACGCAAGGAGGTGGAGGCTGGCCAGGTTCGGGTAGAGTAATGTCCCCTGCTGTGGCGACAGAAGATCCTCCCGAAGAGGCAGTCTGATCGGAGGCTCGATGGCCATGCTCATGAGCTCTGGGTACCAGACTCTTCGTGCCCAGTCCAGAGCCACAAGAATTACTCAGGCCCGGCCGCGCTTGATCTTCTTCAGCACTGGGTAGAAGTGGTGAAGGCGGAGAGGTGTACAGGAGGCTGCAACTCCACTCGCAGGGAAAAGCGTTGCTGAGCGAGGGCTACCTTGGAAACTCCAACGTGCAGAACTGCTGACATTGCACGTTCTCTTCAGTGTCGAACAGATCTAACCAAGGCTCTTCCCACTGCGGAAAGATACCTTGCACCACCTCTGAGTGAAGGCGCCATTCGCGATCCATCACGCACCGGCAGCTCAGTTTGTCTGCGCTGGCATTCAGGGAACCTGCTAGGTGTGGAACCACCAGGGATATGTCCAGAGGTTCCAGAAATGCCCAAAGGCCTCTTAACATAGGGTCCACGACCCCACAACGACCTGTTTGTTGCAGTACCACATGGCGGTGGTGTTGAGTGTTGCCAATGAACACCTGTACTACTATTCCTCTGACAGAAGGAAGGAATGCCTTCAGTGGAAGACGGATTGCCCAAAGCTACAGAAGGTTCATGTGGAGCCTGGACTCCGCCGGAAACCCCAGACCTCCTACTTGCCCATGTGGCCGCCCAATCTCAGGAGTGACGCATCTGTCACCAATGTGATTTCTGGTTTGGGAAGGGAGAGGGATCTACTGTTGACCCAATCCTGGTTCGTGAGTCACCACTGCAACTGACGTACAGTTCCCTCCGAGATCTGGATGACATCGGAAAGATCCCGATGCTGCGCCCACTGGAATTTCACGTCCCACGGTAGAGCCCGCATGTGCCATCTGATAAGATCCACCAGCAGGAGCCCATGACGCTCAGCAGCCTTAGGGTCATTCTCACCAAAATCCGGGATAGAGGCTGAAACATCGGTATTATAGCCCTAACATCCTAGAGTCTCTGTTCAGCAGGATAGACCCGAAACTACGCTGTGTCCAGAACCACTCCGATAAGGAGCTTCTGAGAGGGAATCAGGTGCGACTGCGGCACGTTGATAGTGAACCCCAACGAATGAAGGCCCGGTGTAGTCTGGAGGTGGGAGACAACAGTTTGGGGAGAGCCCGCCTTCAACAGCCAGTCGTCGAGATAGGGGAAGACTGGAACCCCTGATCAGCACAGATGAGCTGCAACAACAGCCATCACTTTTGTGAACACCCGAGGGGTGCAGGTAAGGGAAAAGGGGAGCATGGTAAACTTAAAATGCTTGTGGCCTACCGTGAACCGTAGGTAACGTCGGTGGGCAGGCAGGACAGGAATGTGAAAGTCAACATCCTGCAAGTCCAACGCTACCACCAGTCTCCAGGGTCCAGGGGGACCAGACCTGAGCCAAGGTTAACATTTTGAACTTCTCCTTCCTGAGGAAGTGGGTGGCGTCCCTGAGGTCTAGGATAGGACACAGGCCTTTGACCTTTTTGAGTACCAGAAAGTAGTTGGAGTAGTAAACACAATCTACTTCTGGCACAGGGACGGCCAAGAGAGCCGTAACTTCGTGACGGAAAAAGGCCAAATGATCCTCCGACATACGATATGTTGGTAGCATGGAGGGAGAGGTAGTCTTGAAGCAGAGGGAGTAGCCCTTCCAGACTATTTGCGAAACCCACCCATTCAACGTGATGATGCGCCAGTGGTGGAGGTGATTGTGGATCCTGCAGACCACTGGCAACTGGTGGCCCTGAAAGGTCGGACTAGGAAGGCTTGGAGGCTGCTGCAGAGGGGGCACTGGTGGAGTGGCCCTCCAACTGGCCACCAGACCCACGGATGCTGAGTCCCACGTCCCCAGCCGCACAGAGGCTGGGTAGCTTGTGCAGGCATGAGGCTCTGGGCGGAGTGTAGAGTGGTACCTCTTCCGTAGCCACGAAAGTCAGACTGCATGGGGCAAGAGGTGGCAGCGAGGCCCAAAGATCTGTGCGTAGCCCTGGAGCCCTTGAAACGTTCAAGTGCGTTGTCCACCTTGTCACCAAACAGATGATGGCCATCAAAAGGCATGTCCAAAAGAGTTGATTGGACATCCCCAGAGAAGCCAGTGGACCTCAGCCAGGCGTAGCACCTCAGGGCTACGGATGTTGAAATCATTCTACCCAGCGGGTCGGCAGTATCCAGCCCACACGGATGGTGAACTTCGCTGCGTCTCGACCCTCTGAAACAGCGAGGGTGAGCACAGCCTGGGTCTTCTCCGGGCACTGTGGCAGCACTTGCGCAACTGTGTCCCACACAGTTGTGTGTAACGGCCTAAGAGACATGCGGTGTTCACCGACCGAAGTCCTAAGGGAGCAGAAGAAAACATCTTCCCAAGATAGTCCAGCTTCTTGGATTCCCTATCTGGGGGAGCTGCAGGGAATGCGCCTTTTGAGGTTGAGGCTTGGACCACTAAGCTCTCAAGGGTAGGGTGTTGGGAGAGGAAAAGTGGGTCGCCCGGGTAGGGGCGGTGGTGTCGGGCAATCATCCGGTTAACAGAAGCCCCTGTGCTGGGCTTGGACCAAATGCCCAGAAGGATGTCAGTGAGGGCCTTATTAAAAGGCAGCTAGGGGGTCCAAAGAGGCTGCTGCCAGCTGAAACACCTCGTCAGTAGGTTAGTCCTGACAGCCACCGTTGGAAGCTCGAGGCCCAGGGTCTCAGGTGCCCTACGCAACAGCACAGTGTAGGAGGCTCCCTCCTCAGTAGCCATGGCAGGGGGAGAAAGCAAACCAATGTCTGGGGAGGTATTCAGACCACTGGTATCACCCAACTCCTCTCTCCAGTCCGGCTCTTCTAGTTGGTCTGCAAGAGGCTCAACAGACTCCTACCAGTCCTCCTCACCCTCCACTGGCTGCCACTCAGGGCGGTAGGGAACGCTAGGGATGAACAGTGGGACAAAAGTACCCTCCAGCACCGGTACAACGTAGGCCCGACACCGTGTCCAAGTAGGGGGTGAGGCTGGGGGAGACGCTGTCTGGGGGCGCAGTTGGGGTCGACGCCACTGGAATCAGCACCGGGAAAGGTATTGTGAGGTCGAACAGCACCAATCAGGATTCGGGTTTGGATCCATTGGGGTCCTGAGGTGCTGAGGCCGGAGCCGCCGGCATAGAAGGCCTAGAGCCCCCAGCCGAATCCGTGGGGCCCGAAGGCACGCCAGTGGAGTCAGGCTGCCCAAAAATGGAGTGGAGGGCTTAGTAAAATGCACAAAGCTGGGCAGGGGACGCTCCGGCTCCCGGAAAGAGAGGGAAGCGCAAATTAATCCCAGCGGGCTCCAAGGATGGAGCCAGGGAGAGGCGATGCTCTGGGTCCAGAGTTGCGTCAGCCGACGGACGGGGAGAAGGCGTAGATGCTTCTTCACATTCTTTTTGTGTTTCGACTTACCTGATGAGTGCGAAGGCTTCCATGACGAATAGTGATGGCTCTGCGACCTTCCCTTCAATCGGGACCTCAAACGTAGCGGAGCGGCTCCGGGCCTCCACAAGCTTTCAGGACGGCTCCCGCATAGACTTTGGGTTCAGAGCCCGGCAGTCAGTGCACGACTTTGGGTCGTGGTCGCGCTCCAGGCACCAAAGGTACACGAGGTGCAGATAGGTGACCAACATCAACTTGAGACAGCAGGTAAAAGGCTAGAAATGGGGCCGATGACTGGACATCCCTCGTGCACCAGGAGTCGCAATACTCAAAAAAGATGTTGACAAAATAAAAAAAAGAGTTAGTCAAAAAGTGACCAGGGGCATGCTCACTCCGGATCTGCGCTGGCTGGCGTGGAAAAGAAAGAACTGACGTGAGCGCGCCGGGCGGCGTCTAAGTAGACACCCAGATGTCATCCCAGCGACCACGACGACTAACACAGAGTCGACCGACGCCACCTACCGACACACAGGGGTACTGCTATGAAAAAATTTCTCCGGATACAGTGATGCCCTGGGAAATTCTAAAATAAGTAGTCTATAACTAATGGCCTCTTTCAGATTACCATATTCACCCAGCAAACCTGGTCTGGGAGCATAGTGCAGTTATAACGCTCTGCTTGGCCAGAAGGCAAGTTGGAGTTTGATATGCAACAGAGATCCTGTGGGGGCAGGTGTTGTTTATATCTTGAGCTTCCTTCCCGAGTTGCCAAAGGGCGGAATGGAATATAGGCCAGTTAATTCCTTTAGGTCTATCATTTTTGCAGGTCACTCGGTAATGATGATGAAAAATGTATAGAGTGCAATAAATACCCTGGGGTGTTTAGACGCTGCCTTTGAACCAATCGGTACAGACAAGGATGTAAATAATTAGACCGCGAACAACCAAATTTTAAGGTCCTTCCTAAATTTAAAGATACTATGTTCTTTTTCAAAGAACAGGCAAGGAATTCCAAAGGCTAGCCATTGTGGCCTTAAAGCTCTTACCACCCTATCTCACCTTACTGACTCTGGGAACAGTTAGGTTTCTCAGTTCAGCCGATCTGAGGGCTCTGGCAGGACTGTAAGGCTTAAGGAATTTCATCAGCTGTAATGGCCCCATGTTGTTAAGAGATTTAAAAGCAATACATAATGATTTAAATTGGATCCTCTTCGCTACAGGCAGCCAGTGAAGTCTGATCAAAGCTGAGGAGACTGAATCAAATGTAGAGATGTCCAACAGTAATCTTGCCGCTGCATTGTGGGCCGCTTGAGGTTTGTTGATGCTACGCCGTAGAGAACTGGAAAAGAGGGCATTACATTAGTCCAGTCTTGAGGAAATCAGCACTGAAACCACTGTCTTCCTTAGATCCATAGGTATGCTGGGAGAATTTTCCTCAATATTTTCGGGATAAAGAAGCATGCAAAGGTGGCTGAGTTAATTTGTGCTTCAAAGGACAGTTTGGTGTCAAACAAGACACGAAGATGTTTTGCTTTAGGCACTGGCTTGGGCAACGGGCCCAAATGGTACGGCCACCAGCTGTTTGTCCAAAATGATTGATTGTTCCCCAGCAGCAAACCTTCAGTTTTGGAGGAGTTCAATTTCAGACAGTTGTCTGATATCTACTTTGCAATATGGCTCATACAGTCGCAAAACCTAGTACCAGTCTCGCTAGCAGAGCTGCTCCCCGAGACAACAATCTGTGTTTCGTCTGCATAGGACACAAGGGCAAAGCCACAGCTTCTAACTAGACAAGCCGGAGGGGTGACAGAGGTTAAAGAGGGTTGGGCTCCGGGAAGAGCCGTGAGGTACCCCATAAGGCAACTTAAAGGGGGATGACACCATGTTTCCCATAGCCAGTTCCTGAGACCGCTCAGACAGGAAGGAGCTCAACAGGGATAGTGCCTGATCCCGATGGTGCTCAACCGGTCCCGCAACAGCCTGTGATTGCCAGTATCAAAGGCTGCTGACAAGTCTAGGAGGATCAGCGCTGCGTTCCCCCCCAGTGGCACAAGTTACTTACCTTCGGTAACAATATATCTGTAAGAAACAGTAGTTTGTGTTAGATTCCTTACCCTAGAATATCCCCAGGCGTCAGACTGGATCCAGAAAGTTTTGCGTAGCAGTACCCCTGCGCGTCGGTAGGCGGCATCTGCGGCTCCGCGTCCGTCGTCGTGTTCGCCGGGATGACGTCGGAGTACTTAGACGCCGCCCTGGCACGCTGACGTAAGTTCTTGTACATAGCTTTCTGCGCCAGGAACGCAGAGCCATGCCAGAGACCGACACTGATGCCATGAAACTAGGACCCTGAAGGGATGACCTTAACCCTAGATATCGGTTCGCAGAACGGGGAGGATGGGTGGGGCGGTAAGCAATCTAACACTAACTACTGTTTCTTACAGATATATCGTTACCAAAGGTAAGTAACTTGTGCATCTGAAAGAAACAGGTTAGTGTTAGATTCCTTACCTTAGAATAGATACCCCAGCAATACCAACCCCGGTGGTGGGTCTGCGAACCAATGATCACACCAGAAAATCCTGGAGAACGGAACGGCCGAAAAAGCCATCTCTCCAGGCAGTAGTGTCTAGCAAACGTGTGCAGCGAAGCCCACGTAGCTGCCTGACATATGTCCTGCTAGGGGACTCCCCGACCCAGGGCAGTAGTAGCCGCCGTGGCCCGAGTGAAATGGGCCCTTAGACCAACAGGAGGCTCCTTTTTGCCAAGGAGTAACAGACCTTGATGCACAACACGACCCGCCGAGAGATGGTCCGCTTGTGCACCGCCCGTCCCTTCTTCGCGCCCACGTAACCAACAAAGAGCTGGTGATCCACCCGGAACTGGCGTGTGCGGTCTAGATAAAAGGAGAGCGCAAAGGAGACGGTGGAGCCTCTCCCTCTTTCAAGGGATGCGGAGGCGGAAAGAATGTGGGCAAGGTGATGGACTGCCCGATATGAAAGGCTGTATGTAACCACCTTGGGCAGGAAAGAAGGACGAGTTTTCAAGACAACTTTGTCCGGATAGACAGAAAGGAAATAAGGCTTAGACGATAGAGCCTCGAGCTCACTCACTCTCCTGGAAGAGGTGATGGCAACCAGGAATGCAGTCTTAAGAGTCATTAGACGAAGAGGGCAATTGTGAAGTGGCTCGAAAGGAGCGCACATCAAATAGGTTAGAACAAGGTTCAAGTCCCACTGAGGCATCACAAAAGGAACAGGAGGAAACATGTGCGTGATGCCTTTCAAGAATCTATTTACAACAGGGGACTTGAAAAGAGAAGGCTGATCAGGAAGCCTCAAGAAGGCTGAAATGGCAGAGAGGAAGCCCTTAATAGTGCCCAGAGCAGAGCCCTGCTGGACAAGAGAAAGGAGGAAGAGGGAACCTCAGAAAGGGGGGCAGAGAGAGAATCCACAGCCTTTGCTGTGCACAATGCCACAAATTTGTCCACTTGCAGGTGTATACCGATTTTGTGGAGGGACGCCTGGCTGCCAGAATCACATCACAGACTTCAGGAGGCAAGTCAAATGGCCTCAACTGCCGCCGCTCAATCTCCACGCATGGCGGTGGAGACTGGACAGGTTCGGGTGGAGGACCGTCCCCTGCTGCTGCGACAGAAGGTCCTCCTGAAGAGGAAGACAAATCGGGGGATCGACTGACATGCTGAGTAGCTCGGGATACCAGTATCTTCGTGCCCCCTCCGGAGCCACAAGGATGACTTGGACCCGGTCGTGCCTGATCTTCTTTTGCACTCTTGGCAGAAGTGGTATAGGCGGAAAGGCATACAACAGACCACAGCTCCACTCACGCCGAAAAGCGTCTCCGAGCGAGTGCCACCTTGGGAATTCCAACGTGCAGAACTGATGACATTGCGCGTTCTCTTCGGTGGTGTATAGATCTAACCAAGGATCTCCCCACTGCTGAAAGAGGCCTTGCGCCACGTCCGAGTTCAGACGCCATTTGTGATCCATCATGCACCGGCGGCTGAGTTCGTCCGCCCTGGCGTTCAGGGAACCTGCCAGGTGTTTAACCACCAGGGTGACGCCCTGGTGTTCCAGCCATTGCCAGAGGCGCAGAGCCTCCTGGCAAAGGGTCCACGACCCCACCCCACCCTGTTTGTAGCAGTACCACATGGAGGTGGTGTTGTCGGTGAACACCTGCACTACACTTCCCCGGACAGAGGGTAGGAATGCCTTCAGTGCAAGCCGTATCGCCCGCAGCTCCAGAAGGTTGATTTGGAGCCGGGACTCTGCCGGAGACCAGATGCCTCTGATCTCCCTCTCTCCCATGTGGCCTCCCCATCCCTGGAGGGAAGCATCTGTCACTACCACGTGCTCCGGTTGGGATAGGGAGAGAGATCTGACGCTGACCCAATCGAGGTCCGTGAGCCACCACTGCAACTGTCTTGCAGTGCCTTCCGAGATCCAGACGTGGTCGGACAGGTTGCCCTGATGCTGTGCCTACTGAAACTTCAGGTTCCACTGCACAGCCCGCATCCGCCACCTGGCGTGATGCACCAGAAGGATGCAGGAAGCAAGCAATCAGCCCCAGGAGTCAGCGCCAACCTGACCGAAACTCGGCATAAAGGCCGAAAGATCGGAATCAGAGCCTGAATATCCAAAACGCGGGGGATAAACCCAAAACTGTGCTGAGTCCAGAACCTCTCCGATAAAAAGGAGCTTCTGAGAGGGGCACAGGTGTGACTTCGGCACGTTGATGGAGAACCCCAGCGAGTGCAGGAGGTCAGCCGTAGTCTGGAGGTGGGAGATGACTGTCTGGGGCGAGCCCGCCTTCAGCAACCAATCGTCAAGATAGGGGAAGACTGAAACCCCTAATCTGCGCAGATGAGCTGCGACCACCGCCATCACTTTCGTGAACACCCGTGGGGCGATGGTAAGGCCGAAGGGGAGCAAGGTAAACTGAAAGTGCTCATGGCCTACCGTGAACCGCAGGTAACGCCGGTGGGCCGGCAGGACGGGGATGTGGAAATATGCATCCTTTAAGTCCAACGCCACCATCCAGTCTTCTGGGTCCAGGGCAGCTAGGACCTGAACTAAAGTTAGCATCCTGAACTTCTCCTTCCGGGGGAAGCCGTTGACGCGATATAGGTCCAAGATAGGGCGTAGGCCTCCTTTGCCCTTCTTGGGTACCAGAAAGTAGTGGGAATAGCAACCACGTACTACTTCTGGCCCAGGAACGCGCTCGACGGCCCCCTTGGCCAAGAGGGCCGTAACTTCCTCCTGCAGAAGTCGCAAGTGATCCCCTGACATGCGGTGGTACTGCGGTGGCATGGTTGGAGGGGTCGTTTCGAAGGGGAGGGAGTAGCCCCTTCGGGCGATTTGCAGCACCCACCTGTGATGGAGCGCCAGTGGAGGAGGTGATGGCGAACCCTGCCCCCCACTGGCGTCGAATGGGCCTGAAAACTCTGAGGATTTTGAGGCAGATGCTGCGGGGGCGGGTGTGGACTGATCTTGCCGATGTCCCCGAGCACTGCCACGGCGGTTACCACGCCCGCGACCACGTAGAGGTTGGTTCTGTGGCCTGTGGCTGGCTGGACGTGTGGGGCGCCCCTTCCTTGGCCACGAAAGGCGGAAGTTTGCTGGCATTGGCCGAGGCACAAGGACTTGGCTGTAGCCCTGGAGTCCTAGAAATGTTCCAGCGCACTGTCCGCCTTGTCGCCAAAGAGGCGACGGCCATCAAAGGGCATGTCCATAAGGGTGGCTTGGATATCCCCCGAAAAGTTGGCAGACCTCAGCCAGGCGCGGCGGCGAACCGCCACTGTCGTCGCAATTTTCCTACCCAGAGAGTCCGTGGTATCAAGTCCACACCGTATCGAATAGCGTGCTGCATCCCGTCCCTCTGCTAGGGCTTGGGTAAGCTTTGCCTGGACCTCTGCCGGGCACTGCGGCAGCACTTCCGCAACCGTATCCCACAGAGAGTGGGTATAATGGCCCAAAAGGCAGGCGGTGTTGACAGACCGCAACCCCAAACTCAGTGAGGAGAACAGTTTCTTCCCAAACTATTCATACCTTTTGGATTCCCGATCCGGGGGAGCGGTCGGGAATGCGGTCTGGGAGGTAGAGGCCTGGATCACCAGGCTCTCAGGGGTGGGGTGAACGGACAGGAAGCTGGGGTAGCCCGGAGCCGGGCGGTGGCGTCGGGCCATGTTTCGATCTACGGGAAAGGCCCGTAGAGGGCTTGGACCAGGTGCCCACCAGAACGTCAGTGAAGGCTTCGTTAAAAGGCAGGAGAGGCTCCGAGGAGCTTGCCTGCGGTTTGAGCACCTCAGTGAGGAGGTTAGTCCTCACGGCCGCCACAGGGAGCTCAAGAGCCAAGGCCTTGGCTGCCCTGGTCAACACCACGCTGTAAACGGCCACCTCCTCCGTAGCCACGGTAGGAGGTGAGACAAATCCAGTGTTGGACGAAGTGTCCAGAACACTGGCCTCCCCCAACTCGTCTGCCCAGTCCTGGCTCAACTGGCACTGTAGTGCCAGAGGGTCCTCAGACCCCTCCCAGTCCCCCTCGTCATCCATCTCCTGATAGTCAGGAATAAAGGATGGAGCCGGGTCGTCGGTGAAGGGCTCACCGATCGGCGTCGAAGAAGGCGCCGGTCTGTCACCGGATCCGGAGGTGGGACCGGGCACAACGGCGTCTGGGGACGGCGTCGGGGCCTTGGTGACGGCGCCAGCGGAGGGGTCATAAGGTCGACCAGCAATGTCACGGATCCAGGCCTGGATCCTGAGGAGCCCTGTGGCTTCGGGACCATAGTCGGGGCACGATGACAGGCCTAAAATAAGGAGGCTGGACATAGGGGTAGAAAAGCCGCATCGGCGTCGGAATCAGCATCGAGCAACGCCGTCCTAGCTCCGTGTCCATGTCAGGGCTGAAACAAGGGACGACGTGGTCCGGTGCCACGGACGACATCGATGGTGGTGCCGGTGTGGTCAATGTCGGTGGAGGTGTAACGAAGTCAACCGGTGTCTACCGGGATCCAGGTGGCGCCGTCAGCCATGCCGGAAGAGAAGCCGCCAACAGTGAAGGGCAAGGCCCCCCAGTCGGACCTGCGGGACCGAAGGCACACCGGCACGGCGGGTCATGGCTGACAAATTGCAACAGCTCGACCGGAGTCTCCGACGGACTCAGGAAGGGCGGGTAGGCCGAAGGCGACACCGTAGGCTCCGCCGGAGAGGCACCACCCACATCCTCAGTTGCGTCTCGTAAAGGGCGAGGGTAAGTCGGCGAGCGATGATGCTTCTTCGACTTCTTGTACTTCGTCTTAACTGAACCAGAGTGCGAAGACTTCGATCCCGACAAACAATGGTGATGGCTCCGCGACCGCTCCCTCGACCTCCCACGGGTCTGGGACCTTGAGCGGCGCAGACTGCCAGAATTCAAGGAACTTTCGGGACCACTCCCGCAAAGTCTCCGGCGCCATGGCCCGGCAGTCGAGGCACAACTTGGGGTTGTGGTCGCACCCCAGGCAGCAGAGACACAAACGGCGTGGATCCGCCACCGACATCATCCGATGACAGTCCTCGCAAGACTTGAAATCCCTCCGACACCAGGAGTCGATTGACTCGAAAAAACAGAGACAAAAAGCCTGACGCGACGTCATCTCCGAGACCACGACGCCGACTGATGCGGAGATGCACGACGCCACCTTTCGACGTGCAGGGGTACTGCTGAAGAAACCTTTTCGAATCCAGTCTGACGCCTGAGTGTAATCCTAAGGTAAGGAATCTATCACTATGTGTTTCTTTCAGATATAATGAATGGTGATTTAGCGATCAGAGGGGCTAATTTCAGACGTATGGCCTTTTTTTTGTTGCAAGTGGCAGCTCTATTACACCCCAGCTTGTTTAAAAGATTGTTTCCATCAATGTCTGAGAGGTGTTTTAGATGCTGCCACCAAATAGGAGATTGGATACATGTTTGATCTACTTATCCGATTTTAACAGAATTTTTGAATCGGGTCTTTCAGTGGTTAAATAGAAAATTACTGACTTCTCTATCTTCCAACCTGTTGGCCACCCTGTTCAGAATTGTAATTTAACACTACGTGAACTATGAAATCTTAGCAGTCCCGGTGCCAATGACTTTGTGCAGCAGGATATGCGCACTGGGCCAGGCCCGCACAAGATCCTGTCCCACCCTCTGTGCTACTGAACAAGCTGTGCATGGCCTTCGGCAGCATACAGAAAGCCCAGAAGCAGCCCCCTAGTCCAGAGTGCTCAATTAACAGTTTAGGCAATGGATAGTTGCTTTTTGTTTTTTTCCACGATTTACATAAACAAGCATGACATGCAAATAGGTTTCATCTAGCCGAAATCTACTGACTGTCAATGTTTTTTAATATGTTGCACAGTAATTGTGCAACATGGATTAAAGTTTTAAAAAAAAGTAAAAGTAAAAAAAAAAAAAAGAAAGAAAAGCCCTCTAACACGGACAATACTTCTGCATAGTTCTACTGCTGCATGCATGAGCCAGTTGCCATTTATATCAGTAAAATACAAGGGATTGTTTTACTACAAGGAGCGAGAGCCTTGAAAAACCATGTACTCAACTGTTAGTATTTCTGTCAACAGATCAGAGTCTGTAAGAATTGTATTACCATAGGGATGTATCTTCTTTGAGGGACTAAGCCATGGCAATCTGTGTAAGATGAAGGGCAGTTTCGCTGTAAAGTACCTGATGTAAGTTAAGTTTAATATCAGGGTTAGCTTTGACTTTCAAAGTGCAGGCCTAGGGAAAAGCTTTCATTGCGCAGGCCATAGCTGGTAAGACTTTTTTCTACAAGACATTACTATGCGGTCAGTAGTCTGAGCCTGGAATTTCTGTGACTTGAGGGATAGCACTGAGGTTCGAGCAAATACAATTCTCATAGCGTAAGCAGCAGCTTTCCGGCCAAACAGCTAAACCTGTATGATAACTTGCTTGAAGGACAGCCCAGTTCCCATAAATTGAGTATGAAAGACCTGAAGCAATATGAGACACATGTCGTCCAGTGTCTGACAGGGCTGGACTGGTTCAAAGCCAAAGGTTTTTTCTTAAGTCTGCAACCAGTTTTGCTACTACACAGAAATAAAGCTCTAAGTTAACGTACTAGATTCTACAGCAAAAATGCTTTGCTTGTTTTCCACCAACCCAGAAAGTCCGCCTTCTTGCTGGGTGTAAAGGGCTACCAGTTTTGCTTTCAAGATTACTCAGTTCAGCCCTACTGTCAAGATGCCCAAACGTTAAGGGAATGCATGGCCACAAATCTGTGCTTTGTATTCTTTATGAGGCAGTAGCTGTGGGATCAATGTACACTGCCTGAAAGATGTTCAGTCTAAACTTTATGTGTATAACCTCTGTCTATCCTCTGAATCTCTATACTCTCCTGGTGTATAGCTCTGTTGTCATAAGCCTCACACTTTTCTTTATCCAAATGAGAGAAAACTCACTGCAGTCTTTTAATGTATCTTACTGCCTACAACTGAAAAACTCTGAGTTTTTAAAAGGACTTTCACCCACTATGTTTATCCAGTGGCATGCTTCATCATTGAGTCCTCAACCAGATATCTTAATGTATCTGGGTGGGCTCAACCTTGATAGTTAAGGGAGCTCTTTTGTGAGTTTTTTAAGGGAAATCTGAATTTATTCCAATTGCCTAAGGCAACCTAAACTTTTATAATTTATTCTAAGAATCCTTTGGCAAGGTTTAAACAAAAGAGGGGATGTCATGGAGTATGCAATGTACTTGGACACCACTAGGTGTACATGTTTCAACCTTACAATCTAGTCTTAATGGTAAAGAGACTTTTTTCAGAGCGGTCTTATTTGAGAGATCCTTATAATTCCCCTTATTTAGGGCAGCTGCCTACCCCAGTTGGTACAGACACAAAGTGTTGTCAGTGGACTGTTGTCTTCTTTGCAATTGTTTTGTTCAGTTAAAATATTTAAGGCGATCCTGAGCAACATGACAGGGTTCCAAGGAGCCCTGTAGGGGGAATAGCATTTCCTCCCTTTGGTTAAAGAGTTTATAGATGCTATAGATGCTTTGCTATACAGGGCTGTATTTATTGCCCTGGAATCTATGGGAAGGTATATTATGCGAGTGGTAGTCCAGAACAATATGAACCCCCAGACTTCTGGTCATCAAGACCTTTGAACCCCTGGAGGTTCCTGATCTCGGTGGTAAGACTACAGAGAATGCTGTTCCATTCACCTTTCCGCCATCTAATGCTTGTGAGAGGTTATGACAGGCTTTACTTAAGAGACAGGCTCTGGCCCTTGAGAAGGACGACACAGTAGCACCAGGCAATGCCCCAACTAAGGGCAGCAAATTCACTCAGGAAGAGGCCTGTGAGGCAACACCGGGACTCAAGAAATTGTGGTGCCTTAACTGCAACAGGACAGGGCACCTATCCAAGGACCCCCGCTTTCCTGGACACCAGGGGTTGCCAGTGTGGCTTTTGAGGGTGGTTCCTCATATGATGAATTCCTCCTCGCCTTCAAATGTAAAGTGGACCCACAAGGTGAGTTAGAGATTCCAGAGGGGAGTAGACACTTCCACCACCTACTGGTGAATGGAATCCTAGACACTGCACTGAGAGATACCTGTGCATGACAGGTTGGTACTCTCAAACCAGTATGTCCCAGGTGAGACTAAAAGAGTAAGGGCTATTCCAGGGGAGGTCACTGTTAGGCCTGTGGCTGAAGTGCCCCTAGAAATAGCCGGGTCCCTTAGTTGGAGAAGGGTGGTAGTCAACAAAGACCTCCCCCTTGACTGTCTCCTTGGGAATGACCACCCAGAGGGTTGGTCTGAGCCAAAGTGAGGCACTCATGCAGTGGCAGGCCTCATCCAAGGAATCTGCGGGGGCAGCAGGGGTGGACCTGAAGCACAATTTACTTACCTTTGGTAATGATATATCTGTAAGAAACAGTAGTTAGTATTAGATTCCTTACCTTAGAATATCCCCAGGCGTCAGACTGGATCCGGAAACGTTTGCGTAGCAGTACCCTTGCGTGTTGGTAGGTGTTGTCTGCGGCTCCGCGTCCGTCGTCGTTGATGCCGGGATGGCTTCGCCAGAGTACTTAGACGCCGCCCTCGCGCGCTGACGTCAGTTCTTATACACAGCTTTTCCGCACCAGAAACGCAGAGCCATGATAAAAACCAACACCGGTGCCATGAAACTAGGGCCCTGAAAGGGGATGACCTTAACCCTAGATATCGGTTCGCAGAACGCAGAGGATGGGTGGGGCGGTAAGGAATCTAATACTAACTACTGTTTCTTACAGATATATCGTTACCGAAGATAAGTAACTTGTGCATCTGAAAGAAACAGGTTAGTATTAGATTCCTTACCTTAGAATAGATACCCCAGCAATGCCAACCCCGGTGGTGAGTCTGCGAACCAATGATCACACCAGAAAGTCCTGGAGAACAGAACGGCCGAAAAAGCCATCTCTCCAGACTTGGCTGTCCAGGCAGTAGTGTCTTGCAAACGTGTGCAACGAGGCCCACGTAGCCATCTGACAGATGTCCTGCAATGGGACTCCCCGGCCCAGGGCAGTAGTAGCCGCCGTGACCCGTGTGGAATGGGCACGAAGCCCCACAGGAGGCTCCTTTCGAGCCAAAGAGTAACAAGCCTTGATGCACAAGACGACCCATCGAGAAATGGTTTATTTGTGCACCGCCCGTCCCTTCTTAGCACCCACGTAACCAACAAAGAGTTGGTCATCCACCCGGAACTGGCGTGTGCGATCCAAATAGAATGAGAGCGCATGTTTTGGGTCCAGACGGTGGAGCCTATCTTCCTCTTTCGAGGGATGCGGAGGCGGAAAGAAGGTGGGCAAAGTGATGGACTGCCCGATGTGGAAGGCTGTGACTAACTTGGGCAGGAAAGAGGGTCGCGTCCGCAATACAACTTTGTCCGGATGGAGGGGCTTAGAAGAAAGGGCCTGGAGCTCACTCACTCTTCTGGGAGAGGTGATGGCAACAAGGAAAGCGGTCTTCAGAGTAAGGAGGCGAAGAGGACAGTTATGAAGTGGCTCAAAGGGAGCGCACATCAGAAAAGTTAGAACAAGGTTAAAGTCCCACTGAGGCATCACGAAAGGAACTGGAGGAAACATATGAGTGATGCCCTTCAAAAACCTATTTACAACCGGTGACTTGAACAAAGAGGGCTGATCAGGTAGCCTTAAGAAGGCGGAAATGGCTGAGAGGTAGCCCTTCAGAGTGCCCAGAGCAGAGCCCTGCTGGGCAAGAGAAAGAAGAAAGAGGAGAACCTCTGAAAGAGGAGCAGAAAGGGGATCCACAGCCTTTGCTGTGCACCATGCCTCAAATTTGTTCCACCTGCAGGCGTACACCGATTTTGTGGAGGGACGCCTGGCTGCCAGAATGACATTACAGACTTCAGGAGGCAAGTCAAATGGCTTCAACTGCCGCCGTTCAATCTCCACGCATGTAAGTGGAGACTGGACAGGTTCGGGTTGAGGACCGTCCCCGTCCCCTGCTGCTGCGACAGAAGGTCCTCCTGAAGGGGCAGACGAATCCGGGGATTGACAGACATGCTGAGTAGCTCGGGATACCAGAACCTCCGTGCCCAGTCCGGAGCCACAAGGATGACTTGGGCCCGGTCGCGCCTGATCTTCTTCAGCACTCTGGGCAGAAGTGGTATAGGCAGAAAGGCGTACAACAGACCGCAACTCCACTCGCGATGAAAAGCGTCTCCGAACGAGTGCCGCCTTGGAAATTCCAACGCGCAGAACTGAAGACATTGCACGTTCTCTACTGTGGCGAATAGATTTAACCAAGGCTCTCCCCACTGCTGAAAGAGGCCTTGCCACGTCCGAGTTCTTTTTTTTTTTTTTTTTTTTATTTGCAAAAGAAGAAAAAATGAATACAGTACAACAAGTAATAGAAACAAACAAAGAGCAGCGACACCCCCCTCCGCCTCTTAGGAAGACTCAGAACATAGAAGGCCGATTCTAGGACAGTAAGACAGTAAAATAAACCTACATTATCCCAAGTATCCCGTAGAACAGTACAACAAAATCCCTAAAATCTTTATGAGCAGTGTTGAACAAAAGCTGTGTTATCTTAAGTAGGATGCAGTAGCTTAGAATGTGGGATATCCCACGGCTAGCCTTGATTAGTTAGCCAGTGAGAAAGTGGACCCCAAATTATTAATCCCCTTTGCTTAGCTCTGAGTCCCTTTTTAGCATTTTTTGCCTTCTCTAAAGAGTAAATTGAGTACAAACGAGATAACCAGTGTGCAAATACGGGAGGGTCTGGCTCCAACCAGGAGGTAGTTATACAATGCCTAAGAACAGCCATAGCCATAAAGATTAAAGCTCCTCCCTTTCTTCGGTCAACCGACTTCGCTATACCCAACATAATCGTGGGAGGGGACAGTTCAAGATCAAGAGATAGCACCTGTCCCCAGAATGTGTTGAATTCTATTTAATAAAGGTTCTAGTTTGATACAGGTGGCAAACATGTGAATTGAATCAGCTTTAAACTCGGAACAACAGGGACAATAGGTTCCTTTGCCTGAGCCCCATATTGCGATCTTACTAGGGGTATGATATAAGAAAAAACAGGTCTTATAAAATTGTGCCTGAAGGTTAGAGGATAGCAAATCGCATTGTGCGGACTCGAAAGCAAGTAAAAAAGCATTTTCAGTGATGTCCAGTTTCTGTTGCCACTTAGAAGATGTTTGAAGCAAATCGTTGGGCATCAAGGTGTTGAATATGTTATACAGAACTCCAATACGTGATATCGAGTCCCCACAAAGCTTCTCCATCAGGTTACATTTAGTGAAACCCATCAGGCCCCCGATCTTTCGTGTGAAGAAAGACTTCACATCATAGTATTTCAGAGAATCCCTCATGTCTAAGTTGTATAATAGCTGGAGATCTTCAAACGCCAAGATGTTACCTGCTGAGCATAGGTCTCCTAGTTTAGACACACCTTTGTCTACCCAATTTTGAAAATAGAATGAGCTAAAAATATCCGGGAGGTTAGTGTTGTTTCTAGTAGGGGTATAAAAATGTAACCTACCTATGCCAAGAAATTTACGTATGGCTGAGAAGACTTTAAATACCCCCAGAAGGGATTTAAAGCACAAGTTACTACTTGTGTAACGATATATCTGTAAGAGACAGAAGTTAGTATTAGATTCCTTACCTTAGAATATCCCCAGGCGTCAGACTGGATCCGGAAATTTTTGCGTAGCAGTACCCTTGCGCGTCGGTAGGCTTCGTCTGCGGCTCCGCGTCCGTCGTCGGCGTCGTGGGCGCCGTGATGACGTCGTCGGAGTACTTAGACGCCGCCTCCGCGTGCTAACGTCAGTTCTTAGACACGGCTTTTCCGCGCCAGAAACGCAGAGCCATGTTAAAAACCAACACTGGTGCCATTGAAACTAGGGCCCTGAAAGGGGACAACCCTAACCCTAGATATTGGTTCGCAGAACGGGGAGGATGGGTGGGTCGGTAAGGAATCTAATACTAACTAATGTCTCTTACAGATATATCGTTACACAAGTAGTAACTTGTGCATCTGAAAGAGACACGTTAGTATTAGATTCCTTACCTTAGAATAGATACCCCAGCAATACCAACCCCGGTGGTGGGTCTGCGAACCAATAATCACACCAGAAAGTCATGGAGGACGGAACGGCCAAAGAAGCCATCCCTCCGGACTTGGCTGTCCAGGCAGTAGTGTCTTGCAAACGTGTGCAGCGATGCCCACGTAGCCACCTGACAGATGTCTTGTAAGGGCACACCCCTGCCCAGGGCAGTGGTAGCCGCCGTGGCTCGGGTAGAATGAGCCCGCAATCCAGCAGGAGGCTCCTTCCGAGCCAAGGAGTAGCATGCCTGGATACACAGGATGATCCACCGGGAGATGGTCCTCTTGTGCACCGCTTTCCCCTTCTTCGCGCCCACGTAACCAACAAAGAGTTGGTCATCCACCCGGAACTGGCGTGTGCGATCCAAGTAGAATGAGAGCACATGTTTTGGGTCCAGACGGTGGAGCCGCTCTTCCTCTTTAGAGGGATGCGGTGGCGGGAAGAAGGATGGCAAGGTGATAGACTGCCCGATGTGGAAGGCGGTGACAACCTTGGGCAGGAAAGAAGGTTTGGTACGCAGAACCACTTTGTCCGGATGGACAGAAAGGAAAGGTGGAGTACAAGAAAGGGCCTGGAGCTCACTCACTCTCCTGGCAGAGGTGATGGCAACCAGGTAAGCAGTCTTCAAAGTCAGAAGGCGAAGAGGAAAGTTGTGAAGTGGCTCAAAGGGAGCGCACATCAGAAATGTAAGAACCAGGTTCAAGTCCCACTGAGGCATCACAAACGGAACAGGAGGAAACGTGTGTGTGATGCCCTTAAGAAATCTATTAACAATATGGGACTTGAACAAAGAAGGTTGATCAGGCAGCCTGAGAAAGGCTGAAAGGGCAGAAAGGTAGCCCTTGATAGTGCCCAGAGCAGAGCCCTGCTGGGCAAGAGAAAGAAGGAAGAGAAGGACCTCAGAAAGAGGGGCATTGAGGGGATCCACAGCCTTTGCTGTGCACCATGCCACAAATCTGTTCCACCTGCAGGCGTATACCGACTTTGTGGAGGGACGCCTGGCTGCCAGAATGATGTTACAAACTTCAGGAGGCAAGTCAAATGGCCTCAACTGTCGCCGCTCAATCTCCAAGCATGGAGGTGGAGACTGGACAGGTTCGGGTGGAGGACCGTCCCCTGCTGCTGCTACAGAAGGTCCTCCTGAAGAGGCAGACTAACCGGGGGATCGACTGACATACTGAGTAGCTCTGGATACCAGTACCTTCTCGCCCAGTCCGGAGCCACAAGGATGACTTGGGCCCGGTTGCGCTTGATCTTCTTCAGCACTCTGGGCAGACGTGGTATAGGCGGAAAGGCGTACAACAGACCGCAACTCCACTCGCGATGAAAAGCGTCTCCGAGCGAGTGCCGCCTTGGAAATTCCAACGCGCAGAACTGATGACATTGCGCGTTCTCTTCGGTGGCGAATAGATCTAACCAAGGCTCTCCCCATCGCTGAAAGAGGCCTTGCGCCACGTCCGAGTTCAGACGCCATTCGTGATCCATCATGCACGGACGGCCGAGCTCGTCCGCCCTGGCGTTCAGAGAACCTGCCAGGTGTTGAGCCACCAGGGTCACGTCCTGGCGTTCCAGCCATTGCCAAAGGTGAAGAGCCTCTTGACAAAGGATCCACGACCCCACCCCGCCTTGTTTGTTGCAGTACCACATGGCGGTGGTGTTGTCCGTGTACACCTGCACTACACTCCCCCGGACAGAGGGGTGGAATGCCTTCAGTGCCAGACGAATCGCCCTGAGCTCCAACAGGTTGATGTGGAGCCGGGTCTCCGCCGGAGACCAGAGGCCTCTGATCTCCGCCTCTCCCATGTGGCCTCCCCAGCCCTGGAGGGACGCGTCCGTCACAACTACGTGCTCCGGTTGGGGGAGGGAGAGGGATCTGCCGCTGACCCAATCGCGGTCCGTAAGCCACCACTGCAGCTGTCTCGCAGTGCCCTCCGAGATCAGGACGTGGTCGGATAGGTTGCCCTGATGCTGGGCCCACTGAAACTTCAGGTCCCACTGCAGAGCCCGCATCCGCCACCTGGCGATGCACCAGTAGGATGCAGGAGGCCATCAGCCCCAGAAGCCGCAGCGTCAACCTGACCGAAAACCTGGGATAACGGCTGAAAGATGGGAATCAGAGCCTGAATATCCCGGATCCGCTGTTCGGGCGGATAAACCCGAAACCGCTCCGATGAAGAGGAGCTTCTGAGAGGGGCACAGGTGTGACTTCGGCACATTGATGGAGAACCCCAGCTGGTGCAGGAGGTCTGCCGTTGTCTGGAGGTGGCTGAGGACTGTCTGGGGCGAGCCCGCCTTCAACAACCAGTCGTCGAGGTAGGGGAAGACTGAAACCCCTAACCTGCGCTGATGAGCTGCGACCACCGCCATCACCTTTGTGAACACCCGTGGGGCGCTAGTAAAGAGTAAATTGAAAGTGCTCGTGGCCAACCATGAACCGCAGGTAGCGCCGGTGGGCAGGCAGGACGGGGATATGAAAGTAACCGTCCTGCAAGTCCAACGCTACCATCCAGTCTCCTGGGTCCAGGGCAGCCAGGACCTCAGCCAGTGTCAGCATCTTGAACTTCTCCTTCCGGAGGAAGCCGTTGATGTTCCTCAGGTCCAAGATAGGGCGTAGGCCCCCTTTGCCCTTCTTGGGTACCAGAAAGTAGTGGGAGTAGCAACCACACCCTACTGCTGGCCCAGGAACGCGCTCGATGGCCCCCTTGGCCAAGAGGGCCATAACTTCCTCCTGCAAGAAGTCGCAAATGATCCCCCGACACACGGTGGTTCTGCGGTGGCATGGCTGGAGGTGTCGCCTCGAAGGGGAGGGAGTAGCCCCTTCGGACGATATGCAGCACCCACCTGTCCGACGTGACGGTGCGCCAGTGGAGGTGGTGATGGCGAACCCTGCCCCCCACTGGCGTCACATGGGCCTGAAAGCACAGACTAGGAGGGTTTTGAGGCGGATGCTGCGGGGGAAGGTGTGGACTGACCTCGCCGCTGCCCCCGACCGCCCGGACGGCGGTTCCCACGGCCGCCACCGCGTTGGGTATTGCCCTGCGGAGCGTGGCTGGCGGCGCGTGTGGGCGCACCCCATCCGTGGCCACGAAAGGAGTGAAAGGCCCGAGAGGCCCAAGGACTTGGCCGTAGCCCTGGAGTCCTTAAAGCGCTCAAACGCATGGTCTGCCTTGTCGCCAAAGAGGCGACGGCCATCGAACGGCATGTCCATGAGTGTGCTCTGGACATCTGCCGAGAAGTTGGCGGACCTCAGCCAGGCGTGGCGTCTGACCGCCACCGTCGTTGCCATCGCTCTACCTAGCGAGTCAGTGGTATCCAGCCCACACCTGATAGAATACTTGGCTGCATCCCGGCCCTCCACAAGGGCTTGGCCGAGTTTGGCCCGTACCTCCAACGGACACTCTGGCAAAACTTCCGCGACCTTATCCCACACAGAGTGGGTGTAACGTCCCAAGAGGCAGGCGGTGTTGGAAGACCGCAGGCCTAGACGAAGGGATGAGAAGATCTTCTTCCCATACTGGTCATACCTCTTGGATTCCCTGTCCAGTGGGGCCGACGGGAATGCGGTCTGGGAATTGGAGGCCTGGATGACCAGGCTCTCGGGGGTAGGGTGGGAGGACAGGAAACATGGGTCGCCCGGGGCTGGGCGGTGGCGTCTGGCCACGTTCCTATCTACGGGCGAACCCGTAGTGGGCTTGGACCAAGTGCCCAGAAGAACGTCGGTCAAGGCCTCATTAAAGGGCAGCAGAGGCTCGGCCGAGCTTGACTGCGGTTTAAGGACCTCAGTGAGGAGGTTAGACCTCACGGCCACGACGGGGAGCTCAAGGCCCAAGGCCTTGGCAGCCCTCATCAGCACCACACTATATGTTGCCCCCTCCTCCGAAGCCACGGTAGGAGGAGAGACAAAACCAGTGTCTGGAGAGGTGTCCAGGCCACTGGCCTCCCCAAGGTCTCCTGTCCAGTCCTCATGAGACTGACACTCCCTGGTCAGAGGGTCCTCAGACCCCTCCCAGGCCTCTTCATCACCCATCTCCTGAAACTCAGGGTTATCAGCTAATGGGGCCTGTTCATAGAAGTGAAACTCCCCAAACGACGTCTGGAGCGGCGCCCATCGGGGCCGTCCAGGCGCCGGTACAGGAACGAAGGTGGAACCGGGGACGGCGCCGCCCGAGGACGGCGCCGGAGGCGACACCTGAGGGTCCGACGCCGGGGAGGTCGTAAGGTCCACCGGCGACGAACCAGAACCCGAAGGAGGTCCAGCGGCGTCGGGCCCGAAGGCGCCGGCGGCGCTGGAACAACTGAACCCCTCAGCGCCGGGCCCGAAGGCGCCGGCGGCGTCGGGATAACGGGAACCTGCGGCGCCGGGCCCGAAGGCGTCGGCGGCGCCGAAGCACCCGACGGCGTCGGGGCAGATCCCCCCGACCCGCTAGGGGTCCCAGACGGGTCCGCTGGGCCCGAAGGCGCCGCGGAGCCCGGAGGAGAGAGTTTCCTCATGGCCATGAGGAAGCGCTCGATCTCCTCCGGCGTCGCGTTGAGCCCAGGGACCGTAGGGTATGGGGCTGGACGCGGCGCCTGCGACTCAGTCGGAGCCGCGTGGGTGGTGTCACTCGAACCCCCGGCCGCATCGCGCGAGCGTCGGGGGGGAGTCCGAGGAGCGATGATGCCGCTTGGACTTCTTGTGCCGCTTACCTGACGACGACTTCGACCCGGAGGAGTGCGGCCTACCCTCGGAACTGTGGTGGCTCCGTGCCCGCGACCTGTCCCTCGACCTCCCATGGGATCGGGACCTATCGTGGCGCGGGACCGACTGCCAGAGTTCGAGCCGCCTGCGGGACCGCTCCCGTCTGGCCTTCGAAGAGAGGGCCCGGCAGTCGGACCAGGCCTTGTCGTCGTGGTCGACGCAGAGACAAGATAAACACACGCGGTGAGGATCCGTGACCGACATCAGGCGGTCGCAATCATCGCAGTGCTTAAACCCGGGCATTCCTACGGCACCGTCGGAGTCGATAGACTTCGAGAACAATCAAAAGAGATCAAAAACTTAGTCAAAAAATGACTAGGGTTACTGCTTTTTCCAGATCTGCACTTGCTGGCGCGGAAAAAAGAAGAACTGACGTCAGCACGCGGAGGCGGCATCTAAGTACTCCGACGACGTCATCACGGCGCCCACCACGCCGACGACTGACGCAGAGCCGCAGACGACGCCTACCGACGCGCAAGGGTACTGCTACGCAAAAAAATTCCGGATCCAGTCTGACGCCTGGGGATATTCTAAGGTAAGGAATCTAATACTAACGTGTCTTTCAGATTTTCACCCTTTTGTAGTACCCTAGTTCTAAATGCCGCCAAAGGCAGCCCCTGGCATCAGGTCCTAGCAGAAGTTGAAAGGCGAGGGCGAGGGCAAGCCTACGGTGGGCGAGGTGGGGATATCTTGTAGTGATATAGGGCAGGATTGCAGTACTGTGGCCCAGTAATAAAGTTTTAGATTAGGAAGGGCCCAACCCCCTTTGTCCCGAGGAAGTGACAAAAATTTAAAAGCCCTTCTAGGCCGATAATATGTCCACACAAATTGGGAAAACAGTTGTTCGACCTTTGAGAGGGTCAGTTTATTAAACTCTAGAGGTATTGCCCTAAAGAGAAATAATATTTTCAGGAAAAAGATAATTTTTAGTAGATTACAACGTCCAACAATCGAAAGATGTAAGTTATTAAGACGGTTAAGGGCTTTCCTTGAATTGGCGATAAAGGGGTCGGTGTTGTGATGTACTATGAGGTCAGTATTGGCTAAGATGTTAATGTCCAGATATTTGGCTTTAGTCACTACCCTTTCGTCGACCCAGCTGATCTTGCTATTAATTATTATTTGAGTCTTCCCCTTGTTCAATTTATACCCAGATAAAGAGCCAAATAGATGAGCCTCAGATTCAATTACGGGGATAGCCTTTCTTGTATCCACTGTAACCAAGGCCAGGTCGTCGGCGTAGACCATAATTTTGGTTTCTAAGCCGAATCTATTCACCGATGGTATGGCCTAGTTAATTTCCAGTTGTTTGATAAAAGGATCGGTGTAAATAGCGAAAAGCAAAGGGGAGCAGGGACAACCTTGACGGGTTCCCCTCTTGATATTAATCATTTCCGTCAATCCCACGTTGATGGAAACCCTAGCCGTAAGGGTAATGTACAGAGCCTTTATCGCTTGAATGGCTTTGGGCCCAAAATTCATTCTCTGCAAGATGCCCCACAGGTAGTTCCATGAGACCCGATCAAATGCTTTTTCAGCATCTAGAAAGATTGCTGCCATAGGGTCTCCTGAAACCTGTGAGGCATCAAGCAGAGTAATGAGCTGGAAACTAGCCCTTCGATTCTAGCCGAGCGGCAAGGCAAGAATTTTAGAGTATGCTTTAGAGTCACTACTGATTAGGGTGATCGGCCTGTATGTGCCCATCTCTGTCGATGGTTTATCCTTTTTTGGGAAACACTATAATCTTGGCGTTAGACCAGGATTCAGGGGGAGAGATGCCCTTAAAGATTTGGATCACAACTTCCTGTAAGATAGTTTGGATTTGAGGAAGGAAGACCGTATAAAATTCGCCTGGGATACAGTTGGGTTCAGCCGCTTTCCCATCTGGCAGACTGTTCAGAGCTTTTGTTATCTCATCCCAGGATGGCGCGAGTTCGAATAGTTCATGATCTTCTTTGCTCAAGGTCGCCAGAGAGATAGAGTCAAGGTAAGTATCTAAATGGCGGCTAAGATCCGGTTGCTCATCCTCAGAATACAGGTCTTGGAAGAATTTAAAGAATGCTGCGCGGATTTCCACCGTTTTAGCTAGTTTTGATTGTAAATCTATCAGTTTAGCTCTCTCTAGCTTATTTTTATTAAGTTAATATAGTGGAGTTTCTCCACGGACACCGGCTTTTAAAGTGTCCCACACTATCATAGTAGGGGCGGTGTCAAGATTGGTGTCAAGAAAAGATTTTAGCCAGCGCTTCATGTGGGACTGATAGCCTTCGTCCTGTAGGAGTGCCCTTTCAAAGCTCCAGGTAGCACTTTCCTTGCATGTATTCAGCCCCCGGATATTAAAGCTTAGGGGATTATGATCAGAAAGAATACGGGGGAGTAGTTCAATTTCGCTACAGTGAATTAAGGATGAAGAAACCAAAAAAAAAAATCTAATTGAGCAAAAGATTTATGGGAAGCAGAGAAAAATGTTTAACCCGGTAAATTAGGGTACATATGGTGTAGGAGAGTAGGGTCTGCTTCCTATGGTCACCCCCACTTTTTGCTTTTGCTTTACTGGTTTTCGACTTAGATGTGGCTGTGGGCCTGCTAATCAGACCCACAGCCCAGATGCACTCTCTCTAAATTCACACCATGTACTCTAGGTACATCCACAATTGGGAATTGGTTCACCTTGTCAGCCCCTGTAGTAGTGTACCCTAGGTACTCAGGGCATAGGTGCAACTAAGGCCTACCAGGGCTGCAGCATGTATTATGCCACCCCTGGCTGGCCACTCAAACTGACACAACTGGCTGATCACTCAGCTGGGGCAAGGTTGTGTAATCACCCCTTGCTTAGGTATAGCATTCCTATATCTACCCTTATATATAGACACACAGTAACCTATAAGTCACTCCTATGGCAGGCCTTAACAATCCTGGAAGCAGAGTGCTTTGTTATGTGTGAGATGGTGCTCTAGCAGGAGCTGAGCCTGTCTGCAGCTTTCGGAACCATGTCCTTATAGCTGTTCTATGATATTGCTATACCATATACTCTTAAGTGCATTATAATCCTCACGGTTGAATGCTAACTTTGGTTTGGCTTTATCTAAACATGTCGTGTAAGGTGTCATACCCTTTGGAATACTACCCCCTCGCCAATTCTGGCGACGGGGGTAGCATTCCACCCTTCTAGAGGGAGAAGACATGTTGTTGCTGACTATCCCGGTTAAAGTTAACCAGAGCCCCAGCGTCACAAAATGGACGCTGCTGCCACAGACACAAGTCTGACCTCCTTCTGCTGGGAGTCCTTCCAGTCATGCAGGTTGGACAATATGTTTCCTGCCTGGAGAGGTGCGAGCACCACCCCAGACAGGACTTTGTGTATTGGGACAGGGAGGGCTGAATAGAATGAGACACCGCCTGGGGCACACTAGGTGCTCCATGCATACCCCAGTTCAAACCGGTTGCTGGGGCACTCCAGCCCCAGCTCTGGCGCAAAACTGGACAAAGGAAAGGGGGTGTAACCACCCCCCTTCCTGGTCCCACCCATAGGAGGGACCTAGAAAGTAATCCAGCCCCTTTTAGTTGTATAAAGGTAGGAGCTGAGCCCAAGGACTTTAGATTTGATCCTGAACTGAAACTTGAAACGAAACTCTGGACCTTCGACGTTCTTCTGAAGCTGAAGACTGAAGATTCTCCCTTGTGGCCAAGGAGTGACCACCCTGGGCAACCAGGCACCATCCAGCAACTTAACGGCTTGCTTTGTCGACGCTCCCGCCGGGACCCGAGCACAGAGCCTGACAAGACCCAGACTTCCAGACCTCTCTGACCCTCTCTTCACGTCTGCAGCATAGCTGAGATCCATTTGGCGACGAGACACGTGGGTCCGGACATCTTTAAAAGTCCACGACTTGCTAACTGTGCAGCTCCTGAGGTATCGTCGCAGCTGTGCACTGGGGATTGAGAAGCCCCGAATCCGAGCTCCACCTGCACCGAAGATCAGCCCTCCACACTCCACGAGTTCTGCGTGGGGCCCTTCTGCTTGTGTTCTGCTCGACGCGTTGTCCGGTTGCTGGCCTGCTGGCTAGTAGCCTCTGAGACGACAATCCTTTTGAACCAACTCGCTGGTCTGGTTGCTCCAGACTGGCCCTTGCCTCCCTGCAAAGTGAGGCACCTCAGACCTTGCTGGTCTGCATCAGAAGCCATCTTTGAATCCTGCGTGGGTTGCCTTGGCCAAGGCTTGTAGAGTCCAATCCGGCAGTCGACCCCCCCATCTGCGAGAACCTTTGTGGGACAGCTCCTCTCCAGCATCTGGTCGTCCCCGACGCCTCCTGGTCCGCGTGGCTGAAAAGACAAGCTTCACAACAGCACCTGATTGCTCCTCGACGTCGTCTGGTTCCATCCGGTCATTGGCTAGTGACCCAGACTCTGTCCCCTCTGCTTTCAGGTCCTCTTCATCCTCGATCCACCCTTGGATCCACCCGGACATCTTCCTCCTGGTCGCCTGCAGCATCTTTCTTCACAGGCTCCATAGACTTCAACGGCGAAACTCTACACATCTTCACACCTATGCACCCGCTTCCTGTGGGTGTGGTAACGCGAGTACTTCGGTGCTCCCAAGGGTATTGACTATCCAAGTGTCTAGGTTTTTAGTTGTTTCCTCTTAGCTAAACCGGAAGTGTCCTATATCCTTCTTTTTCTAAACTCTAACTTCCCATTGACTTAACATTGACTCTCGCATGTGTGTAAAGACACTGCACGCGCCGCCTGTGGGCCTCCTACTCCTAACCTAAGGTTCAGATAGTGTAGCCCCAGCGATTCTCCAGGCCCTAGGCCTTTCCTTTTCTCGTGACGTGGTACTTATACCACTTTCTTAGTATATGGTTTGCTTCGCCCCTAGGGCCTAACTGTATTTTGTGCAACTTAACGTATTCTGATTAAGTAACTTGTTATGTGCTTTGGTCTCTGATCTCATAAAGAGTTCAGAGGAGTGTGTTAGTAAATAAATACATATATATTTTATATATATCCTGTGTGGTGTCCTTTCATTTGGTATTCAAGGGGCTACGTATGGTAAAACAGCTGGCTTTACACGCCCTCAAGAGTCTTTTAGCCTAAGACTGTTCCGGCCACGCTACCTCTAGGATAGCTGGTCTATAAGGTTGACTTACAACCATCACCATAAGGGTTGTTTGAACTGGTGCAAGATGTTGACTAGAATAGTGATCATCATATACCAGGCCAACTTCTCACATATGGGACCAAATATCAACCAGCCCATGGGTGTGCAGTAGATTCTTAAAAGCCAATAGCACTTTAGGTTTACGAGAGGTCTGAGGGAATTGCGGGTTGTTACCCCAGCTCGCCGGGACATTAATATTAAGATCCCCACACAGGATGATGGGCAAAGGCCAGTGAGCCAATTCAGTGGAGATTTGATTGAGTACCGTAGGGTCATCTAGAACACTCCCATAAACGGAGCATAGAGTAAACAGGAAAGTGGGAGTAATACCACATTCAGTGAGCATCCATCTCCCTTGAGAATCAACTTTAGTTCTAATGATTTGGGGAAGATGGTAATGTCGAGCAAGGATAGCTACACCCCTGGTGCGGGTCCCTTGTGTAGTTCCCCCAATATCCTTGTACCCTAAGGTATTTAAGAGGTATAGTTGTAACCCTTCTATGTGTGTCTCTTGGAGACATACTAGATTAGCCCCAGATAATCGTAAACTTTGGGCTAATTTTTGCCTTTTTCGGGTATCGTTGAGCCCACAAATATTCATAGAAAGAATTTTAAGGTTAGTGGTACTCATTAGAGTGCAAAAACATTAAGCCATAGATCGGGAATTCCTATGAATTGGGGAAAGTATAAAACATATTGACAACCCCAGTGAGTGAATCTAAGGGCACCACAGATCACATCATTAGAGGATAGTTCAGCTAATGAAAAAATATCATTTCCTATAGAGTTGGCCTTCCTTTCGTAAAAACCCCACCCCCTCAACCCACCCCTGACACCCCACCCCAACCCACCCATATTCTCCCCCCCCACGCGTGAGCAATCAGGAACTACCTGAATGATGAGCTCTGATATAACAATCCCCCACCACCACCCCTGCCACGAGAACCATCAGAGAAAAACTGAAAAAAAGGTTATGCGGCTTACAAAAACGTCATACAAGAAATGAGAAAAGGAGAAGAGGAAAAAGAAGAAAGAGGAAAGCACAGCATCAATAGAGGAGAAGAGAAGAGAGAACATAGGCAAATAGATGCTTGTATAAGGCTAACTGTACTGTGGAGGCTCCGCTGTTCCAGTCACAACGTCAATGTCAATGATAATTATTTTGGCATTTTTTTAGTTTTAAGTTAGTTTTAAGTTCCGACAAGTATTCTTGCGCTTTGATCTCAGACATAAAAAAAATCGCGAACCCCTGTTGAAGATAACCTTCAGTTTGGCAGGGTTCATAAGGAAGACCTGAGCCCCCAGCTGCTGGAAGGGAGTAATTACCTGACGGAGTTGCCACGTTCTCTCCACGGTGGAGTGACAGAAATCTGGTTTGGCGAAGAAGGAGACCCCGTCAAAAGATTTCTGCGAGTACTGCTTAGCTTGATCAAAGATTAGCTGTCTCAAAAGAAAATTTCCGAAGACGCTCGTGGTTTTCCTGAGTCAGCAGAGATGCCAAATGGCTTTCTCAAGGTAAGGGGTAAGCGGTGAGCCTGTTGGATTTCATGCTCCCAACACCACTCCGTCTGGTCAGGAAATGCACCCTTTAGGAGCTTGATGATGTAGCGCCGGGGGTCTTCCCCCTCAACCCCTAAAGGAATTCCAAGATGGCGAAGATTGTTCCTACGTTGCCTATTTTCCTGATCTTCCAGCCTCCATAACACATCCTGTAGTCGATCATTTTGGGTGGTGTATTGATTTTTAAGCAGCACAGTATCTGTTTCAAGACTTTCGGTTCGGGCTTCTACCATCGTCATTCTCTCACAGTCATCCGTGCAGGTCTTATTAAGCTTTCAAATGCTCCCTTTCAACTTTTTAGCTGCACTCTTTGCCTGATGGTTATCAGCTCGAGCTTCCTCTTGAAATTGTTTAATGGATGCCAGGATAGCGGCTAAGGTTGGTTCTTCATGCTGCTTGAGCGTAGCTTGTGAAGCACAGTTAGTTTTTCTAAAATCATCCGTCTGGGAAAATGAGAGCGGAGTCCCGGAGTAATCCCACTTAAGATGATCTTTTTTCTCAGGTCTCTTTCCTTTACCCTTTGATGCCTGGCATTTCTGTTTACGGACTGTGGTCTTACCCCCTTTTGAAAAACAACAGCTGATGGACAGAATGCAGAACAATGTCATACATTCACCCCAGTACAGAGATCTGGGCCTAAATCCATCTTTTTTTGCACTCCACACCACCCCAGTTCAGACATGGCCATATGCAAATCAGCCTTGACCCTGTGCCTCATGGGAACAGTCCAGCCCGAACTGCCAAGTCATGTCTTTCCTGGACCGGAATCCAGCATCCTAGGACCACTTTCTGGCTATCAGCCGTCTTCAGCCAGGATAGCTTGACTCCAGTGGTGTGGAGAGCATGGGACTCACGTCTGAGCATACCCATCCAACTCGGGGTGACAAATGCAAAACAACAGTTGATGGACAGAATGCAGAACAATGTCATACATTCACCCCAGTACAGTGATCTGGGCCTAAATCCATCGTGTTTTTGTACTCCACACCACCCCAGTTCAGACATGGCCATATGCAAATCAGCCTTGACCCTGTGCCTCATGGGAACAGTCCAGCCCGAACTGCCAAGCCATGTCTTTCCTGGACCGGAATCAAGCATCCTAGGACCGGTTTCTGGCTATCAGCCGTCTTCAGCCAGGATAGCTTGACTCCAGTGGTGTGGAGAGCATGGGACTCACGTCTGAGCATACCCATCCCACTCGGGGTGACAAATGCAAAACAACAGTTGATGGACAGAATGCAGAACAATGTCATACGTTCACCCCAGTACAGAGATCTGGACCTAAATCCATCGTTTTTTTGCACTCCACACCACCCCAGTTCAGACATGGCCATATGCAAATCAGCCTTGACCCTGTGCCTCATGGGAACAGTCCAGCCCGAACTGCCAAGCCATGTCTTTCCTGGACCGGAATCAAGCATCCTAGGACCGGTTTCTGGCTATCAGCCATCTTCAGCCAGGATAGCTTGACTCCAGTGGTGTGGAGAGCATGGGACTCACGTCTGAGCATACCCATCCCACTCGGGGTGACAAATGCAAAACAACAGTTGATGGACAGAATGCAGAACAATGTCATACATTCACCCCAGTACAGAGATCTGGGCAAAATCCATCTTTTTTTGCACTCCACACCACCCCAGTTCAGACATGGCCATATGCAAACCAGCCTTGACCCTGTGCCTAATGGGAACAGTCCAGCCCGAACTGCCAAGCCATGTCTTTCCTGGACCGGAATCAAGCTGTACTGGGGTGAATGTATGACATTCTGTCCATCAACTGTGGTTTTTGCACCTACCCCCTTTTGAAGCAGTACTGTAATTAGATTCGGATATATCACTGTTGCTGTTGGATGCAGAACTTGCTTCTGCAGGGGAGTTTGAGCCAACTGAAACAGAGTAGAAATGCTCTCCCAAAGGATCAGGGGAGCATGGATTTATATGCCATTGTGAGTTTAGTTCTTTAGAGACATCTAGATTGGTGGGCACAGGGTCTCAAATATTTTGATCCTGGATTGTACTCCCAATAAGGGACAACTCGGTGTCAGGCTGAGAGGGAAAGATGATGGCCTCACTGTTCGAATCAGGGGTGATATTTTCCACTAGAACAGCCCTCTGGCTTGAATCAGGAAGCGTATTTTCCATTTCGCCAGCTTTAGCTGTCAGTGAGGATGGAGCAGTCTGTGGGTCCGAGGCACCAGTCTGAGTAGTTAGAGCCAGGGTTGTTGGGCCACTTTCTTTATGGAGGACTGGCACAGACTTCCCCCCCATCTCCCGAGCCTGACCCAGCAAAGAGAAAGATTTTAGCGACTGGGGGCTGTGAGCTAGTCCCATCCTTTGGGGGCCCCATGAGGTTGGATTTACTTAGGAGCTTTTTAGAGCCCATAGTCTCTTTTTTGCTTTTGGGAGTGGGCTCTACGGTGGCCGGGGTAGAACCAGCGGAGGCAGTAGCATTAAGAGCAGCATTAAGAGCGGCATTCAGTATAGCTACAGTCTTGCCTTTAGCCCCCCTGACCCCGCGAGAGGCCATGCCCCACTCACCACAATGCAGATCCAAGTCCGAGCCAGAGCCACCCTGCTCCGACAATGTAGTCAAAGCAGACACCGAGATCCGTGCACCAGAGCAAAAAAAAGTCAGAAGAAAGAATGAGGCCAGCCAGGCACACAGAAGTCCCAGCAGCGCGGCAAAATCGGGCCAGCAGCAAAGCCTGAAGCAGCAGAGTTCTGAGGGAGCACTCCCGATGATACAAACTGCACTTTTCCCCCTGCTTGAGGCGGGCGCAACCCCTAGGGTCTTCCGGCGGAGTCTCAGCAATACTCGCGGTATCCTGGGCCGGAGGAGGAGAAAGCAGCTGGAGCGTCGGCAGAAGCAGGTAGCGAGAGGCAGCAACACCGGCCGGGTCAGATCTCTGCTTGCAATTACGCCAGGCGGCATAGCAGATGGCCGAGCGGTCCCGTAGCATGGGCGGTGGCGTAGCGGAAGATCACACAGAGCTCATCTTGCCACTGGAGTTTTCTAACCAAGGATCTCCCCACTGCTGAAAGAGGCCTTGCGCCACGTCCGAGTTCAGACGCCATTTGTGATCCATCATGCACCGACGGCTGAGTTCGTCCGCCCTGGCATTCAGGGAACCTGCGAGGTGTTGAACCACCAGGGTCACGCCCTGATGTTCCAGCCACTGCCAGAGGCGCAGAGCCTCCTGGCATAGGGTCCATGAACCCACCCCGCCCTGTTTGTTGCAGTACCAAATGGCGGTGGTGTTGTCCGTGAACACCTGCACTACACTCCCCCGGACAGAGGGGAGGAATGCC
The DNA here is from genome assembly GCF_964261635.1 of Lissotriton helveticus. Lineage (NCBI taxonomy): Eukaryota > Metazoa > Chordata > Amphibia > Caudata > Salamandridae > Lissotriton > Lissotriton helveticus. The sequence goes on along the minus strand of NC_136057.1, from coordinate 709,525,510 downwards.
TTCAGTGCAAGCCGGATCGCCCGCAGCTCCAGAAGATTGATATGGAGCTGGGACTCCGCCGGAGACCAGAGGCCTCTGATCTCCGCCTCTCCCATGTGGCCTCCCCAGCCCTGGAGGGACCCGTCCGTCACAACTACGTGCTCCGGTTTGGGTAGGGAGAGGGATCTACCGCTGACCCATTCGCGGTCCGTGAGCCACCAATGCAACTGTCTTGCAGTGCCCACCGAGATCAAGACATGGTCTGACAAGTTGCCCTGATGCTGGGCCCACTGAAACTTCAGGTCCCACTCCAGAATCCGCATCCGCCACCTGGCGTGATGCACCAGAAGGATGCAGGAGGCCATCAGCCCCAGAAGCCGCAGCGTCAACCTGACCGAGACTCGGGATAAAGGCTGAAAGATCGGAATCAGAGCCTGAATATCCCGAACCCGCTGTTCGGGAGGATAAACCCGAAACTGCACCGAGTCTAGAACCGCTCCGATGAAGAAGAGCTTCTGAGAGGGACACAGGTGCGACTTCGGCACATTGATGGAGAACCCCAGCAGGTGCAGGAGGTCGGCCGTAGTCTGGAGGTGGCTGACGACTGTCTGGGGCGAGCCCGCCTTCAACAACCAGTCATCGAGGCAGGGGAAGATTGAAATCCCTAACCTGCGCAGATGAGCTGCGACCACCGCCATCACTTTCATGAACACCCATGGGGCGCTGGTAAGGCCGAAGGGGAGCACGGTAAACTGAAAGTGCTTGTGGCCTACCGTGAACCGCCGGTGGGCCGGCAGGACGGGGATGTGGAAATAAGCGTCCTGCAAGTCCAAAGCTACCATCCAGTCTCCCGGGTCCAGGGCAGTTAAGACCTGAGCCAGTATCAGCATCTTGAACCTCTCCTTCCGGAGGAAGCCGTTGACGTTCCGCAGGTCCAAGATAGGGCGTAGGCCCGTTTGCCCTTCTTGGGAACCAGAAAGTAGTGGGAATAACAACCACACCCTACTTCTGGCCCAGGAACGCACTTGATGGCCCACTTGGCCAAGAGGGCCGCAACTTCCTCTCGCAGAAGACTCAAGTGATCCCCCGACATGCGGTGGTACTGCGGTGGCATGGGTGGAGGGGTCGCCTCGAAGGGGAGGGAGTAGCCCCTTCAGACAATTTGCAGCACCCACCTGTCCGATGTGATGTTGCGCCAGTGGAGGAGGTGATGGCGAACCCTGCCCCCCCCACTGGCGTCAAGTGAGCCTGAAAGCTCTGACTAGGAGGGCTTTGAGGCGGATGCTGCAGGGGTAGATGTGGACTGGCCTCGCCGCTGTCCCCAGGCACCGTCACGGCAGTTACCACGTCCGCCACCACGCTGGATGTTAGTCTGCGGCCCGTGGCTGGTAGGACGTGTGGGGGCGCCCCTTCTTTGGCCACGAAAGGGGCGAAAGGCAGCAGATTGCTGGCGCAGGGCAGACAGGCCCAAGGACTTGGCCGTAGCCCTGAAGTCCTTCAAGTGCTCAAGTGCACTGTCTGCCTTGTCGAGTGGGTATAACGGCCCAAGAGGCATGCAGTATTAACGGACCACAACCCAAAAGTCAGTGAGGAGAACATCTCTTGGATTCCCGATCGGGGGGAGCCATCGGGAATGCGGTCTGGGAGTTAGAGGCCTGTATGACCAGGCTCTCGGGAGTGGGTGGACAGGAAGCAAGGGTCGCCCGGAGCCGGGCGGTGGCGTCTGGCCACGTTCCTATCTACAGGGGGACCAGTAGCGGGCCTGGACCAGGTGCCCAGAAGAACGTCAGACAAGGCCTCATTAAACGGCAACAGAGACTCCGAAGAGCTTGCTTGCGGTTTAAGGACCTCAGTGAGGAGGTTAGTCCTCACGGCCGCGACAGGGAGTTCAAGGGATAAGGCCTTGGCCGCCCGCATCAACACCACACTATAGGCAGCCCCCTCCTTTGAAGCCACGGTAGGAGGGGAGACAAAACCAGTGTCTGGCGAAGTCTCCAAACTACTGGCATCTCCTAGCTCAACTGCCCAGTCCTGATAACACTGGCACTCACGTGCCAGAGGGACCTCAGACCCCTCCCAATCCGCCTCGCCGTCCATCTCCTGGTACTCCGGGTCAAATGATGAGGCGTATCATAGAAGAAAAAAATCTCCCATTGGCGTCGAGTGATGCTGCTCCGGCATCAAAACTGGGTTGAGGGGGGGACCGGGGACGACTTCGTCCGTGGACGGTGCCGGAGGTGACACCCTAGGGGCCGGCCGGCCGGCCAGGTCGTAAGGTCGACCGGTGACGACTCGGGGGGGGCCCTGCGGCACCGGGACCGAAGTCGCCGACAGCGCCGGGGCGAAGCACCCGTACACTTGGGCTACCAGTCGGGCCGCTTGGCCCGAAGGCGCTGCGGAACCCGACAGAGGAGTGAGCGACCTCATGGCCTTGAGGAAGGTGTCGATTTCCTCCGGCGTCGCGTTCTGCCCAGGGACCGGCGGGTATGGAGCAGGCCGCGACGCCCGCGGCTCTGGCGGAGCCCCGTGGGTGGTGTCGCCCGAATACCCAGCCCTGTCATGCAAGCGTTGGGGGGAGTCGGAAGAGCGATGTTGCTTCTTCGACTTCTTGTGCCTCTTACCTGAGGACTTGGAGCTCGAGGAGTGGTGACGATCCTCCGTGCCGTGATGACTCCGGAGCTCGAGGCGCTTGCGGGACCGCTCCCACCTAGCCTTCAACGTCAAGGTCCGGCAGTCGGGGCACGACTTGTCATCGTGGTCAGGCCCCAGGCAATGAAGACACAGGCGATGGGGGTCGGTAACCGGCAGTCGACGCAGGGCTTGAACCCGGGCATCCCTACCGGCACCGTCAGAGTCGTTCGACTTCGAAGAAAGATCAAGAGTGATCGAAAAAGTTTAGTCAAAAATTGACTAAGGGCACCACTTTTTCTGGATCGGCGCTTGCTAGCGTGGAAAAAATAGGAACCGACGTCAGCGCGCGAGGGCGGCGTCTAAGTACTCTGGCGACGTCATCCCGGCGCCAACAACGCAGACGACGGACGCGGAGTCGCAGACGACGCCTACCGACGCGCAAGGGTACTACTACGCAAAAGTTTCCGGATCCAGTCTGACGCCTTGGGATATTCTAAGGTAAGGAATCTAATACTAACCTGTTTCTTTCAGATCCTGCAACTAGTGTAAGTAAGCCCCAAAAGAAAAAGATGAGAAAGGGTAGGAAAGGTGGACAACGGTTATTCACAGTTCCAGTGGACCAAGGAGATTCTACACCAGTAGCGGAGAACTCCAAATTTGGCACTAGTAAAGTCCTATCTGACCCACAAAAAGACCCGACTAGTCCAGCAACTGACCATCCTGAGTTAGTGGCTCCTCAGGTGACAGAAAAGAGAGTGGAAGTAGGGTGTTCACTACCAGAAGTGGTAACCTCCACTCTAAAACAGAAGACAGGCAACCTGAACCCAAAGAAGCCTGTAAATGAGCCCCATCACATGTCAGTGAAGAGCTAAAGGTGTGGTTATGGGCACTTCCAGTCGTCAGTGGCCTCTGCTGGGTGTTGGCCTTTATGGCTACATTGCCCGTGGCATGATGGGTTGACCCCATGCCAAATAGAAGGTTAGGCACCCTGACCCTGTTTGTCATGGTGGGGTTGCTCAAGTTGTGGGGGACCTCTTTGGGTAACCTGGGTGGTGCCCTTGCCAAGTTAGAACTTGCAGATGTGGACACCTTTGATTACAAACTAAAAAGCCTGGGTAAAGACCCAAAAATAACAGCCATAATGCAGCTTAAATTAAGTCCTTACACTGTTGAGGTAGGTCAGCTTCCCAGAGGAAGAGACCTGACAGAGAAAGATGTAAGGCTGAGTAGGCCCTGCAAAAACCTAGCCATTTTCCCTGCTTGTCCTCACCTGACAGACTAAGTAGGCTCTCGCAGTTGGTGGCTGAGCTTCCTGGCCAGTGGGGAGCCTATGTGAGAGCATGGGGTTCTGTTGCAATACCCCTTCCCCACCTTTTTGCCTGGCTTTTGACACAACTTTGACCGGAGAGTACTGGGTCCCTGCTATTTAGGTTCCCAGTACCAGTGTTCTTTCCCTAAAAGTGATCTACAGTTAGCCCTTCAGTCCCCCTGTAAGTCCCTAGTAAAAGGTACATGGGTACCTAAGGCATTGGGACTGAAGTGGGACTCCCAAAGAACCCCTCACCTAGGCATACAGACTGCCACTGCAGCATGCATGGCCTGGTGCAGACAAAACAAGAACGTTGACATGGCATACTGCCTGTGTGCCATGCCAACAAGCACTGCCCAAGATATAGGTAAGTCACCCCTTTAGAAGGTCTTACCAGCCCTAAGGCAGGGTGCACTATATAGCAGGTATGGGCATATCTGCATGAGCAGATATGCCCCAACAGTATTAGGGCATATTCCTTAATATTGTAAGTGTGAGGGTAGCCATAGAGAGTATATGGAGTGGGAACTTGACAACTCGAGTATCCCAGTACCATGGTGGCTTTAATGAATCCAGGAGTGCTTGGAACCAAATAACTCCTGTAATAAATCCACACTGATACCTGTGTGAGAGTTATTAAACCATGTACTTTTATGGATGCCTGGGTGGAGTGGCTCTGCTCTCTGGGATCAGAAACAATGCATATCATGGGCTTAGGTGTCACCTCCCCCCCAGGATGGACCAGTGCTCGAAGGGGAAGCTTCAAAGGCCTGTCGCCTTTGTAATGTGATGCTCAGCCTCTGCTGCAGCTTCTGGTTTATACACCCACGTTGGGCAGGAAAACCTAGAAGAATAGGAGGTGTGCCCACCTCGGCCAACTCCACCTCTAAGGTGTGGGAGGCTAGGTGAAGCACATCTTTCAGTCCCCAACATCCTGAAGATGGCGAGACTTCTCCAATAAGGACTAGGTCTCTGTCCCCTCCCACAGGCAGGAGGCACAATTGGGGTTGTAGTCACCCCAGGTAAGGTGCCCATTGGTCCTACCAGCTATGCCCCTAAAACACCCCACAATTTAGTATTTCTGTGGTTTCCCCAGACCTGAAAAGTAGATCTCCGATGACATGATAAGAAAGAAGACATCCCTGCAGCGAAGCCTGAAGATGACGACAGACTTGGGCCCAAGCCCTACCGGCATGTCTACAGCTTCTTAGAACCTGCAATCACAAGGCTACCCGTCTTGCAGCCAGCTACATCTGAAAACCCTGACAGGACTGCTGACTTTGAAAAAGACTCCAATCTCCCATGGACAGCAGACCTGCCCATCAGAAATCTTATCTTATTCCAGCTCTGGATTCGTCTGGAACCGTGACTCCTGCCCACTCTGCACCAGATCTGCGTGACTCAGTTATCCAGTAAAGTCTCCCCAGAGATCCTGACCTCGAATCCATCATTGGCTGACCTCTCCTGAGCACCACAACTGCACCTGCAGTGTGAATCTAGAGGCTCCCCCTGACCGCGACTGGCTCTGGTAAGAAGACTCAGACATCAAAAGGCACATCTGCACTCAAAGCCCCTGGGCCTTGGTGAGCTGGGCTGACGGTACACCTATGATGCCCTACATCTCTACTTACTTTTGCTGTCGTTTGTCCCCCCTTCTGCAACCTCTGGTGCAACACCTGCTGCCTGTTTTTAGACAACAGAATACTCAATGAAGATCACTGGGCGTCTGACGAAATTGCACCCTGCACCTGGCCGCCGCTGGTGGTGTATGTTTAGTGCAGCTTTGTGCCCCCCCCCCACCCCGCCTCCCCCTGTGCTTAACCTAACCCCCAAAGCTTGGCCTTTGCAACCGATATACTTACCTGCAAGCAGTGTGGCTTGAAGCACAACCACTCCCCATTGAAACATTTTAAGCCAAACTCCAATTTTGACCTCTTCAGCCGATCACCCCTGTGCCGCTGATGGTGCAGTTTCAGCACTCACCTGACCCTTGTCCCTTGCTGACCTTTGGTCCCGAAGACTAGAACTGTAAGTGTGATACTTACCTGTTAACCGCAATATTGTTTTCCCCATAGGATACCATTGAATTTTTCGAGAAATTGCACTAAATGTCAACTTTCGAGATGGGGATGTGTGGGCACTGAAAAGGCTAGGGACTAAGCCGTAGCCCACGAGTCCTTAAAGCGCTCCAGGGCCATGTCTGCCTGTTCTCTGAAGAGATGGGTGCCGTTAAAGGGCATGTCCATAAGGAAAGCCTGGACATCCCAAAAAGCCAGAAGTTCTCAGCTAGGTGTGGCATCAACCAGCCCCAATCGATGACACTATTCTGCCCAGGGAATCCGTGGTGTCAAGCCCACATCGAATGGTGAACTTTGCCGCATCTCTCCCGTCTGATACCACTTGGAAGGGAATGGCCAGGGCCTCCTCTGAAACCTGTTGCAGCACTTGCACAACCGTTTCCCACAAGGAGTTGGCAAAGCACCAATAGGTATGCAGTGTTCATCGACTGCAATGCAAGGGTGCCCTCACTATCCAGACTGTTGGACTCCATGTCTGGGGGTGAAATTGGAAACACCCTGTGAGATAGAGGCCTGGACCACCAAACTCACGGGGGTAGGATGGTTGGTGAGGAATTTCGGGCCGCCTGGTGCAGGGCGACAACTTTGGGCAACTGTCCTATTCACAATGACCCCCATGCTGGACTTCAACCAGATTCCCAAGGCTTCATTTAAAGGCAGGAGGGGTTCAGAGGAGGAGACACCGGCTGCTGGACCTCTGTCAAGAAGTTAGTCTTGATTTCCACCGAAGGGAGCAGAAGGTCCAGAACCTCGGCTGCCCGTCTCACCACCATGGCATATGAAGCTCTTTCCTCCATAGCCATGGTAGGGGAAGAAAGCAGGCCAGAATCTGTGGAGTTGTATCCAGACCACTGGCCTCACCCAGTTCCTCATACCAGTCCATTTCGTGTTCAGGCTGGTCTTGTAAAGGGTCCAGCGACCCCTCCCATTCTTAGCCCCTGAAAATAAGGCTAAAGAATCGACCTAGGACCCAAGGGTGCCATCGGCACCTGAATCTGCGTTGATCCGGCTCTGGGTTGTCAGGGAAGAGAATGTGGTTGGCGCCGGGAGTCACAGCATGGGGACCAGTGCCAGGGAAGGTTGCAGGGAAATGACTGGATCCACCACCGGATCCATTTGGATTTAGCACTCCCGGAGCGGTGCCTGGACATGATCCTCGACAGGGAACGTGACCTCCAGGGCAAACGGCATGGAGTTGAACGCTAGGCTGTAAGCAGCTTTAGGGACCGCAACCTCAAGTCTTTGGAGCCATGGCCCGCCAGTCAAAGAACGACTGAGTCATGGTCACTCTCCAGGCACTCAAAGACAAACTAAGTGTGGATCTGCCGCCGACATAGCGCGATGGCAGGCGCCACACAGTTGGAATCCAGAAGTCTTCTTCAACAAAGACCAATGATTTTCGCTAAAATGTCAAGAAAAAGCCTGTCAAAAAGTGACAGAGGGTAGCTCTATTCACAGGTCTGCACTAGGTGGCGCAGAAAAAAAAGAACTGACATCAGTGCACCAAGTGTGTGTCTGTATAGGTGATGGGAATGTCAACATGCAAAGCTGACTGATGTCACCTACCGGCACACAAGGGTATTGCTTTATCAAAATTCTTCTGGATCCAGCATGACTCCTGGATATTCTAAGGTTAGGAATCTGCGGCTAGATGTCTCTATCAGATATCGCCCACTGGATGAAGACCATCTGTCTGCAGTTAACACACTAAGTCCTAAATCACGATCTTCAGGAACAGCCCTTCATGGTGACATCAGGTGGCCAAAAGAACTTGGACTGACTCCTACCCCACTGCTAAAGCCAAGAACCCTGGTATCGTCATCAACAGCAAACTCTAGAAATCATCGCCCAAGTCAATGCAGTCACTGCCTTTGGCTTCCATACCATGAACATCCTGAGGAAGATTTTCAAATGGCTCCCTATCAACACCTTGAAAACCATCACACACAACCTTGTCATATGCAAGCTGGACGACAAGAACGCACTCTTTGCTAGTATCAACAATAAATTCACCTGACGGCTACAGACTATTCAGAACTTGGCGGCCAACCTCCCACACCACACTCACACCACACTTGAAGGAGCTCAACTGGCTCCCCTTACACAAACTAGCACAATTCAGACTCCTCACCCGCACTTTCAAGGAACTACATAACACTGGACTAGCATACCACAGCAATCGCATCTACTTTCACACACTTTCCGGACACATCCGCTCATCCAACCTGCTACTTGCACACATCTCACTCATATGGAAAACGGCATACGGCAATTGAGCCTTCTCCTAGATCGCTCCTAAAGTACAGACCGTTCTACCGCTACACCTATGAGCCTCCTGCTCTCTTCAATTCCACAAGAAGCTTTCTAGTCGTAGCACTAGACCCCAGGTTTCGTTAGATTCACACCTCTGCTCAGTGCCAGGATTCACTCCCAGGTGATAATGCACAAACCTGCAAAACATAACACCTCAGCATGGTCACAGTTTTCCAACTTCGATGTCTACAGCAACAGTCTTCTCAACGCATGTTCCATTGTGAAATCTAGACCTTATAATAAGACCATTTCAGAGATTCTCACAACTCACTGTCCTCAATCACTTGAGTGTTGTGATCTGTTCTAACTGCAAACTTGTTACCAAATAGGTACGGTCGGAGCCTCCTGATGGTCCACACTATAACAAAGCATTTTTTCAATGGCCACCGTGCTTTATTCCCTAAAAAGAAGTCTTTTGCTAAACAAACATGACTGGACACTCTCTAACCTTGTCATTAAGTTGAATAAGTACAGCTTCAACCTCCTTATCGGAGGCATCAGTCTGTACAATGAATGACTGACCACAGTCAGGCGTCTTCAACAAAGAAGTATTGCACAGGGCTGTATTCATTTCTTCAAATGACACACAGCAGTCAAATCACTTTCTTAGGCTGCTTCTTGAATGCAAGCATTAAGGACACAATTATAGACCCAAGTTGGCCACAAACTTCCTATGGCATCCAGTAAATCCAAAGAATGCTCTCCCTTACGCCTTGGAGGTAGGCACCACCCACTCCAGCACATAATGGATCTTACCACCCAACAGGCAGATGTTCCAACTGCGCACTGATGCCGAGATAGACTACAGAGGACTGGCCCACCTGCATTTGTCTTGATGTTCAGTTTTACTCCTTGCTGTTGTAGGTGCCCCATGCGGTCCTTTGATAAATTGCTGAAGATGACCATGACATTCATGTAGGCCGTACAGATCTCTACCTGCCCTGAGAGAACAAAGTTCAGAATGGACTCAAAAGAGGCAGGGGTATTTGTGAACCCAAAAGGCATGTTTTAAAATGGGAATCTATGTTTCCCTTGCCAATAGGAGCCAATGTGATCTGCCAGAAGTCAATGCTCAGATCAAAGGTACACGAGAAACGAGCAGCAACCAATACACTAGCTCATCATCTCTAGGAATCTGGTGTGCATTCATCGTGGTTATCTCACTGAGGGTCCAGTAAGCACACACATGTGCAGGTTTGATCTTTGCTTAAATACCAATACCACCAGCTTGGTCCAAGGACTACAGGAAAGGTCAATTAGTGCCAAGTCCATTTTTACCAACATCAGCTTCGATCAGCTTCGATGCACTCCTGGACTTTTTCTAGCATTCTGTAAAGCAATCTCTTCAATGGATAGGGATGGCAAGCTATCCTCTGCATCCGTGTCAAAAAAAGAGTCAGGGAATAGACATTGAAAAATCATCCCAGCACTTCTTTACACACTCTTTGATGCTCAGGAGTCAGTACAGGGACACATTATAGCCCTTATACAGACCCATTATTCTCATCACTGTGCAATAGGTCAGAAAGTGGTTCACTCCCTCCCTGAACTTCCTCGTTCATTGCCCCGATGTTTACTGTAAAGTCTCTTCAGAGCCAAGTTCACACAGAATATCTTCTTTGGCTCCCATGTGCAACTTTGTCCACCAACTAGTTCACTTTAGACACCTTTTGCACTGCCTTGTTTGGCACACACCACTTATCTTCCAAAGCTCTTGGACAAATAGTAGTCCGAATCAACACCACCTAACCCCCTTGGTACCCAGCCAGCGTCAATTTCTGATCATACCATTCCTTCATCAGCTCTTGGCTTGCCTAAAGTCTTGTAAACAGTGAATTGCACCATCAACCTTCTAGGGCCAATCACACAGTCCATTACATCAGTTTAGGGTGACTCTGAAGTGCCTTCCCAACCTACTCTGACAGAGGTGAGTGGGCTATGTACAGAATGCCCAAACTGAAGTTTGAAAGGGCTGAATCCAACTCCTTTCAGTGGAAAATCTCTGCAGGCAAATAGGAAACATGGCAGAAGAAGTTTCCAATTCCCTGTGAGGTTCTTCATCAGAGTTCCCTTCGAGCTCTTATAGATCAAGTTAAACCTTTTCACCAACCTACAGGTCTGCAGGTTGTATGTTTTAAGTGGGTGGTATACCATGGGGAGGTGGTAGGTCACACCAACTTACTCCCACACATCTCCCATGTAAGTGGTGGCAAAGTTTGCTCCTAAGTTCGAAATCATGTTATTCAAAAATTTAATTTCTGAAAAAAATCCAGAGGAATGCCCTTTATAGTACTTCACAGTTATGCTCCTCAGAAGTACTGCTTTTCTCGATATCTAGTCGCATGATCCAGCACAAAAAATATATTTGTTGCCTGACTCTAAAGAGGAAACAAATACACCCACCTGCTCAAATGGATAACCTACTTCTGGCAGTGGCATTTACCGTGACTTGGTCTAAGCTCTGACTTACCACTCAATTGGCAAGTAAGACAAGTTCTACTGAACCTCTCTGTGTCTCAGCACATCCCGGGGCAGCAGAACAAAGAGTCCAGCCTACGCTGGAACATGTTCAATTGTTCTGCAAAGTGTACTTTATGAGCCAGGTGCAACAGGAAATTCCGGTGCACTAGAGGAATTACCATTCTCTTGCTAGCTTCTCACTCAAGATTCACATGCTTTCGGTCCATCGGTCCATCTTTCCAGCCATAATAATGTCTTCCAACCAATTCTTTGCTCACTTGTTGCTAGGCTTCATTCTGCAGTCCGAAAAGGGTAGCTGAAATTTCTTCCAGGTAGGTTGACCAGAAACTAATAAACCATGCAGCCCAGCCAGTGACCCAGGCTGCAGCACTTGGCCTACTTCCGGTGTCTGCTACTCTTCTACCTCTGAAGCAGGACTTATGGGCACCACAACCTGTGCCTTATCAGATCTTGACCTGATCCGCTCACTACCCATGTCAGGTCAATGTAAATCTGGGGTAGTCCTAGTCTCTTCCTGATATTGACATGCAGCCTGTGCTCTGGTCAACACAGCGGACATTGACCAAGTCATGTAGACTTCTGGTCTTGGTAATAAACCAGGGGAAATTAGATCAGTAACCAAGAAAGATACAGCACCTTGTTTCTCTCTCATCCCTACACCATCCAAAGCAGACGTGCCAATGATTTCTACCTCAACTCAGGCGATTAGGTACACCATATCATCCACACTGGTGTGAAGACTGTGCCAATGGCATCAGAGAGAATCTCCTCTTCTTTGAGAAGCTTCAGCTTAACCACAGCAAGTATATTTCAGGACTGAAAACTCCTCCCCGCCCCACCCCCCCAACTGATACCTGCTTGCAACACAAATTTCATGATATCGAATGGTATGCTTTAGAACATCTGAATCCCTCTTCCAAATGTGGCCTGGTACTTGGTTGAGAGTCATGGACTTTCTCAATACCCTCTGTGCCTATTCAACACAGTAGTTGTAATCGGTACAGCGGTACTTGGTCTCATACATATAATAAGTGATCCATGTGTTCTTGGATGAACCATCCTGTAGTCACTTATCCTTGATTTTCTGTCTTGAAACCAAATAAATAATGTTGCTAGAGTCCTCCTTTGGAGTTTGGATTTTGGGAATTGTTCTAACCCTCTGGTTTGAAACCAGTCTTTTGAGAGCTCTCTCTCTCTGACTTAGAGACATGCTTCTACAGCCATCCCTTACCCATTGACTGGGAAGCTGGACCTCTCTCCATCTTGTGATACTAAACCAGTTGACATACAAAATGGATCCCACAGGTCTGAGTACTCAAACTCTCATCACAAAGAGTCCTAGTAAAAAACACATGATACACAAAAAACTCACTACTCTGCCACCACTGCTCTAAGTAATTTATCCAGGGCATGGAAGCAGTTCAAAGCCCATTATGGGTCCATTATGAGGCAAGTCATACTACCAGGGACAGGACAAGGAGTCTACGCACATGCTAGATTAGTGTGATGTTTAGACCAAATAAAAAGTCAGCATATCAGTTTCACAAACGGGTGGGGTGCATACCCATTTGCCATGTAGGGGACATCCCAATCCCAAGTGGGTCATGTTTAATTGGTAATATCTGTAGCGGTCACATTGCTTGAGGAGTAAACTCAGCCCTATGCAGATGTACAACTGTTTCATTAGTCCTCAAATGTCTTCGGACATGGAAGAAATTCAATAAGACAGCATCTGGCCTATTTAGTAAGCTTTCCAAACCTACTTAAAACACTACAAGACTAGACTGGCAAATAACCTTACAGAAAGACTGCACCCCTGAGGACATTGCTGTCATTTCTGTAGCACATAAATCAAAATCCAATCTACTTGAATATACTGCATAATTGGTACTGGTCTCTCATGAAACTCTATTGAGAAGGGCTACCACACTCCTATAACTCTCATAGATTTGCTCACTAAAATTGTGATTTTCTCCCTTGGCGCTGACCCTTCACTCCAAATACACTGACAAGCAGTATGGGAGAAATCCTTGATATCCGTCCAAAACTATACCAGACAAGAAGTCACAAGACGTTAGACTTGCCCGATATGATTGTACAAAACCACAGTTGGTCAGTGGCATACCTTTCATAGCTTACATTACTGGGGATAGTCAACTGTTCTGACATCTATCGATTGGATGACAAATGTGTCCCAGAGTGCATATTATGAGTAGTCCATCACTAAATTTAGTGACAAATCGGTTGCTTCTGATCGGATATGGAGGTCTTTCCTAGGAGGACTCACCATAGGAAAATGTTTTCATTGACCTGACAGATGCATGTCATGGCAACAAAGTATAGTGACACATGAATTTAAGAAGTTTGACATGCGAACATAGGCTGCCAAAGTCCTCTGACTCTGTCCCACCAGTTTCCCCATTAGAGCATTAGGAACTGGACCATTCCTATGCCGGCAACCAACGCAGTGCAAGTTACTTTCTGCAGTTTTGGACAACCAGAGATATTCAGTTGCCTCACATTGTCATACTTATGTGCCACTACTAGATGTAGACAAAAATATTGCCCATGGTGCTGCCAGAATGTGTGCTGGGCCCCTGTGGGCCCACCAGAGTACCTTCCAACCCCAAATCATAATCCTATCTCATCCCTGACTTACCCATACACAGACAGTGCTATTCAACTGCCCCTAACGTTGGCTTGCATTGTCCCGACTTCATTGTTATACCCTGCATGTGGCTTGAATATTAAGAAACATGACACCTATGAATGGCTGTTCTCCATGCTGTGTTAACTTTAGTATGGTTTTGAACAGCCTTGGTGTATTTCATTTCTCAATGAGACTTATATGGCAGTGTTATGGGGATTTTCTTTTTTTTATTTAGAGGGGTATCCTAGTTATTGTTCCAGTGTTTTGTTCTGCGCAATATTTCATGATGGCACCCTGACATCTATCAAAGAAGTCCTCAAATATTTGTAGCGGTATTGGGTGATGTTTGTCTGTAATCTCTAAAGTACACTGTTAACTCAATAACACTGTGCCCAGCCAGAACTCCTTTTAGAGCGTATTTTTCTGTACTTCTTTGTATGTTCATGAAATGAAAACCACAAGCCTACGTGTTTTTCATCAAGTTCATTGATTAGCATTCCATGTGTTAATTATCCTTAATTGTTGATTCACAATTATAACATTCAAATTTTTTTTAAAACAAAAGTCCAATCTTTGTTCGTCAAATTGTATTTCAATCTTACATGTTGACTGTATCAAATAATGTGTGTCCCATCTCTATGCATTTCGGGACTGAGCCCTTCATCAGGGGAGGTGAATTCAATCTGCAATTAAAAAGAAGCGTGTTGGAATGTATATCAGGTCTATCTCTGCGACCACAACCTGGCACAAAAACAGTGTGGGTGACACAATGTGAGGTCAAATAAAAGCCCTTATGATGTGCAGTCACTCCAAGATGGGCGAACGTTTTAGTCCCATTTCGATCTTTATTAAGCGAACGCGAACAAACACAGGTTTGTTCACAGTCACCACGAATGTGACCGGCATCAGCTTTAATGTCCCAGGGCAGTGTCAAACCTTTTCACGGTAAGATTACGGAATTACGGGTCTAAGACCCTGCATAACGCTCTGAAATGTAGAACTTCACTAAATGACGCCCGTACCAGCCACGCGTTCGCCTTGATTTTTGTTTTGCACAGAGGCATCAACAACCTTACTGTACTCCCGGCACAGGCTTCATAAGGACTGGCTTCACTCATATTCACCTTTGGTCTCGTGTCTGACCAGTCCTTATTCACGTCTTTTCACAACAGGTGCTAGCATGGTTTATAATTTTTGAATAGCACCACGTTTCACATACACTTCAATACCGTTTTTTTCTGTGTATAGAGGCACCAATAACTTTATTGCACCCTTGGTATAGGCATCAGGAACATCAGTTTCACCAGTTTTATTCACCTTCTTTCACAAGCTCAAGCACGTTTTACGAGGCTCATACAGAACCACGTTTCACCAACTGCCATGTAGACTCAGAGAATTTTTGTAAGCTTTCTGTAATTTTTCACTCACGCATAACTGCACGTCATAAGGGCTTTTATTTGACCTCACATTGTGTCACACACACTGTTTTTGTGCCAGGTTGTGGTCGCAGAGATAGACCTGATATACATTCCAACACCCTTTTTTTAATTGCAGATTGAATTCACCTCCCCTGATGAAGGGCTCAGTCCCGAAATGCATAGGGATGGGACACACAATATTTGATACAGTCAACATGTATGGTTGAAATACAATTTGACGAACAAAGCTTGGACTTTTGTTTTAAAAAAAAATGTGAATGTTATAATTGTGAATTAACAATTAAGGATAACGCATGGAATGCTAATCAATGAGCTTGATAAAAAACACATATAAAGGCTTGTGGTTTTCATTTCATGAAAATACAAAGAAGTACAGAGTTACTAGGAAAAATACGCTCTAAAAGGAGTGCTGGCTGGGCACAGTGTACTTTTGGGATTTCATATTAAACTCCCTTGGGTCAGAGGGAACTACCCACTAGCAACCAAATATCAAAAAGCAGATAAATGTGTTTATACTGAGTAAATCATCTACGCAAATACAGTGTTTCACGCAATATCACATATGTGTCACAAGTTTGTCTGTAATCTCTGACATTATTTTAATGTATTGGATGTAAAAAGGAAAATAGTTGTATTTTGAGGATACGCAGATGCTATATTCTGGTTACAATAAAGAAATGCTGCTAACCTATAGCTGCACAGTTCTGAAATTGCTGGAGCTTCCCCGGAGCATTCCCTGGTAGTCAAAGATGAGCACTATTACAATATGGTATGCCGAGCCTGCTTTGTTTTGTGATTAGCTTGGCAGAAATTGCAAGACTCATGCTAGGAGATATAACGTAAAAGCATGAGGAGGGCATTGTGGTAAATTAGGAATCCAGGAAGAGGTCTCCATCTAGGAATACACGCAGGGATTTGACTATTGCTAATGTCATAGGATAAGGACCCAGTGATAAGAGTAAAACGACGTTTTGGCCCCTTTGTTTATTTTTTCCTCCGAGCGGTAGCCTGGTTTTACATCTGTTATGCTAAACCAAATTGCTGTTTACCAATGTTTGAAATGCAAAAAGGCAATCTTCAAGGCTGGACAGACCGCCTTGAGAAACTGTTCAGGAGGGATGATTACGAAGGTGTCATAAGCACAGGTCAACGCAGAGCATTCATTAAATCCAATCAACTGAGTCAAAGATTTATAAAATTATTGGGACCAATGAAGGGAAACCCCACAAAGTGCCAAGAAGTAATGTGTGCAAAATGGTGGCAGGGACATGGAAAATAACCTCCACAAAATAAGAGAACCAACTAGTGACAATTCCACAATACGCCCTTCTTCCTTAGTTCTAAACTTTAAAATGCCACCATTATGATCATACGTTTGGAACAGTGGCTTGCATTCTGTGTATCTAGCTTCACAAAAAGCTTCAGGAAAGGTAACAAGTGATTTTCCAAAATATTGTGGTGCATAATAAGCAAGGATACTCTTGTGGGTAAAAGTACACTTTACAACTTAACACAACAAATATTCATACATTTATCTGGAGGGTTTGCAGTTATCGGATTGTCTTTCCTCTTGCTGATAAACTCTCGATGGTGTTCACAGTTATATTATTAGTCTGTGAATTTCAATTAAAGGCTATGTGGTGCCTACACCAACAGGTTCGGGCATCTTAGCTTCACAGATCTGCTTTCAAACACATGAGCCTGTAAGATCTGTTCTAATGGATAGATAGGTTTTCTCTCTGTGACAGAAGACTGTAGACCTGCAACCTGAGGGATTGGGTTGTTGTCCAAAGTCTCAGTAATTTGTGGGGAAGATCAGCTGGCTAAAAGCAGAGCCTGTGCAGTCACTAACTTTAGAGACTGCGCTGAGCCTGACAATGGAAAATCTCAGACACTTGAAGGGTTATGTGTGATGTGCAACCCTCTGGACTAGCTCCTTGCATGAAGCTGTAATGTGTTAAGAAATATATATTAGTGCTTTGTAGGCTATTATTGTAACTTCCATTGGGAAGGGTTGTGAAACAAAATTTACGTCTAAAACTGCTGCGTTATCTGTAATGCAGAGGCTTTCTAATCACAGGTAACATTTGTGATTCTATATGCATTATCAAACTGTTAACTGAATCAACAGAACCATGCACAGCCACTGTACATCGCTATAATTAAAAGGCTTCATCTTCTCTACTGTTGTATCTAAAAGCAGCTGCGTTCCGATCTGAACAAAAAGTAACTGTTACCTAACATTTTGAGTACTGCCTTTATGTTTACTAAAACGTGTAGTTCACATAAATAGTCATGATTGAGCTGAAATATGTGCTAAGGAATCCTATACAGCACACATCCATCTAATGCCTGTAGAAAGCTTAAGATATGGTCTTAGTTCTAGGTCAGATACTAAGCAGAAAATAGTATTTGTGTAATTCTATTTAACATTTTTGGATATAAAATATCAACATTTTTTTTTTGTAATAGTCTTTGCAACACCGCAAAGACACACATATTAGAAATGTACAAACGTACATCCTGTGTCCAATACGAAACCCCTGTTGATCTCCGCTTCTCTCTGGGTCTCCGTCGCTCTCGTATAGATTTTGATTGAGATTTATCCTCTATTTCCTTCTCTTCTGCCGCCCGTTCTCCATCTAGTCAAAAGAATCAATACCGGTATTGAGTAATTAGAACAGTAAACTGTTCCCTTTATTCAACTGCAACTTGAAAGCAAGCTTTGGAAAAATGGTTTATAAAGTTAAATAATAGCTCTCCTTTAATATTAATCTTTCAGAACAACTGTTTCAGCACTCAGTAATTTATAAGTTGAGGGTTTAAATATAGAATTACAGATAGGTAGCTTTAAGTTATAGGGATTCATTCCACTGAGGGGTTCTGAATGAATTATACATCTGCCCAAGGTTGGGCAGATAAAGGAGGTGGCACCAAAACACAAGATAACGCCCCTTCAAAACATTCTGAATATTTTTTTGAAAATAATGTTATTGTTTTTTTTAAACAAGGTGAAACGGACATCTGTGCACACAATGCCTAGTACCAATTATTTATTTATTTATTTTAAAGAATTTTATTGAAATTAACAACAAACAACAAAACACAAGGCAAAAGTACAGTGGTGGTGATCCTGAGTCCATGTGGGAGCAGCTCCGAACAATGCAAAACGTACAGTATAGTTAAAAAGTAATAGTGAGGGGGGGGGGGGGGCAGCGAGGAAACAATGCAAAATATACAGTCAATACAAAACACTGGGAATGCCAATTAGGGGGACAATGGGACATCAGAGGTAGAATCATGTGGGGGAGTACATATATTTCCACGATAAGCATTCCACTGTGACCAAATTCTGCTCCAAGTTCTGGGTCTGCCCCGAGACAAATATACCGTCTTCTCCCTAAACATGCACCAATCCATATTTTCCTTCCACGCCAGTACAGTGGGCGGCCTGTGGGAGCCCCATAGCTGTGCAATATCCCTCTTAGCGATCATGTTGCCGAGGGTCGCCCAGCAAATTTGAGAAGCATTATAATCGTTATGTTCCCACACATTCAAAAGACAGCGCCGGGCCTCGGGTAGAAGCGGAACCCCCGTGACATTCGCCATAATCGCATGCACTCGGGACCAGAAACCAGCCACTTCGGGACACTCCCACACAATCTGAAGGAAGGTACCAATCTCGCCGCAGCCACGTTTACACAGCCCATCCAAAGAGTAACCCATTCGAACCAGACTCGGACCAGTGACATACACACGATGAAGGATCTTAAGTTGGATAAACCGAAGGCGGGCAGGACTGGCAACCTCTTTAGGCGAGGACAAAGCAGACTGCCAGTCCTCGTCGTCCAGTTCCAATCCGTCGGCAATCCATGAAGCCCTGAGGTGCGCAAGCAAGTCAATTCTGGTGTTGATCAGTTTTTTATAAATCAGTGAAATTGTACTATCAGGGACATGGCCGTCCAGGATACGGCCCTCGAGAGGCGAGGATTCGGGAATAGCGGTTCCCACAGCAAAGACTGACAGCAAAGCATGACGCACCTGAGCATACCTAAAGAATTCCCTGTCTCCAAGCTCATATTCCGTCTTGAGCACCTCGAAGTTCTTCACATTTCCTTGGACCAGAGGTCACCTACCTTACTTAGACCAATCATGTCCCATTTATCAAAGCCTTTCGTCCGCCACAAATTGCCCAAACCGTCGGAAGCATACAATGGAGTCGCGCGCGTCAACCTATCACACCATCCCAAGGGCGCATTCGCATCGTGCCACACTCATACAGTGATTTTCGTGGGCCCGGTCAACTTCTATGAAGCCCCTTAGAATATAGTGCTCTATTAAAATTCCCACCGGGCAGGAGGTGCTTGTCCATGGCAAAGGCCGGGTTAGGATCAGGAGCGTAAGTTGCGTGGTTAACAGCACTTAATTGAGAAGCCCAATAGTAGCGCTTGATATCTGGGAGGGCAATGCCTCCATCGTACCACGGAAGCGTGAGCTTAGACAAAGCAGTTCGCGCACGCCCGTCCCAGATCAGCCGCCTCTGCAGGTGCTCCACTTCACGAAAATAACTGGATGGAATGGGGTCAAAAAAGTTTTGGAGTGCATACAAAAATCTGGGCAGCGACATCATTTTAAAAAGAGCTGCGCAACCCAGTGGCGACAAAGGCAACTGCCGCCATCGTGTAGCGTCAAGCTTGAGCCGGTGGAGAGGGGGTAGCAAATTGCGTTCGTAGCGAACTGCGGGATCCAAGGAAACATAAATTCCCAAGTATTTAAAGCCAGTGTCAGCAATCTGAATCGGAAATCTACAAGACAGTGGAGGGAGCTCACCTGACAAAACGTAGACGCACGATTTAGTCCAATTAATAATGAGACCCGAGTTCTTCCCGAAGGAGGTCAGAACATCAAAAAGCACATTAAGGGATTTCTGGGGGGATGTAAGATATAAGAGGAGGTCATCCGCATATAGCGAGATTCGGTCCTCAAAGTCGGGAGTCCACCTAATGCCTTTCATTGAAGGCTCCCAACGGAGTCACTCCGCCAGCTGCTCCAAAGCAAGGGCAACAAGCATTAGAAATGCAATAGGTCTCGCAGCATTAGAGTTAGTGCTTTTAGAATTGTTAATGGGTTTAGCATGAGGGTGAGGGTGAGTGAGGGTGAGTGAGTGTGAGTGTGGGTGAGTGGGGGTGAGTGTGAGTGGGGGTGAGTGTGGGTGAGTGTGGGTGAGGGTGAGGGATTGAGGGTGAGGGGTTGAGGGTGAGTGAGGGTGAGGGGTTGAGGGTGAGTGAGGGTGAGGGGTTGAGGGTGAATGAGGGTGAGGGGTTGAGGGGTTGAGGGTGAGTGGGGGTGAGTGAGGGTGAGGGGTTGAAGGTGAGTGAGGGTGAAGGTGAGTGAGGGTGAGTGTGGGTGAGTGTGGGTGAGTGTGGGTGAGTGTGGGTGAGGGATTGAGGGTGAGGGGTTGAGGGTGAGGGGTTGAGGGTGGGTGAGGGGTTGAGGGTGAGTGAGGGTGAGGGTGAGTGAGGGTGAGGGGTTGAGGGTGAGGGGTTGAGGGTGAGTGGGGGTGAGTGAGGGTGAGGGGTTGAGGGTGAGTGAGGGTGAGGGGTTGAGGGTGAGTGAGGGTGAAGGTGAGTGTGGGTGAGTGTGGGTGAGTGTGGGTGAGGGATTGAGGGTGAGGGGTTGAGGGTGAGGGGTTGAGGGTGGGTGAGGGGTTGAGGGTGAGTGAGGGTGAGGGTGAGTGAGGGTGAGGGGTTGAGGGTGAGGGGTTGAGGGTGAGTGGGGGTGAGTGAGGGTGAAGGGTTGAGGGTGAGTGAGGGTGAGGGGTTGAGGGTGAGTGAGGATGAGGGGTTGAGGGTGGGTGAGGGTGAGTGTGAGTGTGAGTGAGGGTGAGTGAGGGTGAGTGAAGGTGAGTGAAGGTGGGTGAGGGTGAGGGGTTGAGGGTCTTGAATATTAATATAGATATACCTGTTTGTGTGTATATTTTGCACTACTGCTGTACTTGAAATCAATCGTTTTATGTATTGATCAATTGACAAATGTATTACAAAATCTGCAGAATGTAAGGGGTTGAGGCAACACACTGGGTTATAAGGGGTGACTATTATTTACACTTCGCTGTGTTGAAAGTATATAAATAAGATACTAGGACAAACATTTTATTTTTATGTGTTTATATTTGGTATAATTCAGATTTTTTAAATTCATTCTGGGTAAACTCGAGGCATATTCGAGTATTTGCGTGTTATAAACTTGGATATATTACTTTACTTAGAGCACTGCCATGATGAGTGAGTTTAGAGGTATTCGCGGCGCTAGTCCTTTTTTAGTTTCCGCTCTAAAGTTGGGATTGTGTGCCCCGGTTTAAGTCTAGTTGGTCCGCCCTCTATTTCTAAGCCCTGATATGGCGCGAGAGACAAACGCCTAAACGCAAACTTTTACTCTGGATTGTTGACGGGAGGGAATCCTCTTACCGTGTGATCCTTCCCCGTTGGATTTAATCTTCTACCCAGCAGTGACTTGAGTTGCGCTGACTGTGTAGAGCCCATTGAAAAAATGTGATCGACTCGGGACGCTTTAAATCAGACGGTCCCATTATTCGGTAAGGATTGGTAATATACGAATGACACGCTGTGTGTTATTCTTACGGGTTAATTTAGCTTTGATAGACGTGTAAGTTCCTTGTTTGGTTTAATGAGTATACTTCAATTATTCTTTACAGAAGATCGAGGAGGCGGAGAGTTGAGGCAGGCAGGCAGGCATGGGAGGAGAGGAGGAGGGGGGAGGAGAGTAGGGGAGGCACGGCCTAGCGGCCGTGCAATCAAGTAGTGAGGGGGCGGAGTTGTGGGAAGGCTGAGAGAGAGAGTAGGCGGCTGGGGGCATGTGCACGCGCATTTAAGCTCAATGCGCATGCGCATTGAGCTTAAATTTATCGTGCACTGCAAGGAATCGCCACGATTCCTTGCAGTGTGGATAAAGAGTAGATGAGCCCCTATAGTCTCGCTTGCTCGATGCGCATGCGCATCGACAGGCGAGACCTAAAAAGCAACGGGGACAGCGGGCAAC
Source organism: Lissotriton helveticus (assembly GCF_964261635.1). Classification (NCBI taxonomy): domain Eukaryota; kingdom Metazoa; phylum Chordata; class Amphibia; order Caudata; family Salamandridae; genus Lissotriton; species Lissotriton helveticus. The sequence continues at coordinate 709,503,571 of NC_136057.1, read as the reverse complement.
CCTGCCGGGTGCCACGCCCAAGTGTGAAGACACCGGAGACCTTACCGTTAACAACCACCTGGGCGAGGGGTTTTTCATAAAGAAGCTTCACCCAGGCGCACAAGTTACTACTTGTGTAACGATATATCTGTAAGAGACATTAGTTAGTATTAGATTCCTTACCTTAGAATATCCCCAGGGGTCAGACTGGATCCGGCAATTTTTGCGTAGCAGTACCCTTGCGCGTCGGTAGGCGTCGTCTGCGGCTCCGCGTCCGTCGTCGGCGCTGTGATGACATCGTCGGAGTACTTAGACGCCGCCTCTGCGTGCTGACGTCAGTTCTTAGACACAGCTTTTCCGCGCCAGAAACGCAGAGCCATGTTAAAAACCAACACTGGTGCCATTGAAACTAGGGCCCTGGAGGGGGGTAACCCTAACCCTAGATATCGGTTCGCAGAACGGGGACGATGGGTGGGTCGGTAAGGAATCTAATACTAACTAATGTCTCTTACAGATATATCGTTACACAAGTAGTAACTTGTGCATCTGAAAGAGACACGTTAGTATTAGATTCCTTACCTTAGAATAGATACCCCAGCAATACCAACCCCGGTGGTGGGTCTGCGAACCAATAATCACACCAGAAAGTCCTGGAGGACGGAAGGGCCAAAGAAGCCATCCCTCCGGACTTGGCTGTCCAGGCAGTAGTGTCTTGCAAACGTGTGCAGCGATGCCCACGTAGCTGCCTGACAGATGTCTTGTAAGGGCACTCCCCGGCCCAGGGCAGTTGTAGTTGCCGTGGCTCGGGTGGAATGAGCCCGTAATCCAACAGGAGGCTCCTTTTTAGCCAAGGAGTAACATGCCTGGATACACAAGATGATCCACCGGGAGATGGCCCTCTTGTGCACTGCTTTCCCCTTCTTAGCGCCCACGTAACCAACAAAGAGTTGGTCATCCACCCGGAACTGGCGTGTGCGATCCAAGTAGAATGAGAGCGCACGTTTTGGGTCCAGACGGTGGAGTCGCTCTTCCTTGATGCGGTGGCGGAAAGAAGGTTGGCAAGGTGATAGACTGCCCGATGTGGAAGGCCGTGACAACCTTGGGCTGGAAAGATGGCTTAGTACGCAACACCACTTTGTCCGGATGGACAGAAAGGAAAGGTGGAGTACAAGAAAGGGCCTGGAGCTCACTCACTCTCCTGGCAGAGGTGATGGCAACCAGGAAAGCAGTCTTCAGAGTAAGAAGACGGAGAGGACAGTTGTGAAGTGGCTCAAAGGGAGCGCACATCAGAAACGTAAGAACCAGGTTCAAGTCCCACTGAGGCATCACAAACGGAACAGGAGGGAATGTGTGAGTGATGCCCTTCAGAAATCTATTTACAATAGGGGACTTGAACAAAGAAGGTTGATCAGGTAGCCTGAGAAAGGCTGAAAGGGCAGAAAGGTAGCCCTTGATAGTGCCCAGAGCAGAGCCCTGCTGGGCAAGAGAAAGAAGGAAGAGAAGAACCTCAGAAAGAGGGGCAGCAAGAGGATCCACAGCCTTTGCTGTGCACCATGCCACAAATCTGTTCCACCTGAAGGCGTATACCGACTTTGTGGAGGGACGCCTGGCTACCAGAATGACGTTACAGACTTCAGGAGGCAAGTCAAATGGCCTCAACTGTCGCCGCTCAATCTCCAAGCATGGAGGTGGAGACTGGACAGGTTCGGGTGGAGGACCGTCCCCTGCTGCTGCGACAGAAGGTCCTCCTGAAGAGGCAGACGAACCGGGGGATCGACTGACATACTGAGTAGCTCTGGATACTAGTATCTTCGAGCCCAGTCCGGAGCCACAAGGATGACTTGGGCCCGGTCGCGCTTGATCTTCTTCAGCACTCTGGGCAGAAGTGGTATAGGCGGAAAGGCGCACAGTAGACCGCAGCTCCACTCGCGACGAAAAGCGTCTCCGAGCGAGTGCCGCCTTGGAAATTCCAACACGCAGAACTGATGACATTGCGCGTTCTCTTCGGTGGCGAATAGATCTAACCAAGGCTCTCCCCATTTCTGAAAGAGGCCTTGCGCCACGTCAGAGTTCAGACGCCATTCGTGATCCATCATGCACCGACGGCTGAGCTCGTCCGCCCTGGCGTTCAGAGAACCTGCCAGGTGTTGAGCCACCAGGGTCACGCCCTGGCGTTCCAGCCATTGCCAGAGGCGCAGAGCCTCCTGGCAAAGGGTCCACGACCCCACCCCGCCCTGTTTGTTGCAGTACCACATGGCGGTGGTTTTGTCCGTGAACACCTGCACTACACTCCCCCGGACAGAGGGGAGGAATGCTTTCAGTGCTAGACGAATCGCCCTACAGGTTGATGTGGAGCCGGGCCTCCGCCGGAGACCAGAGGCCTCTGATCTCCGCCTCTCCCATGTGGCCTCCCCAGCCCTGGAGGGGCGCATCCGTCACAACTACGTGCTCCGGTTGGGGAAGGGAGAGGGATCTGCCGCTGACCCAATCGCGGTCCGTGAGCCATCACTGCAGCTGTCTCGCAGTGCCCTCCGAGATCAGGACGTGGTCGGATAGGTTGCCCTGATGCTGGGCCCACTGAAACTTCAGATCCCACTGCAGAGCCCGCATCCGCTACCTGGCGTGATGCACCAGCAGGATGCAGGAGGTCATCAGCCCCAGAAGCCGCAGCGTCAACCTGACCAAGACCCGGGATAGCGGCTGAAAGATGGGAATCAGAGCCTGAATATCCCGGACCCGCTGTTTGGGTGGATACACCCGAAACCGCGCCGAGTCGAGAACCGCTCCGATGAAAAGGAGCTTCTGAGAGGGGCACAGGTGTGACTTCAGCACATTGATGGAGAACCCCAGCCGGTGCAGGAGATCTGCCGTAGTCTGGAGGTGGCTGACGACTGTCTGGGGCGAGCCCGCCTTCAACAACCAGTCATCGAGGCAGGGGAAGATTGAAATCCCTAACCTGCGCAGATGAGCTGCGACCACCGCCATCACCTTTGTGAACACCCGTGGGGCGCTGGTAAGGCCGAAGGGGAGCACGGTATACTGAAAGTGCTCGTGGCCAACCGTGAACCGCAGGTAGCGCCGGTGGGCCGGCAGGACGGGGATGTGGAAATAAGCATCCTGCAAGTCCAACGCTACCATCCAGTCTCCTGGGTCCAGGGCAGCTAGGACCTGAGCCAGTGTCAGCATCTTGAACTTCTCCTTCCGGAGGAAGCCGTTGACGTTCTTTAGGTCCAAGATAGGGCGTAGGCCCCCTTTGCCCTTCTTGGGTACCGGAAAGTAGTGGGAGTAGCAACCACCCCCTACTTCTGGCCCAGGAACGCGCTCGATGGCCCCTTTGGCCAAGAGGGCCGTAACTTCCTCCTGCAGAAGTCGCAAATGATCCGCCGATACACGGTGGTTCTGCGGTGGCATGGCTGGAGGAGTCGCCTTGAAGGGGAGGGAGTAGCCCCTTCGGACGATCTGCAGCACCCACCTGTCCGAAGTGACGGTGCGCCAGTGGAGGTGGTGATGGCGAACCCTGCCCCCCACTGGCGTCACATGGGCCTGAAAGCACGGACTAGGAGGGTTTTGAGGCGGATGCTGCGGGGGAAGGTGTGGACTGACTTTGCCGTTGTCCCCGACCGCCGGGACGGCGGTTCCCACGGCCGCCACCGCGTTGGGTATTACCCTGCGTAGCGTGGCTGGCAGCACGTGTGGGTACACCCCTTCCGTGGCCACAAAAGGAATGAAAGGCAGCCGATTGCTGGCGTGGGGCCGAGAGTCCCAAGGACTTGGCCGTAGCCCTGGAGTCCTTAAAGCGCTCGAGCGCATGGTCTTCCTTGTCGCCAAAGAGGCGACGGCCATCAAACGGCATGTCCATCACGGTGTTCTGGACATCGACCGAAAAGTTGGCGGACCTCAACCAGGCGTGACGTCTGACCGCCACTGTCGTTGCCATCGCTCTACCCAGTGAGTCGGTGGTATCCAGCCCACACCGTATAGAATATTTGGCTGCATCCCGGCCATCCACAAGGGCTTGACAGAGTTTGGCCCGTACCTCCAACGGACACTCTGGCAGCACTTCCGCAACCGTATCCCACAGAGAGTGGGTGTAGCGGCCCAAGGGGCATGCGGTGTTGGAAGACCGCAGTCCCAGACTAAGGGACGAGAAGATTTTTTTGCCGTACTGCTCGTACCTCTTGGATTCCCTGTCCGGCGGTGCCGACGGGAATGCGGTCTGGGAATTGGAGGCCTGGATGACCAGGCTCTCGGGGGTAGGGTGGGTGGACAGGAAATATGGGTCGCCCGGTGCTGGGCGGTGGCGTCTGGCCACGTTCCCATGTACGGGCGAACCTGTAGCGGGCTTGGACCAAGTGCCCAGAAGAACATCGGTCAAGGCCTCATTAAAAGGCAGCAGAGGCTCGGCTGAGCTTGACTGCGGTTTAAGGACCTCAGTGAGGAGATTAGTCCTCATGGTCGCGACGGGGAGCTCAAGGCCCAAGGCCTTGGCAGCCCTCATCAACACCACACTGTAAGTTGCCCCCTCCTCCGAAGCCACGGTAGGAGGGGAGACAAAACCAGTGTCTGGAGAGGTGTCCAGGCCACTGGCCTCCCCAAGGTCTCCTGCCCAGTCCTCATGAGACTGACACTCTCGGGTCAGAGGGTCCTCAGACCCCTCCCAATCCCCTTCATCACCCATCTCCTGAAACTCAGGGTTCTCAACTAATGGGGCCTGCTCATAGAAGTGAAACTCCCCAAACAACGCCTGGAGCGGCGCCCATTGGGGCCGTCCCGACGTCGGAACAGGAATGAAGGGGGCATCGGGGACGGCGCCGCCCGAGGACGGCGCCGGAGGCGACACCTGATGGTCCAATGCCGGAGAGGTCGTAAGGTCCACCGGCGACGATCCAGATCCCGAAGAAGGTCTAGCAGCGTCCCGCGGCGCCGGGCCCGAAGGCACCGGGGCCGCTGTACCCTGCGGCGCCGGGCCCGAAGGCGCCGGCGGTGGCGGCGTCGGGATAGCGGGAACCTGCGGCGCCGGGCTCGAAGGCGTCGGGGCCGAAACCCCCGACCCGCTAGAGGCCCCAGACGGGTCCGCTGGGCCCGAAGGCGCCGCGGAGCCCGTGGAGGAGAGAGTTTCCTCATGGCCATGAGGAAGCGCTCGATCTCCTCCGGCATCGCGTTGAGCCCAGGGACCGGAGGGTGTGGAGCTGAACGCGGCGCCCGCGACTCCGACAGAGTCGCGTGGGCGGTGTCACCCGAACCCCTGGCCGCATCGCGCGAGCGTCGGGGGGTGGGGGGAGTCCGCAGAGCGATGACACCTCTTGGACTTCTTGTGCTTCTTACCTGACGACGACTTCGACCCGGAGGAGTGCGGCCTACTCTCTGAGCTCGCGACCTGTCCCTCGACCTCCCGTGGGACCGAGACCTCTCGCGGCGCGGGACCGACTGCCGGAGTTCGAGTCGCCTGCGGGACCGCTCCCGCCTGGCTTTCGAAGAGAGGGCCCGGCAGTCGGAGCAGGCCTTGTCGTCGTGATCGACGCCTAGACAAGTTAAACACAGGTGGTGAGGATCCGTGACCGACATCGTGCAGTCGCAATCCTCGCAGTGCTTAAAGCCGGGCATCGAGAAATGATCAAAAAACGATCAAAAAGTTAGTCAAAAATTGACTAGGGTTACTGCTTTTTCCAGATCTGCGCTTGCTGGTGCGGAAAAAAGAAGAACTGACGTCTAAGTACTCCAACGACGTCATCACGGCGCCCACGACGGACGCGAAGCCGCAGACGACGCCTACCGACGCGCAAGGGTACTGCTATGCAAAAATTTCCGGACCCAGTCTGACGCCTGGGGATATTCTAAGATAAGGAATCTAATACGAACGTGTCTCTTTCAGATGATGAATGTGGGACCAAACCCAAATTTGGAGAGAGCCGCCCAAAGATAAGGCCATTCTATAGTGTCAAAAGCCATAGTGGCGTCCAAGGAGGCCCAAATGGCCGGTTCAGTAAGAGTCCCAGCTCTCGCGAGCACGCCGTGAAGTCTCCGAAGATTAAGGGCAGTATTCCGGTGTGGAATGAAGCCGGATCGATCCGGATGAATCAAGAAACTTATCACCGTAATCAACAGATTAGCTAGCAATTTTGCCAGTATTTTGGGTTCGGCATTCAGTAGAGAAATGGGCCGATACGAGGCGCAGCGATCGCGCGGCTTACCCTCCTTGTGGATTACAACGATGGTAGCTAGTCGCTGATCAACGGGGAGGGAACCAAAATCGAAAGCCTCAAGGAACATATTCCTTAAGTAGGGAGCCATTTTGTCAGGACGTAACTTATATAGTTCAATGGGCAGACCATTAGGACCCATTGCCTTGCCAGAACGAAGGGAACGTATGGCAACAGCGACTTCTTCTATAGTAAAAGGTGCGTCCAGTAGGTCTCTATCATCATCAGAAAGGCGAGGCAATACTATGTCTCGCAACAACAATTGGGAGTCCTCCTCGTCCCTGTCACTAACCGAGGCGTATACAGTTCAGAAATGGTCAACAAAGCACTCAATACCAGCTGGGTCAGTAACACACTCACCATCAGGCCTTTCAATCACAGGGACGACACGATTCACTCTCTCTTTCTTGTCCAGCCACGCAATCAGTTTACCAGCCTTGTCGCCCAAATCATACATCCTGCCCTGTTGCTCCCTACACATCGCTTTCGCTGCGTCGGTCACAAGAGCCCTATAATCAGCTTGTTTCAAACTGAGAGAATGCAATTTAGAACGAGTAACATCACCTTCAAGATCACTCTCAAGTACAGTTATTTCAGTTTCGATGCGTACAAGTTTCTCACATTTAGCCTTCTTGGAAGCAGCAATCAAAGATAAAGAATGTCCACGAATGACAGTCTTGAAGGCCTCCCACAGTGAAACAAAAGAAGAAACAGACCCCTCATTTTTATCGAAGTAATGGTCAATAGATTTCAGCAGTGCAGAGCGGGTTTTAGGATTGCGAAGATACCAGGGATTTATAGGAGCCACTCTACCCTCGCCACCCACCCCAGCCTCGACACAAAGCCACAGGGGGGAGTGATCAGAAATGCCCCTGGGAAGCTGACGGATCTCTTTGATGGAGGGTAATTGCGCTGCTGGCATTAAGAAATAATCTAACCTGGAAAGACTACCATGCGCCCCCGAGTGAAAGGTATATTGGAGCTGAGTAGGGTGCATCAACCTCCAACTATCTATAAGGCCAAAAGTGTCCAGCAGGTCAGCAAGCCAAATTGAGCCCTAGCCAAATCCCTAGGAGGGTGGCGATCCAAAGTGCCAGAGACCACGGAGTTAAAGTCCCCTCCCAGGAACAGAAGACCCTCAGGAAGACCCAATAAGAGCCGCCCAAGGTCAGCAAAAGTCGACGTCTGCAGGCCCGGAGGGACGTAGATTGTGAGTATGGAAAGCGTCTTACCCTCCCATCTACCGGTGAGCGCAGCATAGCGCCCCCTGTCGTCGAGGATTACATCATCAATTTCAATGGGGAGAGAGGACCGGATTAGGATGCCCACCCCTCTGGAGCCGGAAGTGAATCCAGAGTGTGCGACCAGTCGGTATCCACGTCTATTCATAGCCTGGCATGCGTTACCAATTAAATGCGTTTCTTGCAAAAGAACAATATCGGGGGAATGACGTCTAAGGAACTGCAGCACAACCCCTCGTTTTATCCTGTCTCCCAAACCATTGACATTCCAGGACAGCAGTCTCAACTCACTACCCCCCATCCCCATGAAGGAAACAGAGCACAACCCTCACAGGACCCAATGATTGAAATGGACAAAAAACAATACAAAGCCTTGTGAACAAAAAATAAACAAACAAACACCCCCCCACCCCCCCCCCCCCCCCCCCAACTGGAACCCGTTACAACGAATGAGATCTGAGTTTTCTTGTAGGATGGACCCTTTACAAGCCAGTCGTCCAGATAGGGGAGAATTTGATGCCCCTGCAATCGTAGATTAGCTGCGACTGGGGCCATGCATTTTGTAAAGACCCGTGGTGCCGATTTTAGGCCGAAGGGTAACACCTTGAACTGAAAGTGGCGCCCCTCCACTACAAAACACAGATACTTTGTGTTTCCGATGAATTGGAACATGGAAATATGCATCCATAAGATCCAGAGATGCCATGTAATCTTTCTGTCGTATGAGCAAGAGGATCTCCTGCAGTGAAAGCATACGGAAGGGGATGTTCTTGATGTACGGATTCAAATCCCTTAGGTCCAATACATGTCTCCATTTTGAAGTCTGTTTTTTCTTTATCAGAAAAAAGTGCGAATAAAATCCTTTTCCTCTCTGTTGAAAAGGGACTTCCTCTATAGCTCCCTTCTGAATAAGCGATAGAACTTCCACTCTTAGAGCTGATCGGTGTTGTTGATGTCTGAACACTGGGGGGTGATGAGGTGGAATTTGAACAAACTCTAGGGTATTTCACTTGTGTATTACATCCAATACCCATTTGTCTGATGTTATTGACATCCAATGCTTCGAGAAGAGAGACAGATAATGGTCGTTGTCGGGTATAAACCAGTTGGAGGGCGCCTTGGGTAAGTCATTGCTGTCTATTAGATTGCTGTCCCCTGCCTCGAGCCGTGGTTTTTCCTCTAGACTGTTGATGAAAAGAGGAATTTGAGGAGCGATATTGCTGGTTAGACTGATATTGTCGGTAATTTTGTTGGTTGTAAGGCTGGTATCTGTTCGACTGTTACAATGACCTTTGACCAAATTGACCTCTAGCTCCTCTTCTCCGAAAGGATTGAAATCTTCCCTGCTGAAGGGACCCCAGCGCCCGCGCCGTGTCCGTGTCTGCCTTAATGCCCTGGAGTGCGTCGTCTATGTGTTTCCCGAAAAGATATTCCCCATCAAAGGGCATGTCGACTATTTTGGCCTGAACCTCAGGCCGAAGAGAGGTAGCTTTCAGCCAACCTTGCCGTCTAAGCGACACTGCTCCCGTCATCTGGCGAAAAGGCATCGAAGATATATCCATGGCGGTATCAATGGATTCCGAGGCCGCTCTTGATCCATCCTGTAGAATAGCTGCTTCTTTTTTATCATCTGGTAAATGAGCCAATAGTGGCGCTATATCGGACCACATCTGCCTGTTGTAATGGCTAAGGAGAGCCAAAGCATTTGCCGCCTTGATGGTAGAGGCTGCCATTACTGTAAATCTTCCTTATCCGGCGGAGCCATAGATGTGGATACCGGATTTTTAGAGTTTCTCTGCGCGGCCTGCATCACTACCGATTCCGGACGTGGATGTCCTATCAAACACGCAGGCAAAGTTTCTGGCACTCGGTATTTCTTTTCAATCCTTGGACCCGACGCTGCCACTGAAGCTGGTGTCTTCAAAATTTTGAGGCCCTCATCCCATACATGCTGTATGATTGGGATCGATCTGATTAACCTTCTCGAGTCCTCTTGAAAATCATATAAGAAACATTCTGTGTCTTGAACCGGCATTTGAAGTTCAAATCTTTTAGCAGCCTTTTCGATTATATCATGAAACCCTCCAATGTCTTGAGGAGGTGAGTTCGCTGGTGAAGAAGATGGAGAAGGGGTTGTTGGTAAAATGTACTCATCCCATTCTACTCCAGCCGGAGCGTCCTGAATAAGCTCACCCTCTTCTGGTTGATCATCTCCATCACTGTCGGCCAAGTCATCTCTTATTGTGACTATCGGTGGAGAACGCACTCTTTGCGCTGCAGGTAAAGACTGTTTTACTGGTACTGTAGGCTGAATTACTGGAGCCGGCGGATTGGGGTATTAGCCTCAGGAAGCGATGGTAGTAATCGTTAATCATAAGACGTAAGTCAGTTACCAGCGATGCAGGCATTGATATAGATTCTTCCCTTCTTTCAGGTTGCTGTTCTTCCTCTTCCTCCTCGTAGTCACAAGGTTCCTGAAAAGATTGTGGACTTAGTCTGAGTAGCATCTTTAAAGGAGTAAACTTTCTCCTCATCCGTGTCCTGACTCTTGATTTGTAGTTGGGAGGGACTATACGCCACTCCCGAAGATTCCTCACCGTCCAATTCCTGCATTTCCAGTAAGTTTGATGGAGGAAGTGGAGATATCTTCGTCCATGATGTAAACTCGGAAGATTTCCTTATCGTCGACAGGCCCGTCGACAAGTGAAAAGATCTGATAGAGATCATGGTCCTTGACTTCGGCGATTTAAAAGCCTTCGTTGACGAAGCTTCCCTCGACAAGGCTCTCGTCGACAAGCTCAACGTCGGAATTTGAATAATCGTCAACGATGTCGTCGACGGGATGGCCGACGACGCTACCGTCGACGGTGTCATCATCGTTGACTGAGTCGTCGACGAGGTAGACGTCGTTGTTCGTCTCGTCGAGGGAGATGTAGCTTTCCCTGTCGACGGAGTCGTCGACGCAACAGACTTGGTACCTGTTGAGATGGTCGTCGTCGACGATGTTTTCATCGACGGTGTTGTCGACGTTTTGACAGGAACAACAGACTGGGACACCACAGCACTGGATGAGGGGGCAGAAGACACCACCCTATGACCAGAGGACTTTTTCAGAAGAGTTTGAGGGAGAGAAGAAGACTCTTTTCCCTTGGTTTTCAGCTTTTTAGGATCCACAGAATCTTCTGAAGTGGAAGATTTCCTCTTCTTGGAAGCTTGGCCAGTGGATTTCTCCTCTGATTCAGAATCTGAGGTGGCCTTCCTCTTCTGAAGCCATAACAGAAGACGTGCCTCACGATCTCTTAAAGACTTAGCAGAAAAAGTTCTGCAGTGCTTGCTTGCTATATGCTTGGGGTGAAGGCAGTATAAGCAGGTCTTGTGAGGATCTTCTGAAAAGAGCCTGGCTTCCCACAGGATCTGCAAGGCCTGAAAAGCCTCTTCTTAGAGCGTTCAGCCATTTTAAGGTAGATTATGGATCACAATACCTTAGTCCAGAAGTAGTTGAAAAAGGTCACAAGTTCACACAGGAACAAACTGAGCAGAGCTCAGGGAGACTCCTGTCTCACACAAAGGCAGTTGGAAATCTGAGGTAGGAGAGTTCTGCTGGGAAGTGTAATGTCAGGGCTTGCTACTGATTGGCTGAGTTTTGGACCAAACAATAAGGAGGTTTGGTTACCAAATATTTCAGTCTCTATGGGGTTTTCTATGCAGGTCTTTCATCTCTATGATACTGCTTTGGTCATTCTGTTACCGTGAGACTCCCACCATGACGACGGGGAAGATACAAGCATGTGAATCTATTAAAGATTCAATACTGGAGTCACATTAACAAAAGCCTAGATGTCAAGGCAGATGACAAACATTCACTGAAAAATACCAGCTGATTTTATAAGTGACAGACATTCTCAAAACCAAGAGTGTGATCCAGTCTTATCTAACCAAGTTTTTGACCCTTCCCTCTTTCTTGAGGTTAAATCTCTTTTGTGTGTGCCAGTGTGTCATCTATGTATTATTATGCTACATAGCAACCAGCGTGTGAAGGCACTACTATAAATACATACATAAATAAGGGAAGGCTTGGGGGGTGTGGCTACGAGTGTCAATATAGCCTCTTTGTCTTCAGCACTCGACACAACATTTCCGAAAAGCATGCTTACGGATCACTTAGACGGAGATGCCTCCATTCCCGTCTCCGGGGCCTGACAGCTGGGTACCCAAGTATCCCCCAGATAGGTAGACTCACTCTATTCGCCAATACCAATAACGACCTCGCCCCACTTTGATCTGGAAGCCCTTCAGATCCTTTCAAGGAATGTCAACGGGCTCTTGAACTGTTCAAACGTACTGCAGTCCTAAAATATTCACAGAGGTTCCTCCCTAGTGCCATAAAACTGCAGGAAACATCTCCTAGGAAATCACTGCCCATTCCTTGCACTCCAAGGGTACAAGAGGGTCTTCCATGTTGGGTTCACGCGAGGCTCTCGTGGTGTGGAGATTCTCCTGCGCCCCTTCTTTCCATTCACGGTTACCTGAGACTTCAAGGACTTCCAGGGACACTTTGTGGCTCTCACAGGTAGGATGGGTGGGCATACCATTAATCTTGTCTCAGTCTATGTACCCCTGGCAGCTGTCGAGCCCTCCCTCCGTGATCTCTCAGAACTACTGTAGTCCCTTCCCCAGGGAACGACTGATCAAATGGGGCATTAATGCAGTCCTGACCCCTGCTTGCGATGCCACTGGGACGCCCTCACCCTCACCGGAACACAGGTGCTAAACTCCCCTCGGAGTGGGCTTCGAAGTTTGGCCAATGCGGTGTGTAGAAAATGTGGAACCCCGATTGAATCAATACAACTTACACCTCCGCTGCAGATCACACTCTCTCCCGCATTGACTTGATATTTTTTCCCACCCCTGAATGTCGCCCGGGCACTAGTATTCAAATCCTCGCCCGAGGAATCTCTGACCACTCACCCCTCTTCCTTCGCTTTGGAGGCCTCACAAGCATGCTTCATCCTTTATGGCACCTCAAATCTGGTTTCTTCAAGATAAGGTCTATAAACAGGCAATGGCAGAGGAGCTTAAGCTCTACTTTCAGCGTAACAATGGCAAGGTTTGACCTCCTGGTATGTTGTAGGCAGCTGGCAAGGCCACCATCAGAGGCTTTGCTAAAAAGTATCTAAAAAAGAAATACTTGGCCCGAGAGGACAACCTTTCCCAGCTAGAGGCTCAAGCCCTCCATCTGGAACAGGCCCAGACTACAGTGGATCGAGGCAGCATGTCCCGACAGCTTGAGCTCCTGCAAGAAGAAATACATCATATTTACCTAGAATCGGCTAAGCAAATGTTGAGGTCTTTCACAGCACGACTTTACGGCTGGAGAGACCAGAATGGCAAGCTCCTTTACTGGCTTGCCTCTCGCTCCCTGGCAAACCAGGTAGTTTGGGAGATTTTAAACGCTGAGGGACACGCTCAGCATGCTTCCACCGCCATTTCGCGGACCTTTGCTGATTATTATAGGAGCCTCTACACAGCAACCTCGTCCTTGGGCTCATAACGAAACCCCTACTTTTTCCGAGACGTACCTCTCCCACAACTTTCGGAAGCAGACACCCATCTACTAGACAAACCCATTTAGCTAGAAGAAGTAGGCACGGCCATCTCCACAATAATGGCTGCAATGACTCCAGGCACAGACAGGTATCCAGCAGAGTACTATCTGGAGTTCAAAGATATCTTGACACCACAACTTCATGCTCTATACGCTCAGGGAGCGTAAAGGAGTCTTCCAGCGGACATCGTTCTGACCAAGATCGTTGTCATTCCCGCAGCACACCCATCACCCTCCTGCTGGACTACCACCTAATCTCTCTCATTAACTCAGAGGTTAAAATTTACCTCACAATCCCACCCATCTGTGTCAAACACAACACTCTGATACACCCCGACCAATGTGGCTTCATGCCCCATCGTAGCACAAGGCACTGCTTGCGACGCCTTCATGTTGCATTAGCCCATCGTTACCTCCTCCCACCCTACTTGGCCTTGCTATTGATGGACTTAGAGAAAGCATTCGATAGGGTGGATTTGCGATATTTGGAGGGGGTGCCTGTGAGAGCAGGCATCAGCCCACATTTCCAGAGGTTCATACACATGCTGTACTACAACCTGTTCACTTGAATCTTGATAAATGGTGTCTTCTCTGACGACTTCCACATCAGTCATGGGACAAGTGAAGGCTGCCCCCTATTCCCCCTAGCAATAGAGCCACTTGCCCGACGTATCAAATGCGATGCTCAAGTATGGGGTGGCAATGGAATGACTGCCAGGAAGATCGCATCACTCTTTCTGCGGACTATGTGCTCCTTTTCATGGCGGATCCTGCTCAGACGGGCCCCGTTGCCTCCGCATCCTGCAGCTTTTTGGGGAAGCGACTGGTCTATGACTTAACCCAGCCAAATCAATCCTAGTATCCCTACATGTTTCTCGTGATTGGTATGTCGGATTGCCATGCCACACAATCAGACGCCTTAGTTTTCACTACCTGGGGATCTGGGTGGCACTACACCCAGAACTTACCTGGTCCCTTAATCTTAACCCACTGCTAAAAAAAACAGGGAAGACCTTTGCATATTGGAATCCCTTCCCCTGAATCCACTGAGCAAGATCGCCTTGTACCAGATGATGGTACTCCCCCTATTTTTGTACATACTGCAGAACCGACCTCTCCACCTCCCGCGCCATTGGTTTCACGCCGGAGACAAAATGGCCACAACATTTCACTGGGGTTACTCAAGGCCACGTTTGGCCCTTGTCCATTGCCAGCGGGCCCGTTATGACGGCAGGCTGGGGATGATCAACCTATTCCTATTGATTAATACCAACTTGAGCTTCGGAACCTGAGGTTCTCCTAGATCCAGGCAATGCTCCATGGCTTTCCGATTCCCTGTACTATTCTGGAAGTGGCAATGCGGTCCTCCTTGCGTGGTGTTAAGCGCTCTGGTACACCCACAGGGACACTAAACTTTCACATCAGACATCTTTTGTGGCATGGCACCTGGATCAGGGAGTTGACTGCGTTGAAAGGTTTCCCAAAAAGGGATCTTACCGGCATTACGTAACTCGGGATGTTTGTTCGGGGGGGCCACTTGCGCACCTTTCAAGACTTACAGGGCCTGCACTCCCTTAACTCCACTCAATTCTATAAATACCTTCTGCGCAGAAATGCCATTATCATTCACGTTCCCACCAGCACCACACTTCCTGACTTCAGTCCACTGAAAGCAAACTCCTTATGGTTTGTCTGGGGGACCATATGGGAACTTGCTTGCCTGTTGACGCCGGGGAGCTTGGGTGGAGGACTGCTGACCCTTCAAACTCGCTGGGGTTGCCGCCGGCCTGCCTCCCGCTGCCCGCTCCCACTGCCATCTGGGGAAGCGCTGGCCGCCGCGTGGAGAGCAGGACAGGGAACCACAAGCCCCCTAAGCCCAGAGTACCACGTGACAAAATCGTAGCGCCAGGAGGCGCTATAAACTTTCGATAGCCCTCCCTCGCGGGACGCCGGGCAAAGGGCGGGCCCTCTGTGGCCCTCAGAGGCCCGAGAAGGACGGGACGGGCCACCCCCTTGGCTCCTACTGAACAAGGTATAGTGAGACTCAGACCTATATCTCGGTATACACTGCAGAGACACCAGGACTTCCATTGACTTTTTGCGGGACTCTGTTTGCTGCACCGTCGCCATGTCTCTTAAGGGGGCTCCCAAACCCAGTACTCTCCCAAGTGATTCTAGTAGGGGGAGGTTAGACTGCTATGTAGACACGGTAGACAGGGTATTATTACCCGTTATCCATGACTTGGAAGATATAGAAACTCGTCTGCCCTCACATTGCGTAGCCTGTAAACATCCCGAGGCGCAGCTAGTCGACACAGCATCACGTTTGTCCTGGTTGGAGGATTTGAACGCCCTATGTCACAGTCGATATGCACCAGTTGAATCCAGAGCAGACTCACCCCAAGTCCTATCCAGTCCAATACTTCCCGCACATTTGCTGTCTAACTCTTTATTGAACGCAAACGATAACACTCTGGTTGCCCCACTCTTATCCCCGTTAGTAAAAGTAAATACTAAACAACTAGTGAACCCCAAAACTCCTATGGCCACAAGAAAGCGCCCCGGGGATAACAGCATGGGGAGGGAAGCTAAACTGCTTAAGCCTTGCACGAGTTCCTTACCGTCTTGTCAGCACCCCTCCTACAGCTTCCCAAGTCCGCGACAACATTGAATCCTTTGTACGCCCCTATCAGGCAGCTCTTCTGGACCTCATTGAACGCCTGGTCACCTCTCTTATATCCCCTTTGACTGCAAGAATCAACTCCCTAGAGGATAGGTTAAGGGATATAGAGACCTCATTTAGGGCACCGACTCAACCTAACAAGAACCAGGCAGGACTGAGCCAACCACAGCCCTTACCCGTTACCGTGGTTTCTAAGTTAGCTCCTCAAAAAAGTAGCATCCCTCTTAACAGACCCACGGTCCCACAGAACCGCCCCTGTATCTCCTCGTCATCCGTCACCGAGCCCATTACCACCAAGAGCATCTTCGCTGATGTAGGGGTGCCAAATGTTCCCCCACCTTATGAGGAGAAAACTACTAACCTAGATTATACTAAACATATACATCTGCCCCCAATGGCCGCCCCCTTTGTCTGTGTTCTCACTGGTGTCTTACCAATTACAAAGGGAAAAACCGAGAGATCAGAGGATCTAAAACACAAGGTCATCTATTGGCTGTCTGGGAACCGACCCTTGCCAGCGAACATTGATGGTGCCATTCGAAGTGTTAGAAGGGTGGGATGGCTCGGCCCCCTTCCAAAAGATCTCCCAGGCGACCTGGTGTTAGTTAGATTCTGGAGCGATCGGGTGGTGCCTTATTTACAAACTTGGTTTTCACAATTAGGGGATGGCCCGATCTCGGTCTGGGGACTCCATGATTTTTACCCTAGGTCCCGCTACCCTCGGCCCTTAAAGACAAGACTAGAGAGAATACACCACTTTCTGGAAAGATCTAACATAGAGATTAATTATCGGCCGGATTGGAGTGTGTATGTACAGAATGGCTTTAACAACACCATCCCAAATTATTTTTCGTGAAGTGTTTTTTAGTAGTGGTACCCAGTGATTAGCAATTCGTTTGAACTGACTTAATAATGTCTTAACTTATCATTAATTATTGTAACGAAATGGAACTTAATGATGTGTATATAATGAATGTTGCTTTTATGATTTTTATGTATGTTACTGAATAGCCAGCGATGTACCGTGTATTATGTAATTTATGTATTATGTTGGTTTTAATGCTATATTGTGTTTTATTCTGTATGGTCTTTCATGGTATATTTTACCGAAATAAAGACTTATGAAACTGAACCTGGTTTGTCTGGGGAGGGTAGTATGCTAGATCTATGGCTTTCTTATTAACAATTCCCCAACCAACTTTGATTACCTACGGGCATGTTGGGAGCAATGGCTGGCTCCCCTGGAGGATGAGGACTGGGGGATGCCCTTATGGCCCTTCGAGTGATCACCATCTCATCTAGATGAGGCCGATCCAAACCTATTATCTTCACTGCGCCTATCTCAATCAAATCAGACTGCATTGCGCTGGGTTCCTTCCGACTCCAAGCTGCCCGTGGTGGGCGGGAACGCCTGCTGACTTACCACACAAGTTGGTCCTGCGCTGCTCTAACCAAATACTGGACGGATGTAGTGAACGACCTAAGCACAGTTCTGGAATGGGGAATCCCATTTACTCCCCTGGTCCTTAACTTGGAGGGCTTGGGAGGCTCCATGGCTGACAGAGCATTTCTGGGTACACCCACCATGGTGGCCAGACGAGACATAACGACCAAATGGAAAGATCCTGCCCGCACCCCCTCAAACTCCTCCCACCATGGTGTCACTCTGAGATAGAGGGCTGGATTGTTGGCCTGTGCAGAAATAACCTGTGTATGAGGCAAGGGGGTGTATGACAATTAGGATTGAATATGGGACAAATAGTGGGCTAAGGGAGATACTATTTGTTCCTACTGACTCTGTGAATCCAGTCTTCTATCTGTAAGGCTGTAATGCAAATGGGGCTGCTATTTAACTATCAAATGATAAATATGAGTTGTTTGGTATGCATTGTACCATGAACTATTGTGTCATTGTTTTAAAACTCAATAACTTAGATTATCCCAAAAAAATACAAAAGGAGGAAGGCTTACCCCTCCAAAAGAGGATAAATAGCAATACATATTTGAGATACACTGTAGCAGATAGTCAAACCATGTGAATTTCAAAGTACTCTTGGCTTAATTGCATGCTTGTGTTGCCCACGGAGGCATAACATATGGCCTGCACTATTCTTGCAATAATGCGATTATGCTGTTTGATAGCATAGTGCTTCCCAGGTTATAGTGAATAGCCCACTTGGGTGACTGAATATGCCCCTGGACATTAATCTTGGCCTGAGCAACATCATATCACTGTTATATTGGTACTTATCCACAGAAAGTTTAGTTTAATTCACAGAAGAATGGTATAATCTGTCAAAGCATTTCTCGTCCTGTATTAAGAGACACACGTATGAAGCAGGTACCACTGACACGAGGCAACACTATGTAGGGAGAGGTGTGGAGCCACGGCCAGGACGACTGACGCTGGAATCTGGGGATCACAGTTCGATCCTCGGCGCCAGCTGCAGATTAGCCCAGCACCACGTGACTCTGGGCAATAGCTTGCTTAATCTTCCCGACAGCCCCCAGCGCCTGGAGACCCTTACAGGTGATTGTTCGCGCTTTACAAATGTGGATTATTATTATTATGTATTGAGTATAATTACTGTGCAGAGTGTGGGGCATTAAACATCCAGCCTTACAATCTCTCACTACTGATGCACTTTGTCTTGCTGTGCCCTGGGTCCCAGCCAATCAGGTTCCAGGGCCTATCTTCTTTCCCCAAAACGATACCTTGTAGCCCCAATTGGGACCTCTCTGGCCAAGTCAGTCCCTTGTAAAAAGTACCATGGGTAATGTGGCCAGGGAAGGTCCCTAAGGCCCCACCCCCTCCCTGGCACCTGGTCAAAGGCCAACACAGGGGCGCCTGTGGCTAGGATGATTGCCCGATGCCACTGCCCATCAAGGTATCGATGAGGGTAATGTTAAAGGGGGGCAGGAGCTCAAGTGTGGTTGGCCAGGCAGCAAAAATGTTTACAAATGTTTTTGTCTCGATTAAAGGTAGCTGCAAATCCAATACAATTGGTGCCAATCGGACTACTACTGCAAATAAACCACTATCTTCCATTGACGGCCCATGCGCAGTTCAAAACCACACCTCTTTTAAATCCATGTACAAGTTGTCACCTCTGTCATGAAGGGGAAGAAAATCATCCACTTCTCCAACATAAACACTGTCCTGGAGTGTACCATGTTCAGTCAGAACCAAAAAGATAATGTATGATAATATAGACGATGCTCATGTGTCTGTCCCGGTAGAGGTATTGGTTCAGAGTCAGGCTGTACAACAACAGGATTCGCTTTTGTAATCTCACAACGCAACATTGGTTGAGATCTGGCTGAAGTTGGTTCGGTGTCAGACAAAAGGTCTGTGGTCTAAATCCATTTGCATACCGAGCGGGCTGGGTGTAGGACTAACCCTGATGAGCACAGTTGAGGGCAGTGTGCAGCGGCTGTTTGTTTCCATGGATGGCTGTGCACATGCCCTGCAGCAAATCACCATTGAACACTGCCTATAGAGGACTGGGCGTAGGACATAGCCAGAGGCCAGGCCTTTTGCCAACTCTTGCAGACCACACTCAAAGAGCAGCCTATCCCTACTGTACTTGGCCTTCAGCTGTGTGCAGCAAGGGGTTGGTGGCTGGTCATGGTCAATGGGGAGGCCCTGCAACCAACCTTTCATTGGCAGCCAACCCACCACTGCACACAGCTGCCCCTAGAATGTGAAGGCTGTGTGCAGGTAGGTTTGCCTTCTAGCAGTGGATTCAGCACAGGGCACAGACGGAGGCAGGACACTGTGGCCAACCCTCGCTGTACATGGCCCAACGCATGCACACAAACAGACCTACCTCACTCAGTCTTTAACTTATCCAATGTCTCAGTTCTTCCTCACACCTTCGCTTTCAGTCACTGTCACTATCAGATTCATCTAACTTTCCTCCTGTCCATCACGATCACTCGCTCGCGCTCACATAAAATATAACAATTTTTTCTTTTTTTTTAACCATTAACATTGACACTTTTTTTTCAATTTAGTTTTAGTTTTTTTACTTTTTTGGGAAAACAAAACAGACATGAGCAATGTGAAAAATCTGGGATAAATAAAAGACCAAAACATGTTTTTTCATGTCTCTTGATGGAGAAGCATTTGATTTTTGTATGTTCGTATACTTTGCTCTACATGAGAGATGACACCAAGAAATGCAAGCCCAGTTGAGAAGCAGGGATCAATCTCTTTTTCCTCCTCCAGCCTGATATCTGCAACCTGCAAAAAGAAATGGTATCCTACCATGCTGCATGAAGCTGTAATTGTCTCTTCGGTATCCCTCTTACTCTTCTCAGCACTGAGCTGCTGTTAATTCCAAGCATTAAGATGATTGTTCATCAATAATGTTCCAAGCTTTCTTTCCCTCAGTTGCCCGTGTTTGGCGTCTTTTGGCACAAAGTGCGAGTCAAGTACTTTGTGGCCAATTTTTTTTCAACAGGTGTAGAAGTGAAATGGATTCTAGTGGTGACTTTGAAACCGCGACATGATTATCTTCCATTTTGTTACTCTGGACTTCTATTATTTCTTGTTTTTGTACTCCAAAAAACCCCCAAAGTTCAGCAAGAAACTGAAATCTCCTTTGCTGCACTTTGAGTTCTCCAATGGCAAGGAGTGCAATGACCTAAGCAAGATAGTCAAGGAAGTTACATTTCCATGATAAATTGAAAAAATGAGTGCACATCACTTAAGTCAATCAGTTAATATTCTTTATTCGGCATAAATCAACCAAAAAAAGATATATAAAAACATACAGTCAGATACAAGAATCATAATCAGTAAAGTACATTCGTCATAACAAAATAAATGTGATCCATTCATAGATCAGTTGCCAACAAAATATATTACTTAGCAGCGTTAAGAAAAAAGATTGCTACTTACTCTGTAAATATCTGTTTGTGGCATATAGTGCTATAGATTCACATGCTCTGCATACTCATGCCATTTAGTGTTGGGGATTAGAGTTGTGCAATTTGTTTTCCTAAGAAAAAGTATCTTCGAGCCACGAGGTAAAAAGACTCCTCCACATGGACATCGACTCCTTTGTTAGATTGTTTTCCTGCAGGTAGATTGAGAAAGGAGTGCAAGTAAAGTGTCAGTATAAATATGTCCATGCTTTGGAAGAGAACTGTGTAAAATATAACTGCAACAGCCACAAGCGTCCGGGGAGAAGGGAGGTCGCGGATGAATCTGCAGCACTACATTTCACGAACAGATGCTTACAGGGTAAGTAACAATTCGTTTGATGACATGTGTGGCTGTAAATACACGGTCTGCATAGACTGTAATGAGTCCCTCCTAAGAGGCGACGGCTAGTGAGTGGGAGTTGCAGTGGTTTGACAAACTGTATCTAACGCTGACTTACCTACAATAGCTTGTTGGTGTACTAAGATGTCTACACAGTAGCGTTTAGTAAACGTATGTGGTGTAGACCAAGTTGTTGCTTTACAAATTTCAGCTATGGGAAGATTTCCTAAGAAAGCCATTGTTGTTCCCTTCTTACAAGTAGGTGTGCTCTGGGAGGTTTAGATAAAGGTCTTTTAGCTTTAACGTTGCAAGTTTAAATACATTTTACTACCCATCTGGCATAAACAGATTTGGATATAGGATTACCTTTATGTGGTGGCAAAAAAGCTACAAACAGTTGTTTTGTTATTTTGAAAGTGTTTGTTATATCTATGGAGAACATGAGTGCTCTTTTAACATCTACGGTGTGAAGAGCTCTTTCCGCTACAGAATCAGGGTTAGGGGAAAAAACAGGCAGTTCAATTGATTAAGATAAAATTGAGAAACCACCTTTGGTATGAATTTTAGATTAGTACGAAGTACTAATTTTTCTTAATGTATTTGAAAGAATGCACTTCTAAGGTAAACGCATGGAGCTCACCAACACATCTCAGTTTCGTAATTGCAACTAGAAATGCCACTTTCCACAATAGAAATTGAAGTGGGCATGACTATAAAGACTCAAAAGGAAGACCCAAGAGCCAACTAAGCACAACGTTTAGGTTCCAGGAGGGTGCTGGAGGTGCACGAGGTGGAATGACTCGTTTGAGTCCTTCCATGAATGTTTTAATGACAGGAACTCTGAAGAGTGATAGATGCCTGCTACTATGGGGGTAGACAGCTATTGCAGCAAGATGTAATAGAATAGACGTGTATGCAAATGAATTAAATAGCAAATAATGTCCTGCATAGTGGCCTTGATAGGATTAATGTGTTTAAGTTGGCAATAGCAAACAAAATGTTTCTACTTTGCATCAGAACAGGCTCTGGTTGTGGGTCTGCATGTCTGTTTAAGAATATATTCATGCATTCTGACGGCAAGCCTAAATAACCAACCTCTAAGACCTTAGGAGTCAAATAGCTAGGTTGAGCATCTTGGGGTGTGGGTGTCTGATTTGTCCTTGATCCTGAGTGAGAAGGACCAGCCTGTTAAGGAGCTTCTCATGTGGGACTACTGAGAGATCAAGGAGCATTGTGAACCAGGGCGGACATGCCCAGGTGGAAGCTACAAGGATCATGGTGAGAAATGTGTGCCTGAGTTTCCGATCCAGAAATGGAAAGTGAGGGAGAGGTGGGAAAGTGAGGGAGAGGTGGAAAAGCGTGGGATAATTTCCCTGACCCACTCTTTTGTGGCAAATAGGTGAGGAGCTCCCCGCTTTTGAAAGTAGGGAAGGAGAACTTGTGGGTCTAGTTTCCACTTGTGAGTCTGTTGATGCGTCCTGCTGAGCAGGTTTGCAAGATTGTTGTACGCCCCTAGCAGATATTCCGCCAAACAAATAAATGTGATGGTGAAGAGCACAGTTCCATATGTCCTGAGAGAGGTGTGATAATTGGGAAGACCTTGTCCCACGATGCTTTGTAGAAAATACATGGCTGTTATATTTTCTGTTCGGACTAGGAAAATCATGTGAGCTAGATGGGGGAAGGAACGCTTTCAGTGCGAGGAATACTGCCTGGAGTTCCAAGTCGCTGATGTGTAGTGATTGATGTTTAGCATCCCACAGACCTTGTAATGTGTGGTTTTTGAGATGTGCACCCCAACCCGTCACTGAAGCTACTGTAGTTAGTGATTTGAGGAAAAGGGTCCTGAAAAGGCTGCCTCTTCGACAAATTGTTGGGGTTCCACCAATGCAGAGAACGGTGAGATTGGCGGTCTATCAACACTAGATCTTGGAGGGGACCCGGTTACTGAGACCACTGATGAGAAAGATATTGCTGTTGTGGGCAGTAATGGGCGTTTGTTTAGTCTTGAGTTGGGAACAATGGCAATGCAAGATGCCATCCTACCTAACAGACACAACAGTACAAACAGCGAATGTGCTGTTTGTAATTGGGGTAGAAGCGCCTGAAAAATCTGCATCCGCGCAAGATTGGGGTAAGCTAGTCCTAATTGTGTGTTGAGGATTGCTCCTAAGTATGGTTGAAGAGGTTGAAGGTGAGCCTTGGGGACACTGATTGTGAACCCCAATTTGTGTAGCAGGTTTATTGTTATCTGTATGTGTTGCTGCCACAACAGATGGGTGCTGGCTTTGATTAGCAAAAGTATGGAAGAACATGAATGTTTTGTGGACGCAGGTGTGCTGCTGATTCTACTACTACTACTAGGTACTTTGTAAAAATCCTTGGTGCGGTAGTAACACCGAAGGGGAGAACCTTGAATTGGCAGTGTTTTCCTGCTATTACAAACCTGAGGTATTTGCGATGAGCAGGATAAATGGGCATATGAAAGTAGGCATACAAATTGTCCTTAAAGTCACGCATTTGCAAAAGTGGAATGGCATCTTATACAGTGACCATGTGAAAATGTTCTGATAGGATGTAGTAGTTGAGAGGTCTGAGATCTAGAATTGGTCTCAGTGATACGTTCTCCTTTGGTATAAGGAAGTATTAGGAATATCCCCCTGTGGCTTGTTGATTAAGGGGAGCTGGTTCTTTAGCCCTTTGAGGAGAAGGGCTTGGACGTCTTGTTACAGAAGAGTTAAAAGATCTTGTGATAGTCTTAGATTGTGAGGTGAGATACTGGGTGGTGCGGTAATGAGCTCTAAACCGTAGCCATGTTGAATAATGGCTAGTACTCATTGGTCCGTTCTGATGGTTTCCAAAACCGGGTGAAAAGATTGTAGTTTTCCCCCTGACAGGTGTTAAGTGATCAGGGGGGAAGGATAAGGCAGTCACGGTTTGAGGACGGAGACTGCACCACGCGTTGAAGCACCCAAACCTCTTCCTCTATTGTCATTGCATCTAAAGGAGCTTTTCTAAAATCCTTTTGTGAAAAACAATTGCACCTGCTTTTGCTGGGAAGTCGAGGCATCTGCAGCAAATTACTTGTATCCGCCTTTGTAGCCTGGGTAGCATAAGATACTGCGAGGTGTAGGCGTTTGGAGTACTTCCATTGCTTTTGCAGGGTCAGTGACCTTTTTCTTTTTGTCTAAAGTGCAGTCCACTTGAGGGCCAAATAAATGCTCCTTACCAAAAAAGCATGTTCAAAACTGCCAGGGTGTTTGAGTCTAGGACTACAATAATTTATGCAATGGACAAGGAAGCTTTCAATACCTTTTGTTTTCCAAAAGTATGTTTTTGTTGTTGTTCCAAACACAGACATTGTCACCAAGATATTCACTAAAAATGTTATGCACTTTTTACCTAATTGCACCCTAACACCGTTTCGAGGCAGGATTCTTTCTTCACGATTCAGAAATAATCTTATCCAGACAGAGTGTAGCATTTTAATGATGGAACTGGTGAGCACATGCTCGTTCAATACATAGGCTGCCTTGGGCGAAAGGTCACAGTAGTGCACAGGCATAGTAGTTGGGTTATCACCAGTGAAAGCAGCCCTGTGCCAAGCGCTGCAACTCAACAGAATTACCTTTTAAAGAACAAGTTACTTACCTTCGGTAACAATATATCTGTAAGAAAGATCAGTAGTGATAGATTCCTTACCTTAGAATTACCCCCAGGTGTCAGACTGGATCCGGAAAGTTTTCATCAGCAGTACCCCTCCGCATCGGAAGGTGGTGTCGTGCGGCTCCGCGTCCGTCATTAGCGTTGTAGTCGCCGAGATGACGTTGCGGCAGCTACTTAGACGCCGCCTTTGCGCGCTGACGTCTGTTCTGTACACGACTTTCCACTCCAGGAATGCAGAGCCATGCAAGATACTTATCACTGGTGCCTTGAAACTAGGGCCCTGAAAGGGATGAACTTAGCCTAGAAATCAATTTGCAGAACGGGGAGGATGGGTGGGGCGGTAAGGAAACTATCACTACTAATGTTTCTTACAGATAGATCGTTACCTTAGGTAAGTAACTTGTTAATCTGTAAGAAACACCTCGTGATATGATTCCTTACCTTAGAATAGATAGCCCAGCAATACCAACCCCGGTTGTGGGTCTGCGAACAAAGATCACACCAGGAAGTCCCGGAGAACAGAACGGGCAAATAAACCGTGTCTCAGGACTTGGCTGTCCAGGCAATAGTGCTTAGTAAAAGTGTGTAGCAAGGCCCACGTATCTGCCTAACAGATGTCTTGCAGGGGGACACCACGTCTGGATGTTGTAGTGGCTGCCGTTGCCCTGGTGGAATGGGCATGCAGCTCCTTCTTAGCCAGAGAATAACAGGCTTTAATACACAAGATGACTCATCTGAAAATAGTCCGCTTGTGTATGGCCCGACCTTTCTTTGCGCCAACGTAGCCAACAAAGAACTGGTCATCCACCCGAAACTGTTGTGTGCAGTTCAAGTAACATGAGAACGCACGTTTTGGGTCCAGACGGTGGAGCCTCTCTTCCTCTCTAGAAGGAGGCGGAAAAAAGGTGGACGAAGTGAAGGTTTGCCCGATGAGAAAAGCAGTGACAACTTTTTCCAAAAAGGGTGGACGGGTTCTGAGCACAACCTTGTCCAGATGGACAGATAGAAAAGGAGGTTTACAAGAAAGAGCCTGGAGCTCACTCACTCTCCTAGCGGAGGTCATGGCAACCAGGAAAGCAGTCTTTAGAGTCAAGAGACGCAGAGGGCCACTGAGCAGAGGCTCAAAGGGAGCGCACATTAAATATGTGAGAACCAGATTCAAGTCCCATTGTGGCATCACAAAAGGAATAGGAGGGAAAAGGTGAGTAATGCCGTTGAGGAATCTATTCATAACAGGTGCCTTGAAGAGAGAGGGCTGATCAGGGACCCTGAGAAAGGCCAAAATAGCAGAAAGGTAGCCCTTGATAGCGCCCAGAGTAGAGCCCTTCTGGGCAAAAAAACTTCAGAAAGGGGGGCAGGGAGGGAATCCACAGCCTTTACTGTGCACCATGCCACAAATATGTTCAAGCTGCAGGCGTATACAAACTTAGTGGAGGGCCACCTGGCTGCCAGAATAACATTACAAACTTCAGGAGGCAAGTTAAAAGGAATCAACTGCCACTGCTCAATCTCCCTGCAAGGAGGGGGAGATTGGACAGATTTGGGTGGAGGACCGTCTCCTGCTGCTGCGACAGAAGATCCTCCTGAAGAGGCAGTCGGATCGGGGGATCAATGGTCATATTTAGTAGCACAGGATACCATACTCTTCGAGCCCAGTCCGTAGCCACAAGAATGGCTTGGGCCCGGTCGCACCCGATCTTCTTCAGCACTCTGGGTAGAAGTGGTATAGGCGGAAAGGCGTACAACAGACCGCAACTCCACTCGCGACTGAAAGCGTCGCTGAGTGAGTGCCACCTTCCAACGCACAGAACTGCTCACATAGCGCGTTCTTTCTGGTGGCGAATAGATCTAACCAAGGCTCTGCCCACTGTTGAAAGAGACCTTACGCCACGTCAGACTGAAGACGCCATTCGTGATCCATCATGCACCTGCGGCTGAGTTCGTCCGCCCTGGTGTTCAGTGGAAATGCCCTGATGTTGCAGCCATGCTCAGAGGTGCAGAGCCTCCTGACATAGGGTCCACTACCCCACCCCAACCTTTTTGTCGCAGTACAACATGGCAGTGGACACCTGCACTACTCTTCCGCAGACAGAGGGAAGGTATGGCTTCAGTGCAAGTCAGATCGCCCAAAGCTCCAGAAGGTTGATATGGAGCTGGGACTCCATCGGAGACCAGAGGCCTCTG
Source organism: Lissotriton helveticus (assembly GCF_964261635.1). Lineage (NCBI taxonomy): Eukaryota > Metazoa > Chordata > Amphibia > Caudata > Salamandridae > Lissotriton > Lissotriton helveticus. The sequence continues at coordinate 709,476,741 of NC_136057.1, read as the reverse complement.
ATCTCCGCCTCTCCCATGTGGCAGCCCCATCCCAGGAGGGACTCATCCGTCACCACTGTGTGCTCCGGTAGGGGAAGGGAGAGGCATCTGCCATTGACCCAATGCCGGTTTGTGAGCCACCACTTTAACTGTCTTGCAGTGTCCTCCGAGATCTGGACGGACTCTGACAGGTTCCCCTGGTGCTGCGCCCACTGGAACTTGAAGTCCCACTGCAGAGCCCGCATATACTATCTGGCATGATCGACCAGCAGGAGGCCATGAGGCCCAGCAGCCTTAGGGTTAGCCTGGCCGAAACTCAGGATAGAGGCCGAAAGATCGGAATCAGAACCTGAATATCCTGCACTCGCCGTTCGGCAGCATAGACCCGAAAGAGCGTTGTATCCAGAACCGCTCCGATGAAGAGGAGCTTCTGAGAGGGAATAAGGTGCGACTTCGGGACACAGATGGAGAACCCCAGAAAATGCAGGAGGTGGGAGACGACTGCCTGGGGCGATTCCGCCTTCAACAGCCAGTCGTCGAGATAGTGGAAGACTGGAACCCCTGATCTGCACAGATGAGCTGCGAGCACTGCCATCACTTTCGTGAACACCTGTGGGGTGCTTGTAAGGCCAAAGGGGAGCACGGTAAACTAAAACTAAAAGTGCTGTTGGCCTACCGTCAACTGCAGGTAACGCCGGTGGGCCGACAGGATAGGAATATGGAAATATGCGTCCTGCAGATCCAACACTAACATCCAGTCTCCAGGGTCGAGGGCAGACAAGACCTGAGCCAGAGTTAACAGCTTGAACTTCCCCTTCCGGAGGAAGCGATTGACCTTCTGGAGGTATAAGCTAGGAGGCAGGCCCTTGTCCTTTGTGGAAACCAGAAAATAGTGGAATAACAACCACAACCTACGTCTGGTGCAGAACGCGCTTGATGGCCCCCTTGGCCACGAGAGCCACAACTTCCTGTTGAAGTGCCAAGTGATCACCCGACATGCGGTGGTACTGGGGTAGCATGGCTGGAGGAGTAGTCTCGAAGGGGAGGGAGTAGCCCTTCCGGACAATTTGTAAAACCCACCTGTCCGTAGTGATGGTGCGCCAGTGGGGGAGGTGATGGCGGATCCTGGCACCCACTGGCGTTTGATGGGCCTGAAAAACCGGACTAAGAAGGTTTGGAGGCAGTGGTAGCCGGAGTGGAGGTGGACTGAACCGCCCGCTGGCCCCCTGACCAGCCTTTGCGGGTCCCACGTCCACACTGAGACTGCTGCTGCGGCCCTGGAGCGAACGTGTTAATGCGCCCCTACCGTGGCCACCTAATAAGCGAAAAGCAGAAGGTGGAGGAGGGGGAGAGGCCGAAAGGCCCAAGGCTTTGGCCGAGACCCGTGAGTCCTTAAAACGCTCCAACACACTTGCTGACTTGCTGCGAAAAAGGTGAATGCCATCAAAAGGCATGTTCATCAGGGTGTTCTGGACATCCCCGAGAGGCCAGTAGTCCCCAGCCAGGCGTGGCGGTGGAGCGCCACTGTCGTGTTAATCGTCCTGCCCAGCGAGTCGGCGGTGTCAAGGCCACATCGTATTGCGAACTTTGCCGCATCTCTCCCTTCCGTAATAGCCTTAGAGAGCACTGTCCGGGCCTCCTCTGGAGACTGAGGCAGCACCTTCGCCACTGTATCCCAAACAGAGTGAGAATAACGGCCCAAGAGGCATGCAGTGTTCACAGACTGCAGCCCTGCACTGGCGGAAAAAAACATCTTTTTAAACTGTTCTAGTCTCTTCGATTCCCTATCTGGAGGTGCGGTAGGGACGGCGCTTTGGGACGTAGAGACTTGGACAACCAAGCTCTCAGGGGTGGGGTGTTGGGAGAGGAAGAGGGGGTTGCCCGGGGCCGGGCTATGGCGTCGGGCCATGTTCCTATTCACAGGAGCCCCTGTGTTGGGCCTGGACCAGGTGCCCAAAAGAACGTCTGAAAGTGCATCATTAAAAGGCAGCAGTGGCTCCACAGAGGTAACCATCGGCTGAAGCACTTCTGTCAGGAGGTTAGTCCTGACGGCCACTGTAGGAAGTTCGAGGTGGAGAGCCTCGGCCGCTCTACACAACACCACTCATTGACTCGCAGTCCTCTGTAGCTATGAGAGGGTCCTCACACCCCTCCCAGACCTCCCCTTCCTTCGAAGGCTGTGTGACAGACCAAAAATACAGAGGCTGGACATAGGGGTAGAAAGGCCCCATAGGTGTCGGAATAGGTATCGAGTGATGCCGTTCCGGCGCCGTGTCTACATCAGGGCTGAAACCAGAGGCGGCGTTGTCCAGGGGCACGGGCGACGTCAGGAGTGGTGCCGGTGGGGTCGACGTCGGTGGAGGTGTCTCTAGGTCAACCGGCATCGACCGGGATCCAGGCCGACAGCGATGCCAGAACCAAAGCCGCCGACAGTGAAGGACCTCCAGTTGGGCCTGCGGGACCCGAAGGCTCGCTAGCAGGACCCAACGGCCCAAAGAGGCGGGCAATGGCTGACAGAAAGTCCTGCAGCTGGGCCGGAGTCGCCGACGGACCTGGGAAGGGCGGGTAGGCCGACGGCGACACAGTAGGCTCAACCGGAACCGCGGGGGAGGCACCACCTGCACCCTCAGGGCACGGGCAAGTCGGTGAGGGATGCCGCTTCTTCGACTTCTTGTGATGCTTCGCCTTACCTGACCCCCAGTGAGAAGACTTTGATCACGAAGAACTATGGTGATGGCTCTGCGACTGGTCCATCAACCTCCCACGGGACTTGGAGCGGCACGGAGCCGACTGCCGGACTTCAACCAACTTTTGTGACCACTTCCGCAAAGTCTACAGCACTATGGCCAGCCGTCTGGGCAGGACTTTGGGTCGTGGTTGCGCACCAGGCAGGAGAGATACACGTGGTGCGGGTCTGTCACTGACATCATTCGATGACAGTCCCCACAAGACTTGAAACCGGGCATCCCTAAGGCACCAGGAGTCAATCCACTCGAAAAGAAGAGACAAAACGGCCTCGAAAAACTCAGTTAAAAAAGTTACTAGGGGTACCGCTCTCTCCGGATCTGCGCTTGCTGGCGCGGAGAAAGAAAGAACGGACGTTGGCGCACGAAGGCGGCATCTAAGTGGCTGCCGCGATGTCATCCCGGCGACCACGACTGATGCAGAGCAGCACAACGCCACCTACCGACGTGCAGGGGTACTGCTGACGAAAACTTTCCGGATCCAGTCTGACACCTGGAGGTAATTCTAAGGAAAGGAATCTATCACTATGTGTTTCTTTCAGATCAAAGTGTTTTACACCACCCCACCCGACCATACACTCATCACACCTGACCTTGACATTCGCTGCAGAGCAAACTTTTTAAGACTTATTTCAGTCTTTTGTGTTGTGCAATTATAGCACTGTATTGTTAGGTCTCACTACAGACAACTTTAGCTATCAGCGATACCTTAAGTCATGAATACCATAAAAAAAATACAACATAGATTTTACATTAAACTGCCTCCTTGTTTCTCTGGATGAACCCACTCACGAATTCCTTTGTTGATTGGCCAATGTCAGGAGAGCTGATTTGCTTTCAATAAATATGGGGACAATCTTAAATTAATTTGATTTCTAACTATACAGTTTTTGCTTTCCCTAGTTCTAATCACAGGAGTAACAAAGTGATTAGTTCATCCATCTTAGAAATGTCGAAAGTATTGTGTGTGAAAGATAAGCAACATGTTAAATAACTTTGTTGTAGAGAGAAGGAAATAAAGGTTAGAAATAACCGGTGCAGAAACATTTCACAACAGGAAGAGTATACCTTCCTTAAGGGTTAAAAAGACTGACTTATAATTTTCAGTCTGCAGGTGTCAAATGAAACCCAGATGATGTATATTGCAAGAATAACACAGTTATCAATGGTTCACGAGCAATGAGGGACAGTTAGGTGGTAAAATAAACTAGATATGCTGGGGATTTTTTTTTTTTTACCTTTTTCATTTTCTTTTCCAGTGTTTCTGGAGTAAGGAGAGTAAGTAGACGTAATGCCTAGAAGGCTGTTTGGTCGATGTAACTGATTTGAAGAGATAGCACTACTGCTGGAAGTCGAAAGTGAGGAGGACGACGATGGAGTAGCTGAAACGGATGTTGATACTGGTCTGTACCTCTGATAAGCCTGGAAAAATAAAGGAAATTGACCTTCAAATGTTTTCCATAAATCGAAAAAAGACATCAAGCCAAATGATTGGAGAAACCTTAAAAGGATTAACTGAATTAATCTCCAGTTTAAAATATACACATATACATACATACACACACTATATTGTGCTAGCAATTGTATACCAATCTGAAGGGCCAACACACTATCATTTCAGATATTTCTCGTTTTTTTCATTATGATTTCACACAGAATCAAAAAAACGTACTTATCAATAATTATGGTTTACAGCTTTAAGATCTTCTAGAGTCACAACCTGCGCATAATTCTGCCACCTAGTGGTGGGACAGAAGAGTTTTAGTAAAAATCTTTTTGCTATCTCTGGTGGGTGCAAACATAGGTGGTGTCTGAACAGGATGTCAACCATATGCTCATAAAGCCTCAATTTGTGACCACTACTTTCATTTTTTTGTGTCTGTACTTAAATGCTCCATGTCAGCGCACCAGGGTGGCGCGTATGAAGGTACCGCAACACCACTTCAGACGTGGATGGAGTCGAAGAAGAGCAGACTGATGCCACCTAGCCGAACGCAGAGGTACTGCTTAAAATTTTCTGGATCCAATCTGATGCCTGGGGAATATTCTAATGTGAGGAATGGGCATTATGCACTGCTTTTCCTTTCGGCCACACAGCCAACAAACAGACGATAATCCAACCGAAGATTGGAGGACAGAAAGTAAGAAGTATGATAAACTGGTTAAAGTGGAAGGGATTAACCACCTATGGTAGGAAACAGTGGCGTACCTGAGTGGCAGCTGGTGACATTTGAAAGTTGTGAAGTGTAAAAATTTTGGATGATTGCCCTGTGGCGAGCGAGGTTGACTGGCATAACGGGGGGGGGGGGGGACAGAGGGGGGGAGACGAGGCAGGGGGGGGGAGACAGGGGGGAGACGGGGGGGGGAGGAACAGGAGGGGGGTTTGGGGGGACAGGTTCTCTCCCGGGGAAAGTTTGGATTTTTTTTTTTAAACGGTGGGCAAATGGAGATTTTCAAGCAAATTTGAGGAAGCAAGTAGGTCAATAAAGCAGTTGCAGATAGGGCATCATTTGGGCGCAAAAGAATTTAGGCCTGTAACTCAACACAGGCTGATACTATTTTGCATATTATGGAGCCTATGGTTATCTTTTAATAAAATTATCTCTGTATTTTGAGTGTCCATAGTCCTACCATAACGCAGAATACAAAACCCATATAACTAAGTATTACAGAAACACACCACTACGCGATAACCATAACAAACTACAAATCCCAGATATGTTCAAACAGCTTTACAGAAGCATACAGTTGTGCTAGAGTATACTGTGACTCTACAGGGCAGACTAACACATCGAAAACCGTAACATAATGAGCCAAATTATGTGGTTTCAGACAAAGAAGATAGTTTAGTACAGATGTCGATGTCACAAACCCCGCAGTGTAGTAACGGTTGCTTACATATAGAGGCTTTGAAAAATATGGGGAAAGGCCACAACACATATCATCAGAACTAGCTAAACAAAACAAACATTTTTGGAAGATGCATGGCTGGCAATGCTGACATTAAATGTATATATACATATATGGCCGTGTCGAGCTGCCTTTCAGGACCAATAGATCCGATTTCCAATGTTACCGTCTGAGGAAAACTGAAAAAGGTTTATAGAAACAACTACCTATCGGTTGTTCTGCTGGGTATTTCTGTCAGTCTAGACCTGTGTTTATTGCTTTCGCACTTCAGTAACACCATTGGCACTTCAGGACAAGCCTGCTTTTGTGCAGATCAGCTGCTCTCCTATCCAAACACAACCTGCTAGTTTAGCTAGATCACACTTATCGTTCTCTCCCATAGTCCCAGGTACCTGTTCTGAGTCACAAGTAGCCTGAGACAATAACACGACCACAAGGGTCGTGCTGCGTGCAACTCCATACATACACAAAACAACACGAAAGATGAGATAAGCCACAAGCCAATCTGGAGCTACGTTATTTGTCAAGATGGGGTCTAAATGAGCGCTCGTTTATTGTGGAGTGGTGTGGCTCACTGGTTAGAGGCGGCAGACCCGTAAGCAGAGAACGGCCCGGGACCAGGGTTCAATTCCGGACGCGGCAGGGTGGTGGACCAGGGTCAAAACGGACTCGATAATTCTCGCCTCGGTGCCTACTCTAACCAGGGAACACACTCGGCAACTCTGGGCATTAAGCTTTCCTCATCTCTACAACGGCCCCCCACAGACGCCGGGGATGCCTGGTTTCACCTTGGAGATACCCAGAAAGGGACCATCTCACAGGGAAAACCAGGACGGGTTCCCCAGCGGTCTTCAGCGCCAGGATACTCCATGGAGTCGCAGTGCGCTTTACAAGTACACCCACCACACATCGTTTATGAACTTTATCAGTGACCTTTAAATGTGGTAATCAGCTTGTTTTGATGACCACAGTAAAACTTTCTCCAAAAACTTAATATAATAAAATTGTATGCTGTCCTTGTGTAAACAATGAAACATTTACCTTAGTTAAGTCCGGATAGCAATTTAACATGTGAACATCGGGTAGGAAAAACCATTTGAAATAAAATGTGTAAAAAATATAGGCTTGTAAATTACACTTGCCCATTTAAACTCTCCGGATTTCTCACCAGCTTCCTTTCCCCTCCTTCAAAAATCTGAGTCTGAAACGAGTCTTAATTGCATGCCAAATTACAGATGCCCCATTGGTTACCAGACCACCTATACATTGCGTGCATTGTTCACTGTGCTACCTTACTCTTGAGGTAATTTGCAATACCAGACAAAAGCGCACTAGAAGAGTTCTGCCCAGGGGTTTTTTTCAGCGTCCTCCTGCCTCATGTTTAGTTTGAGAGGAAAGAGTTGCACAATTCCCAAAAGGATAGTAGTTATTTAGCATAAAAATCTGAAATCACCCCCTTTCCATCCTGCTCCTAATGTTTTGTACTCCCTGAATAATGTTTAAAAAAATGAACAAAGCATGCTTTTAATCATCTTTACTCTAATTCAGACACGCCTCAAGCACATCAGTGCCCAGTAACATGGTCATCCTTGGCAGTGATTCAGAAACTCTTGGATCTAGTAGGGTTCAACTTGGCTTGGTTTCAGGAGTGCGTTAGAACATGATTCTGCATTTGGCCTCGTCAATGCAGTCCTTTGGCCACCTAGCGCACAGACCGGGCTGGCATGGGCATCCGCAGACATTTTTCCGGGGGGGGGGGGGGGGGGGGGGGCTAACCTGGCAAATGAAGGGGCATGGCTAATGTTAATCAGTAGGGGCGGGGCTACAATGCCAGACAATCCGGATCGGGTAATGCTCAGGCCAAGCTAAGAAAAAAAAAGTGGTGAATTCTGCATTTGAAACTGGACAACAATTAGAGCGCACACATGAACCCTAATATTACCCCCTTGGCCCCTTAAAACTTATGCATTCCCTAATACCTAAAATTAGCCCCCTGGCACCCCAAAACCCATACCCGCCCTGACCCTTAAAATTGTCCCCCTGGTACCCCAAAACCCATACCCGCCCTGAACACTAAAATGTCCCCCCCTTGCAACCCAAAACCCATACCCACCCTGAACCCTAACATTACCCCCCGGTACACCAAAACCCATAGCCACCCTGAACCCTAAAATTACCCCTGCCCCCCAAAACTCATACCCGCCCTGAACCCTAACGTTACCCCTGGCACCTCAAAACCCATATCCACCCTGAACCCTAACATTTCCCCTAGCACCCCAAAACCCATACCCGCCCTGAACTCTAAAATTACCCCTGCCACCCAAAAACCCATACCCACCCTAAACCCTAAAATTACCCCACTGGCATGCCAAAAGCTGAACGCTATGGGGCAGATTTACAAGCCCCTGTGCCACTTTTGCGTCACTTTTAACATGGGAAAAGTGACGCAAAAGTGGCCCAAGGGGCTTGTAAATCTGCTCCTACAAGCTTACACTACATTTGCATATTCGGAGGGGACTGTCCTCCTTGAGGTTTCCATGCATGTAAGTCTAAAACACTGTAACCTAGATATGCAGCCAGTAGGTAATGCTGGTGATGCTGTAGAATGCTTTAAAGTTACTGGAACTTACTTCAGAATTGCTGCCTGCTCTTCTGATACTATTCGGTGGAGTTGGGCTGATCAGCAGCACTGTCGTCCTGGCATCCAGCCCCTCCCGAAGGTCCCACTTTCTAGATAGGTGTGGGTCAAATGTCTCCTGGATTCTCCTTGCCTGGGCCTCCTCTGCTTCTTCGTCTGTGCCCTTGGATGCAAAAAGAGACAGATCCATGGCCCTGTTCACCATTTATCTGGTGGGCAGCACCATGGATGTGTATTCCATACAAGTGCACAGACAGCAGGGTGGAAGTGATGGCAGTGCAGGTGACGCTTTTCCTCTATAAAGTCATTCCTGCTGGCGTCATAGCCCAGGGTTTGCTGTCTGTGCACTTGTATGGATACACATCTATACAAGTGCACAGACAGCAAACCCTGGGCTATGATGCCAGCAGAAATTCCTATACAAAAGAAAAGCGTCACCTGCACTGGCCATCCCTTTCCCCCTGCTGTGCACATCTTCCCACTCCCACCCCATGACCAGGCAGCTAGAAGTGGTGATTTGTCATTCTGAGGGGTGTGAATGTTATAAGAATGTGTGTGCCCGGCTGAGACAGCTTCCCGGCACAACACACACACACAGCCGCACCAGAGTACTTCACACAGGTCTTTAAAAGACCATTTACTTGGTAATGAGACTTTGTTGTGTTTTCACCCCTACTTAGAGCCCCTGCATCTCCACTCTACACATGGCTTTGGCTGGATGAATTAGCCCCCCCCTCACGAAATTTGAGGGAAACGAGTTGACGTGAGGTTTAAAAGAGGGGTGAACAAGGGATTGAAGACACTGAGTGGTGACCGTGATGGGGCAGACATTTAATGCAGTTTCCTTTACAAATGGGTTTATTGTACAAATCTAATTTGACAGACTCGCAGACAGCAAATGCTGCTGCCTTTCCATGGCGTCTGAAAGTTTTTTCCAGGAAGTTGGGTCGAAGAGCTGATCGGGTTTTTTTCTTCCTTTATGTGGTGGTGATGAGTGGGTTGCAGGGCGCCTGCACTTGTCGCCTCTGTCATTGGTAGACCCGTGCTTCCATCTGAATGCCAAGGATCACCGCCCCCCAACCACCGGTACCTGGAGGGGTCGCCGTGATGTCTAGGGTGACCAACTGGCATGGGTGCAAATTCAGGAGAGTGAGTGTAAAAATTCAGGACAAAGGGTCAAAATTTAGGACAAAAGGTAAGGTTTAAAGACACATCAGAGAAGGTTGCACAATAGTATATAAGTAAGTAAATAGACAACCACTAAAGTGCAAGTGAAAATAAGTTTATATTAGGTTGAGACAATTGTGCACTTCATGGTTTGTCAGTATACGTGCAGCTTAAGGAAATGTGCAGGTCTTTTTATGGTGACAAAACCGCCCCCACCTTTCCAGCTCCAGGAGAAAACGCCTGATGCCCGTTACGGCCAGTCTGGCCTTGATACCACCCACCAATGGCGACCCTCATCTTCACATAGACCCTCTCTCAAGTGTATTTAAATTCTTCTATAGTGCTACTCATCCCAAATATGTTGGGCAGAGTTTTGGAGTGCGTTACAACACACACATATTATATAGAGAAAATCACTCATATAAATGGGAAAGTCAATATATAGGAAATGGTGCTTAAGATAATGGGGCTTACAATGTGTAATCATACTTTCATCCATCATTCAGTCTTTCACGAATCATTCTGTCCTTCCATCTGTGTGCCGATCCATGTTCATATTCATCCATTTACAAACCTATCCATCACGTTTCCTTCCATCCATATGTACACTCATCCATCCACTCTGCCACACATCCATCCATTAACTCATCCATCCAGCCATTCACCCGTACAGTCATCCATTTACCCATCCCCCTTCCTCTTTCAATTCCCTTTTCACTTAGCCATCCTTCCTTTCACCCACCCATCCATCCATCTACTCATCCACTCATGAATCCATCCATTGAACCTATCATTCATCCATCCTTTCACTCATCCATCCACCCTTTCACTCCTTCACTCATCTATCCATCCTTTTGTCCATCTACCATCCATTCACCCTTTCACTTATCAATTCATCAATCCACCCTTTCACTTATCAATTCATCAATCCATCCATCATTTTACTCATCCATCCACCCATTCACTCGCCCGTCATCCACCCTTTCACTCATCCATCCATCCAGCATTTCACTCATCTATCCAGCCATCCACCCATCCCTTCACTTACTTACTCACCTTTTCACATTAATTATGAGACCCATCAAGAACTCCACCCTCGCTGTAGTTCCTAAAGCAAGGGGTGGGGTGGAGAAGGGTTCACTATGCCCCTGCACATAAGCAATCTGAAAAAGTGGAAGGCATGAGTCCTGCATGATGCGCAGGGCCTTGACGTGGGGCGACTGTGACATGGTGTTGTTTCCAGAGCTTTAAGTGGAATGAGAAAACTAGGGGGTCTCTTCAAAAGGGTGTTTGATGTAACAAAATGCGTGCCTTAAAACATATAAGCTGCGCGCGCTCTATGGCGAGAAGGCTGTCTGCTATTGTTCAGATTACTGTTTCCTCTGCTTCGAACAACTACGTTTTGTTTAAAATAGAAAATACCATAGACCTATGGATTATCCGGAATAAGACTTTGGCTACTCTATGCATACCTTGCTACCACGCCGCCGGACCTCCGGGGTGTCTGCTGAATGGCTGTGTCTACTCTGGAATTGTTGCTTGGTAACTGTACATACCGCAGCCGGCCCTCGGGGTTGTAGGCTCTATGCTGTGTCAATTCATGATTGTGTTATAAAGGTCTTGGAAAAAAAACCACAAAAAAAACACATAAGCTAAAATTCTGTGCTTAATATAATGTGCCGCCCGACTGGTATTTTTGTTGCTTCTGTCATTGCATCCAGATATATAATACAAGTAACGTTACACCTACAACAAGCCAGAACTATTGGCTTTGTCAATGGTTGTTAGTTGAATAAAATAAAAAAGCAGCAACCATGGTTGCTATACTAAAACTATAATCATTTCCTTTCAACTTCTTTCACCGCCTTCCTTTGCTGACTGGATTCTCACCTAGCAGCAGCATGGGCGTTTTTGCACTTCCATGTGACAGAATGCCCTGCCCTGGACCTAGACTGGAGGAGGCCACCATATGCTGTACCAGCCCAGACTGACCCATTGTCATTCTGTCTGTGGCAATCAGCCCCACACAGAATGACAATGGGCGGGGTGGGGCTGCTCTTGTGCTCAGAGGAGAGCGAGGCGCCCCATCAGGGAGCTAAGGCCTTTTGCAAGGGAACAGCTCTGTTCCCTGCAATGCCTAAAAGCCCCGGCGTCAGGCCTCACTCCTGGATGCATTTGTACAGATGGGCTTGCGCAGGGGGGGGGGAGGGGGGGGGGGGGGCAAGGAGAGGTGCTCCAGGGGGGGGCAAGCGCCCCTCCTTGCCCCCCCCTGTGGACGCCCATGCGGGCCGGTGTTTTTATAATCCCCATCGTCACTCGGCCTTCCGACCCCATCCACCTCGTGCTCAATGTGCTTCCCTGCACATAGGGGGGAAGTGCCGTTACAGCTCGCCCATTCCAGTTCATGAATGGAGTGGCTGCACTGCTCTGGCACAGTTGTCAGCTCCTCTTCTCAAATTACCAGATTTTTTATGGCCTCTAGCGCTTTGGTTCACTCACTGACACCAGCAGTTCGAGCGCTAAAGACTCAGCAATCATTACGTTGTGCTTCACTACAGTATGTCACGCACGCTCTTCCTCATCCTCCTCTCTTTTCCCCTTCCCTCTTGCTCAGTCTCTACCACTTTTTATGTCTCTTTCTTGCCCCTCCCTCTTTCTTCTCCCACTCTGTTGCTATCATTCTCTTCCGCTGGCTATAATTTCTCTTTAAACCTCTTTCTTTTTCTGCTCTCCCTCTTGGACTATCTCTTTAGTTTTAATTCCTCTCCATTAACTCTCTCTTTCTCGCTCTTTATCTCACTCTTTCTCACACTCTCCCTTCATACATCCCTCTTGCTTAGGTTGGCCAACTGGCATGGGTGCAAATTCAGGATAGCGAGTGTAAAAATTCAGGACAAAAATTCAGGACAGGAGGTCTGTCACTTTTCCTGCCCCGTCACTTTTCCTGCTCCGTTCACCCCTCCTGCCCGTTCACTGCTCCCGCCCGGTCAGCACTCCTGCTCCTGTCCCGTGCACCGCTCCTGTCCCGTGCACTGCTACTGCTCATGCCTATTTACCGCTCCTGCCCCGTCACTTTTCCTGCCCCGTCGCCTCTCCTGTCCCATCGCCTCTCCTGTCCCGTCCCGTCTCATCTCCCCTGTCCCGTCTCATCTCCCCTGTCCCGTCTCATCTCCCCTGTCCCGTCTCACCTCCCCTGTCCCGTCGCACCTCTCCTGTCCAGTCACTTCTCCTGTCCCGTCACTTCTCCTGTCCCGTCACTTCTCCTGTCCCGTCACTTCTCCTGTCCCGTCACTTCTCCTGCCCCGTCACTTCTCCTGCCCCGTCACTTCTCCTGCCCCGTCACTTCTCCTGCCCCGTCACTTCTCCTGCCCCGTCACTTCTCCTGCCCCGTCACTTCTCCTGCCCCGCCACTTCTCCTGCCCCGCCACTTCTCCTGCCCCGCCACTTCTCCTGCCCCGCCACTTCTCCTGCCCCGTCACTTCTCCTGCCCCGTCACTTCTCCTGCCCCGTCACGTCTTCTGCCCTCTCACTTCTCCTACCCCGTCACTTCACCTGCCCCATCACCTCTCCTTTCCTGTCGCCTCTTTTGTACCGTCACTGCTCCTGCCCTGTTCACTCTGTATACAACATTGACATATTACACAAGGGGGCAAGTACCCCACAGTACTCTGTTTGGGGAAAGCTCCTCTGAAATCACTAACTATGATCTCACTGGCACATGATATGCTAAAGGCAGAGGGCAGGAGCATTGTCAGTCGAAGGTGGGATAATCAGCCTTAATCGGAATGACAATGGGCCTGACCACAGTCTGTGAGAGCTCAGGGAGGGGCTGCTGCAGCCTCTGGAGTTCAACAGAGAAGTGTGAATTGGCCCCTGAGAACTTTTTAGGTCTTGCCTACGCAGCACGTATGCGCTGCATAGGAAAAAGACCTTTTGGAATCGATTCACTTTTCGCCCTAAAAACGTGCACACATTGCTTTCAATGGCAACGTGTGCACGTTTGGCGATTCCCTTGCGGGAGCGAGCTTTGGCACCATGTGTTAGCAATTATCGCTCCTGGCGCTGCTCGCTCCCGCAAGGGAAACACTTTCACTTTTGCCGACACTTTTTTTTACTATTAGTGCGAGGCACGAGCGCTTTTTACCTTTTCATTGGTGAGTGCTCAGCAACTTTTCTGACTTGTCATGCTTCTAATTTGAAATGTAGTAGACCTGGCTTGTGTTTTGCCCGTTCTCGTTATTTCCTAACTGCATCTCAAATCAGTCCTAGTTTTTCCTCTGCCTTCCCCTGCTGCTTATTCTTCTGAAATGCTTGCTGAGACAGTCGTTTGCTAAGTGGAGCACTCAGCAGCGGCCTTGCATAGCAGAGTATAGGAAAAATATTGTGCCAACTCATAACTCTCAGATCTTCATTGTAGTTCCTCATTACTGCTACCACCACAATCTTCTTGTGTATTACTGCATTGTGTCGCAAAGTCTTTTGTGTAAGAGCGTGTGTGATATGGTGTGTACTTTGACTGATTGTGTTCATACACGTCACAAACATTGGAACAGCTAATCTGCCTTTAATGTGGTAAAACCATGCATACCATTTTAGTGGACGCCATTGTGTTCATACGAGTTATCACGTTAAAGTCGGACCTGTTAAATTTGCCTAGATGTTTGGAATTGAGACCATAAATGCTGCTGCGTGTGATTTAAGTCTATATATGGAAAAAGTGGTCCTAGACACAGTTTATAAAAACAGAAACAATCAAGGTAAGTGTTAATTATTCACACTAGGCAGTCAGATTTAATCTGAACAACAAGGGGAGATGTATTATTGCTTAATACTGCTATCAAATGCAAGAAACCCAACACAACAGTACCATAACAAATTATACTGCAGTTTATTTACATATTAATAAAATTGGCAATAAGAAATTAGGAAAGGTTGGTGCTCAAGTGATGAAGGGGAAATTTTAAAGTACAGGATTCAGAATGGTTCAATGCAAAGAAGAAGAAAATAAATTTACATTGCACATATATCAAGCCTACCCATACAGAGTATATACACACTATTATACAAGGGGACTGGGAAATTGGTATAGGCGTAAAATTAAAAAGGGGGCATAATCGTCGACGTTTCGACCCTGGCGCAATACGGGAAATTCGCGACCTCTGCTACGGGTCTTCTTCAGGACAGGTGGGGGACGGGGAAAGGGGAGCACCACGGAAGGAACGTGGCGGTGTAACAAGGCCAGATCAGTTGGGCGGTACACCTATGACAGGTAAATTCAATTGAACGTCAAGGATGGTGAGTATGTCTGTGGACAAGCAGGCGATATCAATCGTGCCTAGTGAGGTCAGCCGGCAGAGAGGTGACCAATTAATAGAGAGCGAGGAAAATTAGCTCTGAAGTAAGCAGACCTCGTATTCCTTCATAGGTCCCCGTGTAAATAGATCCACTTGAAATGAAGTTAGCAAGGATAGTGGCTCGTAAATGCCGTCTGAATCCGACAGGACCCGTGTCTCACATCCGGGAAGGACCACGTGTGATTTAAGGACATTTACATAATAGAAAAACCACCAATATCAGTTTTTTTTATTTACTTCAATTTTTGGATGTCATTAAAGATGGAGGGAATATAGTGGAGCTGGATGTAAATCCTAATCGTGTGCACTAAACACAATGGAGCTGTTGAACGCTCTTAATGCATTGTAATCACTAATTTTGATGCAGAGCGATGTGGTAGTGGCCTGATGTGCAGATTTCTTGGAGCGAATTACTCGCCATGTGTTCTTGCAATTAACTTTTCACTTACTATGTGGTTAAACGTACACTTTGGTTATGCTTAACAATGCAGCTACAAGAAGTGCTATGCAAAACTCCTTATGGAGGACTGACTGGTAAGTCACTGTTTTAGGAACAGCTGCACGATCAAAGTTTTGTTTCCTCTTACCATTCTCATACGGACAATTAAGCATTCATGTTCCCACTTAGAAGTGATAACACTTTAAGTTCAGTAGTATGAAGTTTCGTACTTTATAATCGGTGCCACTCGAATGATGCGATTTTGTGGCCGAGGCGTTTTCAGCATAAGTAAGGATTTGATACATAATTCATTTCATGCTGCATAATCTGCAAATTTCAACAACAAAATGTTTCTAGCGGATCAGAAGTAGCTAAAAATGTAGCAACGTGTAATGCTACTCAGTGGAAGGCCGTTTGCACAGGTTGACTGGTCACCTTTTTGTTGGCTACCGCTGCATTGCTCTGTCAAACTGGTAGTAATGAGGTGAAACATTGGTCGACAAAATCGGTGTTTTAAAAAAAAAAGTTTACTAGGTAATGCTGGGACACAATTTTCCTCATAAAGTCGCATACCTTGGTCCTAATCTACTACGCAATTCCAGTGGCCTCGTTTTTATAATGCTGGATTTTTTTGGTCTCTTGCCACGGAGAATCTGTCACCGAGTAGATTACGCCCCACGCATAATATTGCAACTATTTAATGTTATGCCCAAACATTGTTTTGTTCACATATTCATCTGTATGCCATCTCGTTTGACAAGGAGTTGCGGTTTTGCAAAGATGACGTGCATAACTGTTCCCGGTTACTTTGAATTTTGCTCATTACATTATTCCACGCAGCCTCTAAAATGTTTTATAGTTAGGTTATCTCGTAAGTGGATTGAGTTGGCGGCTTGGGATCTCCCCGTAACCCAAACGTCCTGAAAACATGTTACTGCCCTGCCTTCGGTGACTCCAGGGAAACACAGATTTCTTAATTGAGAGGCATACAGCAGGCATGTTTTCTGGGCTTGCTCTTGAGAGGGTGAACACTGACGTTGCACCTGGCATCTCGTATTTGCTTAGGTGGAGCACACATTCTTTATTATATACTAGCAGCCCGTCCCGACGTTGTCCGGGTATGAAATATAATGTGTGTAATAGGAAAGGGAAATTTATTTTAAAATCTCGCGGTAGAGAACATTTTTAGCATGAAGTGTCACAATAGCTAGGCATGTGTGTGCAGATACTGAGTGTACCTCAGAGTAAGAAGTATTAGCCGATGTCTCTAGTGTGTATGTACTCCACTTCCGTAGGTAACCGTGTGTGAAAGTGCATTCAGTTGTAAATTTCGTGTCCCCGCAGGCATGCTGAATCGCATCATCCCCCGCTTGAGGCCCGGCTCCAGTTTTGTTTGATGTTGTGCTTGTGGTGTAAAGTCATTGATGCAGAGAGTTGAGTGCGCGTGTGGGAAAGTGCAGTCAGTTCAAAGGTTAGTGTCCCAGCAGGCGTGCTTAGTCGCGTCATCAGCCGCCTGAGCCCGGCTCCAGCCCTGGTTGATGTTGTGCGCCTGGTGTCAATTCGTTTATGCAGAGATTTGAGTGTGTGACAGTGCGCAGGAGATGCTGCAGTTAGTGTCCCCGCAGGCACGGTCCTTTATGCAGAGAGTTGACTGGCTGACAGTGCGCAGGATACTGTGCAGTTATTGTCCCCGCAGGCACGATCAGTCGCGTCTGACCCCGCCTAAGCCCTGGCAATTGCTGCGCCCATTGTCCACGCCCCTTGCTCCCGCGCAATTGCCGCACCCACTGGCCTTGGCCACGCCCCCTGCGCAAAGCACACGTTTGTTTTCCACACGCCCTCAAGGCACGCTTTTTTTGGGGGGGATGTGCCATGCGATTGTTGCCGGTTGTCGCGCCCATTGGCCACATCCCTTGCTGCCGCGCAATAGCAATTGCCGCGCCCATTGGCCTTGTTCACGCCCCCAGCACACGCCCCAGCACAACGCACACGTTTAAGGAACGCTTTTTTTTTGTCGTCATGCCGCGCCCCGCCCACAAGGGACTACTTTGCTGGTAAGGTTCTTTTACTTTTCAAATATATATGGTGGGCATCTGTATAGCCTATGTCCTTCTGCTGCAACTGCCCTTTCTAATGCTGTATTGGGTGTTGTGATTGGTGCTGTGGTTCCTGAGATTACCCGCCTCAAAGGTTTGGGCTCTCTCTTTAGAATATTATTATTATATATTTTTTTACTGTTCTAACGTTTACACTTGTTAAACTTGTTCTTTGCCTTGGTATTCTGGAAAATGGATTAAGTATGAAACCCATGTTGACTCCTTCGTTTGTGTGCACACTTTTCAGCCCCTGCACAGTACCGTACTGAAGGAGTAAACTATGGAGTTGTGTAATTTTACGCCTTCGCAAGTGAGCTCGCATAACAAATCACAGTTTTTCCCCCATGGCTTTTTGCTGGGAAGCTTTTGTGAATTTGCACATTCTGGGACATACACAGTGTAATCTCTATTATGTTCATTGTATTTACACCAGGCCCTCCGCCCTTTTTTCTGTACTTTTTGAGGGTGTTTTAAACTCCTTATGGGGCTGTGATGTGACGCATTGTTTTTCACTTGTATATAGTTCTTGAGAGCCCAAGAAGGCTGACTTAAAGTGACAAGAAGGGACCTGGCTAAACAAAGGACTCAAGAAAGAGAAGGCATTAGGCACTGTTCTGCCAACAAATAGCGATACAGTGGACAGAGCAAGTATGTGGTATAATGCTGCACATTTTGTGGTGGTATTACTTTGTCATTTTTATGCATTTACATTCACCGCAGTAGTACCAGTTTAACACGCAAATACAGCAATAAGCAACAGAAAAGTGACCAGTCAACATTTGCAAGAGACCTTCCACTCTGAAGCAAGACATGTCGTTGCCTTTTTAGTAATGTTTTGGCTCCAATCGTCTTTATTATTAACCCATCAGGTGCTGCATACTATGCATATCTTATCTTGTAAATCCATAATTATGTGTAAAACAAGGCGGCTGCAGATTCGCATAGTTCCAGTGCCTGTTAACATGGTTCTATGTTACCATCTCTGGGTTCTAGTGGCCATTTCAAACCGCTTTGCCTTCAATATTAGACCATATTACATGGTTGCACATTATGTATGTGTCTGTGCGTATTTACCAATTTAAGTACGGTCTAGGGTGTCATACCAGCAGGGAAGCTTTGGGTGGGGGAGGGTTAGGGATGGTTGAGTTAGAAATCATTCTACATAGGTTGAGGCCCATTGCAGACCAGAGAGTTCATGGAAGTGCATGCCTGCCTTTTTTTCGTATTACAAGAAACCTGAAATTGGTTTGTAATGTCTGCATGCAACCAGATGGTATCAAATTTGCACATGATGTGCTCACGATGAAAACAAGCATTGGCATAGACAATAGGTCTCGCCAGACAATAGGTCTCGCCTTTGGGACCTTATAAGGGTTTAGACATGCAACACTTGATGTTGTTGCACCAAGGATATTGTGCTGGATAACTAAACACTTATAAGGTCCCAAAGGCGAGACCTATTGGCTATGCCAATGCTTTTTATCTCTTGGGGCTTCTCGCAGGGCCAAAATTACGGACAAATGGCGTCCGTAAAAGAAATTATTACTGACAACAGACATCACACCAAAATGACCAACCGTCCGTGAAATTTACGAACGGTTGGTCACCCTACTCTCGTTCATTTCTTCCCACTCTTTTGCTCTCTCGTTTCATGTTCAGTCAGCAGTATTAATGCAGGCCTTCTTGTGTAAACATAAATATAGCCAAAACCCTCCCAAACATAGCCTGAAAGTCAGACACCTGACATTTGTCATCTAAAAGTAACTGAAAAATAAAAACATCCAAACTGAAAGTTTAAATTCTATGACGGGCAGGGAAGAGTAGGATTATGCTTAACTTTCTCTTCCCTTTAGTTGAACAGCCGCTCAGTACTAAAGTAAACAAACTACATTAACCTTAAGTCCAAGTGCCATGACAAACATGTGGCATGAATCTATCACCCACGCATGCCCTCAAAAGAGGAGCGCTTGGCAGGTAAGATTAAAAAAAAGATAAGTGAGTAATTTACCTCGGTCTGGCTTCATGGTTTCGTTACAGCCGACTGCCTTGGGATCGGGAAGCCTCCCTTACTGACGGAGGAAAGAAAGGGGGAGTGGGGCTTGCAGAGATCCTTACTAGAGCTGATTGCAAGCATGTTGTTCCAGGACCTGCCAGCAACAAACATCACAGTCCTCGCAGAGGCAAAAACTGGCACTGTGTCCTCTCCTGCAGTCTGTTTTTTCACACTAAAGCAGCCTCCACATAATCACAAGAAGCTATGTGAAACGTGCCCTTTGGAAATATGCCTGTTTTCTCCAGTTCCCTACCCATGGCCCAACACGAAACTATAACCAATCCTGCAGATGCTCTCAGTCTCATGCTGATTTCAGTATGAGAGCAGCTGCATGATTGGATGGAGCAGGCTAAGCCAGCGCTCCTTTTGTGACCGGGGCCTGTGTCTTCAATTCCAGGGCTGTTAACACAGCTGGTGGATTTGTGCCACACGAGTACACAATACGGGTTGGCCGACGGCCAGTCCAACATGTGTTTTACACACTTGTGGTGTCAATTAGAAGCAATCACCTCTGCCTCGCACTTGCTGGCAGCAAGGTGAGAGTGAGGCTAATTAAATAATGTTAATGTATTCTTCCCCCTTTAGGGCTAAGGAGTGCTGCCGCAGGCGGGGCAACGCTCCTCTGCTGGCGTAGCTAGACCTACTTCCATCCAGGTAGGACCTTAAGTTTGCTGCCTGGTGCAGGTAAAAGCAGATGGGGGGAGTGGCGGCCGAGAGATGACTTGTTCTCAGGGGAAGGGGTGGTGGTAGTAGACAAACACGACTTGCTCACCTCCGCCGACCCTCCCAAAGAATGTCACCCGGGGTGGACCCCCCCCGTTAAGGCTAAGGAAGGTGCAAAACATAAAATACCTGAGAAATGGTCTTTTGAGGGGTCATTCAAATTTTCTTCACAACACTTTACAAACTTAGTTCATCTGCCAGCATAAGCTGACTTGGTGGAGTGCCTTCTGGCCTATAAAATAACATCCAACACATCAGGGGGAAGAGAAAAAGAACTCAGGTTGCCCTGTTCAATCTCCAGGCATGTATGTGCAGGCTCTGGAGATGTAAAACCTGCCCCTGCGACTGCGAGTGGAGGAAGTGGTGGGCACAATTAGAGGTAAAAAAGGTCTGTTTACCATACCCTTCTTGGCCAATCCAGGGCTATTAATATTGGACCTGGTCTAGGTAAATTTTCCTCAGAACATGAGGAATCAAGAGTCTGGGGGGGTATGTGAAAAACAGCTGGGAGCCCCACTCCAATTGAAAAGCGTCCCCCTGAGCTCTCTGTAACCTGCAGAATGATGGGCAGTGGGTGTTCTTGAGAGTGGCAAAAAGGTCTTTCTGAGGAGTACCCCATAGCCAGAATATTTGCTGTAACACCAAATAACTCCTGCATGGACTGTTAAATGGGAGGTCAGACGTAGGATTCACTATGGAGGAGGGTTTATCATTCGGACCCTCCTCATATTGATATGAATGATGGTAATGAACAAGTTACTTACCTTCGGTAACGATATATCTGTAAGAAACAGTAGTTAGTATTAGATTCCTTACCTTAGAATATCCCCAGGCGTCAGTCTGGATCCGGAAACTTTTGCGTAGCAGTACCCCTGCGCGTCGGTAGGCGTCGTCTGCAGGCGTCCCCTGCGGCTCCGCGTCCGTCGTTGGCGTCGTGCGCCGTGATGACGTCGCTGGAGTATATAGACGCCGCCTCCGCGCGCTGACGTCAGATCTTTGCACACAGCTTTTCCGCGCCAGAACACGCAGAGCCATGTAAGAACCAACACTGGTGCCATGCGAAACTAGGGCCCTGAAGGGGATGACCTTAACCCTATGTATCAGTTCGCATAACGGGGAGGATGGGTGGGGCGGTAAGGAATCTAATACTAACTACTGTTTCTTACAGATATATCGTTAACGAAGGTAAGTAACTTGTTCATCTGAAAGAAACAGGTTAGTATTAGATTTCTTACCTTAGAATAGATACCCCAGCAATACCAACCCCGGTGGTGGGTCTGCGAACCAATACAGCTTACATCAGAAAGTCCTGGAGGACAGAACGGCCAAAGAAGCCATCCCTCCGGACTTGACTGTCCAGGCAGTAGTGCCTTGCAAACGTGTGCAGCGAGGCCCACGTAGCCGCCTGACAAATGTCCTGAAAGGGGACTCCCCGTCCCAGAGCAGTAGTAGCCGCCGTGGCCCGAGTGGAATGGGCCCTCAGCCCAACAGGAGGCTCCTTCCGAGCCAAAGAGTAGCACGCTTTGATGCACAGGACGACCCACCGAGAGATGGTCCGCTTATGCACCGCCCGTCCCTTCTTCGCACCCACGTAGCCAACAAACAGTTGGTCATCCACCCGGAACTGGCGAGTGCGATCCATATAAAATGAAAGCGCACGTTTTGGGTCCAGACGATGGAGCCGCTCTTCATCCTTTGAAGGATGCGGAGGCGGGAAGAAGGAGGGTAAGGTGATGGACTGCCCGATGTGAAAAGCAGAGACTACTTTGGGCAGGAAAGAAGGTCTAGTTCTCAGAACCACCTTGTCTGGATGAATGGACATGAAAGGAGGTTTGACAGAAAGAGCCTGGAGCTCACTCACTCTCCTGGCAGAGGTGATGGCAACCAGGAAGGCCGTCTTTAAAGTCAGGAGACGGAGAGGACAGGAATGAAGTGGCTCAAAGGGAGTACACATCAAGAAGGTCAGAACCAGGTTCAAGTCCCACTGAGGCATCACAAACGGAACAGGTGGATACATGTGCGTGATGCCTTTCAAGAATCTCGTTACAATAGGGGACTTGAACAAAGAAGGTTGATCAGGCAGCCTTAGAAAGGCCGAAAGGGCAGAAAGGTAGCCCTTGATAGTGCCCAGAGCAGAGCCCTGCTGGGCAAGAGAGAGAAGAAAGAGGAGAACCTCGGCGAGAGGGGCAGAAAGAGGGTCCACAGCCTTTGCTGTGCACCATGCCACAAATCTGTTCCACCGGCAGGCGTATACCGACTTTGTGGAGGGACGCCTGGCTGCCAGAATCACATCACAAACTTCAGGAGTCAAGTCAAATGGCCTCAACTGTCGCCGCTCAATCTCCACGCATGGAGGTGGAGACTGGACAGGTTCGGGTGGAGGACCGTCCCCTGCTGCTGCGACAGAAGGTCCTCCCGAAGGGGCAGGCGAATCGAGGGACCGACTGACATGCTGAGTAGCTCGGGATACCAGTACCTTCGAGCCCAGTCCGGAGCCACAAGGATAACTTGGGCCCGGTCGCGCCTGATCTTCTTCAGCACTCTGGGCAGAAGTGGTATAGGCGGAAAGGCGTACAACAGACCGCAACTCCACGCGCGCCGAAAGGCGTCGCCGTGCGAGTGCCGTCTTGGAAACTCCAACGCGCAGAACTGATGACATTGCGCGTTCTCTTCTGTGGCGAATAGATCTAACCAAGGCTCTCCCCATTTCAGAAAGAGGCCTTGCGCCACGTCCAAGTTCAGACGCCATTCGTGATCCACCGAGCACCGACGGCTGAGTTCGTCCGCCCTGGCGTTCAGAGAACCTGCCAGGTGTTGAACCGTCAGAGTCACGCTCTGACGTTCCAGCCATTGCCAGAGACGCAGAGCCTCCTGGCAAAGGGTCCACGACCCCACTCCGCCCTGCTTGTTGCAGTACCACATGGCGGTGGTGTTGTCCGTGAACACCTGCACCACACTCCCGTTGACAAAAGGGAGGAATGCCTTCAGTGCTAGACAGATCGCCCGCAGCTCCAACAGGTTTATATGGAGCCGGGACTCCGCCGGAGACCAGATGCCTCTGATCTCCGCCTCTCCCAAGTGGCCTCCCCAGCCCTGGAGGGACGCGTCCATCACAACCACGTGCTCCGGTTGGGGAAGGGAGAGGGATCTGCCTCTGACCCAATCGCGGTCCGTAAGCCACCACTGCAGTTGTCTCGCAGTGCCCTCCGAGATCAAGACATGGTCGGACAAGTTGCCCTGATGCTGGGCCCACTGAAACTTCAGGTCCCACTGCAGAGCCCGCATCCGCCACCGGGCGTGATGCACCAGAAGGATGCAGGAAGTCATCAGCCCCAGCAGCCGCAGCGTCAACCTGACCGAAACCCGGGATAACGGCTGAAAGATGGGAATCAAAGCCTGTATATCCCGGACTCGCCGTTCCGGAGGATAAACCCGAAACTGCGCCGAGTCGAGAACCGCTCCGATGAAAAGGAGCTTTTGAGAGGGACACAGGTGTGATTTCGGCACATTGATGGAAAACCCCAGCTCGTGCAAGAGGTCTGCCGTCATCTGAAGGTGGTGGACGACTGTCTGGGGCGAGCCCGCCTTCAACAACCAGTCGTCCAGGTAGGGGAAGACTGAGACCCCCAACCGGCGCAGATGGGCTGCGACCACCGCCAACACCTTTGTGAACACCCGTGGGGCGCTGGTAAGGCCGAATGGGAGCACGATAAACTGAAAGTGCTCGTGGCCTACCGTGAACCGCAGGTAACGCCGGTGGGCTGGCAGGACGGGGATGTGAAAATACGCATCCTGCAAGTCCAACGCTACCATCCAGTCTAGCGGGTCTAGAGCAGCCAAGACCTGAGCCAAAGTCAACATCTTGAACTTCTACTTCCGGAGGAAGCCGTTGACGTTCCGTAGATCCAAGATAGGACGTAGGCCCCCTTTGTCCTTCTTGGGCACCAGAAAGTAGTGGGAATAGCAACCACATCCTACTTCTGGCCCAGGAACGCGCTCGATGGCCCCCTTGGCCAAGAGGGCCGTAACTTCCTCCTGCAGAAGTGTCAAGTGGTCCCCCGACACACGGTGGTTCTGCGGTGGCATGGCTGGAGGAGTGGTCTCGAAGGGGAGGGAGTAGCCCCTTTGGACGAGCTGCAGCACCCACCTGTCGGATGTTATCGTGCGCCAGTGGGAGAGGTGATGGCGAACCCTGCCGCCCACCGGCGTCACATGGGCCTGAAAGCACGGACTAGGAGGATTTAGAGGCGGATGCTGCGGGGGGAGGTGTGGCCTGACCTCGCCGCTGTCCCCGACCGCCCCCCCCACGGCGGTTCCCACGGCCGCCGCCGCGTTGAGAAGTCTGTTGCGGCGCGTGGCTGGCAGCACGTGTGGGACCGCCCCTTCCGAGGCCACGAAAGGAGCGAAACGAACCCGTTTGCTGGCGCTGAGTCGAGAGACCCAAGGACTTGGCCGTGACCCTGGAGTCCTTGAAGCGTTCCAGCGCGTGGTCCGCTTTGTCACCAAACAGGCGACTGCCATCAAACGGCATGTCCATCAATGCAGACTGGACATCTGCCGAGAAATTGGCGGATCTCAGCCAGGCGTGGCGACGAATCGCCACCGTCGTGGACATCGCCCTGCCCAGTGAGTCGGTCGTATCAAGACCACACCGTATGGAGTATCTTGCTGCGTCTCGGCCTTCAATCATAGCTTTGCCGAGCTTAGCCCGTACCTCCTGCGGGCATTCAGGCAGCAGTTCCGCGACCGTATCCCACAGAGAGTGGGTGTAGCGGCCTAAGAGGCACACGGTGTTGCAAGACCGCAGTCCCAGACTCAGGGACGAAAAGACCTTCTTACCATACTGGTCGTACCTCTTAGATTCCCGGTCGGGCGGGGCCGACGAGAATGCGGTCTGGGAAGTCGAGGCCTGGATCACCAGGCTCTCAGGGGTGGGATGGGTGGACAAGAAGTTTGGGTCATCCGTACACGGACGGTGGCGTCTGGCCACATTCCTATCAACAGGCGAACCTGAAGCGGGCCTGGACCACGTGCCCAAAAGAACGTCAGTTAAGGCCTCATTGAACAGCAGCAGTGGCTCCTGTGGGCATGACTGCGGTTTGAGTACCTCACGGCCGCGACGGGGAGCTCAAGGTGTAAGGCCTTGGCAGCCCTCATCAACACCACTGAATAAGCTGCCCCCTCCTCCGAAGCCACGGTAGGAGGCGAGACAAAGCCAGGGTTGGGGGAGTCATCCAGACCACTGGCGTCACCCAAGTCACCTGTCCAGTCCACATCGTACTGACACTCGCGGGTCAGAGGGTCCTCAGACCCCTCCCACTCCTCTCCGCAATCTACATCCTCACCATATTCGGAGTCAACAATGTAGACCGGCTCCCCGGGGTCAACAGGCCCCATCGGCGTCGGACTCGGCGTCGGGCGACGCCGGTTCGACTCCGCGGCCGGAGTTGGAGAGGGAATGGGGGCGGCGCCGCGGGTTGCCCCGATGGAATCGGCGCCGGAGAGGCCGGTTGACCAGCCGGCGTCGACCCTGAAGGTCCCTGCGGCGCCGGGGCAGGAGCCGTCGGCGACGTCGGGGCCGGAGCACCCGACGGCGTCGAGGCAGGAGCACCCGAACCGCTAGGGCCCCCGGACGGGACCACCGGGCCCGCAGGCGCCGTAGGCCCCGTCGGAGGAGACAGTGCCCTCATGGCCATGAGGAACGCCTCTATCTCCTCGGGCGAGGCG
The DNA here is from genome assembly GCF_964261635.1 of Lissotriton helveticus. Taxonomy (NCBI): domain Eukaryota; kingdom Metazoa; phylum Chordata; class Amphibia; order Caudata; family Salamandridae; genus Lissotriton; species Lissotriton helveticus. The sequence goes on along the minus strand of NC_136057.1, from coordinate 709,450,911 downwards.
CCCAGCCCAGGGACCGCAGGGTATGGAGCAGGCCGCGCCGGCGACTCACGCGGAGCCGCGGGGTTGGGGCCACCCGAACCCCCGGCCGCATCGCGCGAGCGTCGGGGGGGAGTCGGGGGTACGATGACGACGCCCCGACTTCTTGTGCTTCCTACCTGAGGAACCAGAGGAATGGTGACGACTCCCGGAGCGCTCGTGACGGCTCCGCGACCGCTCCCTAGATCGCTCCCTAGACCTCCGTCCGGACCGGGACCGCTCTCGACGCGGGCCGACACCCGGAGCTCGAGTAGCTTGCGGGACCGCTCCCGTCTAGCTTTAGTTGTCAAGGCCCGGCAATCGTCACAGTCGTCCACGGCGTGGTCGGGGCCCAGGCACCGGAGGCAGAGTCGGTGATGATCCGTGACCGACATCGTGCGGTCACAGTCGTCACAGTTCTTAAAACCGGGCATCCTACCGGCACCGTAAGAAGAATCAAGGATTCACAAAAAACTTTGGTCAAAGACCGGAGTACTGCTCTTCGGATCTGCGCTAACTGGCGCGGAAAAAAGAAGAACTGACGTCAGCGCGCGGAGGCGGCGTCTATATACTCCAGCGACGTCATCACGGCGCACGACGCCAACGACGGACGCGGGGACGCCTGCAGACGACGCCTACCGACGCGCAGGGGTACTGCTACGCAACAGTTTCCGGATCCAGACTGACGCCTGGGGATATTCTAAGGTAAGGAATCTAATACTAACCTGTTTCTTTCAGATAAAAAATTACGGAAGACTTTGGACCTGCTCCCCGTTGGTGCTAGACGGACGCTGGTGCACGCCCTTGTGACCTCGCGACTTGACTACGCCAACCTCCTCTTTCTGGGGGCTACGGTCAAAAGTCTCAATCGCCTCCAGGTGCTACAGAACGCAGCAGCCCAGTTGGTGCTGAGACTCCCGAGAAGATCGGCCTCGAAAGCCGCCTTGGAGGCTCTCCACTGGCTCCCAGTCAGAGAAAGGATTACTTTCAAGGCGCTCTGCACATGTCATCGCATCCTCTGGGGAAAGGCACCTAGTCCCTTACGGAGCCTTATTACTCCATACAGACCCAAGCGGATGCTCAGATCCGCTGGCACGGGCTTGGTTGCTATCCCCAAAATCAACAAAGCACGCATGGCGGTCAGATCTTTTAGGCACCTAGCAGCCAAGAGTTGGAATACGCTTCCGCTAGAGCTGCGTCTGGAACCCTCTGAGATCAAGTTCCGAAGAGCTCTCAAAACCCACCTGTTTCGCCTTACACTTGTGTAATTCTATCTGGCTTGCCTCCTTTCCTCTCTCATCTTAGCGCGGGGACACGCCGGTGCGCGTAAACCAGGCGCTTTACAAATGTCCTTAATAATAATAATAATAATAATATCTTTAGCATTTTTTTTAAAAATGTTATGCTACTAGTGATTATTCCTAGCTGGGGAATCGAAATGGGCCAACAGCGGGAGCTCACTGCTCTTCATCCACCTCAGACATACCATTAGGCTCATGCTAGAAATAAGATCACAAAAGAGGAAGCTTCTGAGATTTGAATAACAATTATTTTAAATATAGACTGTTATAGTCACCGTAGTGGTGAGTGGTGTGGTTAGGTACAAGTTTACCCTATCACTATAGTTAATTTTAACAATTTGGATCAGCTAACACTCCCTTTTATTTCATTGTATTTCTTGTTTGTACTGTCGGTGGTATAATGAATACAAGGGACTGGTAGGGTTTCAGGAGTTACCAATCTTGTTCTTTTCTGTTTTCCACATGGTGTGTTAATAAACCACATTTGTGCTTTAGATTACCCTGAGGAAGACCAGCACCTGTTGAGGCTATTTTAAGTGTCACAACATTTTGGTAATTATGGTTCCTGAAGGTCAAGTGTTTCATGGATTAGACATTACGACCTGTATCTTTAGCGTTTAACCCTACCAGAGGTACTCTATAATAAACTTAAGTTGGAGTATACCGCTAGGTATTTTTTATTAAGAGTTCCCTTCTTGTCTAAACAACAAAGAGCCTAAGACACTGTCCTGACAACAGATTTCTAAGCCTACCAGAGTCAAGATTAGCTGCCCTCAGTCGAGTCCGCTGGAGTAGCACTGTTCCTACCCCAGTGTGAAAGGTTGTCAAATGATGAAACATGCCTTGATAAGTTAAGGGAGAGACGACCTCTGAAAAATCTTTTAATGATCGTCTCTCGTAGAAAGTCAGAAGTGTAAGTAAGCAGTTTTGACCTCATGACCCCCAAGTTGTTTAGTGCTGTACAATTTATGTTAGGGGGATATACATGTGTTTACCTCCTCCTCTCTATTTGTGAAATGTACCACCTCCTGAGCGGCTGAAAAATAGTGACATTCTGTCCGCATGCACGTTTAGAACTCCGGCCAAGTCATCTGCCATAATGCAAATCTGGTGGTCCTGAGCCCAGGACCAGAATCGTAGAGCTTCTCTGCAGAGTGGATACGAACATACTCCCGGCTTATATACCACATCGCGGTACTATTGTCTGCTAAGACTTGAACGACTGATCTTGAATGGAATGGATGAAGGCCTTTAGAGCCAGACGTATCACCCGCAATTCCAACAGATTTATATACAACAGTCGTTCTTCTGGAGACCAAAGACCCTTGATCACCAGATCCCCAAGAAGAGATCCCTACTCTAAAGTGGACACATCCTTTATAACTGTGGCCACCGGAGGTGGAGGGCGAAATGGCTTCCCTTGAGACAGATTGCCGGACACACCATGCCATCGAAGATATGCTGCAGTGTCTCTTGATATCCTGCTCAAGTCTTTGAGATGTCCAATGTGTTGAAACCACTGCCTACAAAGACACCATTAGAGGGCCCTCATGTGTCAGTGTGCATAACCATCAGAATTCAGGAGGCTATCAGACCTAACAGGCGCAAAATCTTCAGGACTTGAACCATAGCTCCATTCTGAAACATCGGAATCATATCTTGAATATCCAGAATCCTCTGAGGAGGAAGGTATGCACGATTAACCATGTTATCCAGTACTGACCTTATGAACAGAGTGCATTGCGAGGGCTCTAGGCGGGACTTGGGCTTGTTGATAGAAAAGTCCAGGTTGAACAACAACTAAGTTACAACTCCAACTCGGGATACCTGGCTTTAATCAGCTAATCGCCCAGGTAGGGGAATAGTAGTATTCACCACCTTCTGAGATGAGCTGCAACTACCCCCATAACCTCTGTGATGACTCAAAATGGGGAAGTTAGACCAAATGGAAGGACCGTAAACTAGTAATGTTGCGACTCCACCGCGAAGAGAGAAACTTCCTGTGCGACTGCAGAGTGGGAATGCGAAAATGCACATCCTGCAAATCGATCGAAACCATCCAGTCTTCCTTTTCTAGGGAAAGAAGCACCTTTGCCGGAGTCCGAATATTGAACTTCTCCTGCTTGAGGAACTAGTTGAATATCCTGATGTCTAAAACCGGGCATAAACTACCATCCTTTCTGGAAATCCGAGGGACAGAGAATAGCATTCCTAACCCCATTCCTGCTCTGGAACCAACTCCACTGTGCCCTTTTGAAGTAGGGATTGAACCTCCTGTTGGGGGAGCGGATTTTTTTAAACAAACACCTTATTGGGATGGAAAGGGTGGGGGAAACTCCTGAAAGTGTAGGATGTATCCATTTTTTACAATATCCAATACTTAAAGATCCATTGTTCTGGATCTGCACTGAGTAAGAAAATGGGACACGCATCCTCCCACTGGGAAAGCATGCTCAAAGATAGTGAAAAAACTAGCGCTGCTTTCCTGTGACGTTGGTTAGGGGGGAATAGGAAGAGGACAGCTGATAAGCAGCATCTCATTGTCTGACTGTGTCCCGCCCTCTTTAACTCCTGTAAAGGGGATTGGACAGTTGCTGTTGTTGCTGCCTTCTACAAAAGAAGAAGTTCCTGCCAAATCCCTGGAACCTCTGAAACCACCTGTACTCTCTGGGCTGTGATTGAAGGCCAAAAGATCTTGCCATCGCTTTATTATCCTCGAGCCTCTCCAAGGCAGAATCAGATTTGTCGTCAAAAAGTCATTAGGGTAGATTGGACATCAGGTTAGTAAACAGAACCTATCAACCAAGCGTGCCTCCTCGAGGCAACTGTGGTCCCCATGTCCATACCAGACTGAATGACCAGATGGGCAGCGACCTGCCTGTCACTTCTTTTCCTGAAGAAGGTGGTCTGGATCATCAAAAACCCTCCGAAACGCGTCAATGCTGAAACGTCTTTACACTAAATTGACTCAACATTGGTTGAAATAAGAGACTTTCTTTGATATATAGTTGTAGTTCAACCAATGATTTAATGTTCAATTAGTGGTTTTTGATGACAAAAACCAATGGCTATGGTATTCACCCCCGTGTGAAAATGATTTTTAAGGTTGTTTTTAATTAGGTTTGTTAATTTGAATTTAGTACAATTTTGGTGTGTATTTGCATAGAGAACATAGAATTCTAAGGATAAACCTGTTTTGCATATATTTACTGCTACAATAAATGTGGTTTAATGAAATGTTTCAGCTTTTTAAATAAAAGCGTAAAATTTCATATGAATTTGAATACTACTTCTTGGCGATATTGGTCTAATTCTCGATGAATGGTTGTGTGGTTTTTAATCAGTTTTTTGTTCATATATAGCCAAAGGGAAATTGTTTATTTTTGACTGGTTGTCAATTTGGTGCCCTGTCCCTTTGGTTAAGGGGCCCCCTCTCCTGTTGTTTTAATACAGTGTCACTTAACAGCTCCGTAGTGTTCCTGAACGTCCCCAGGTAAGTTCTAAACCACTGTTGAGGTTGGTTCCATCTTAATAAAAAGGTTACACTGGTTGACTTCAAAGCCATGCTACCAGAGAAGAATACCTTCTTTGCAGACTGCTCCATCCTCTTTGATTCCCTGTCTGCCATGAGAAACAGGAAACTTGTACCACCAAACTTTCAGTTGAAGGGTGGGTAGTTAAGAACAACGGATCGATCACCTGGAGCAGGCTCGTATCTTCTCACAATAGGTCTAGATAATGCCGAAGATGTCACAGGTTTCAGACAAATCTCCAGTATAAGTTCAGTCAAATCCTCATTAAATAGCAATAAAGGCTATGATGACAAAGAAGAAGAATGCAGTATCATTGCCAAAAAATTAGACTTGAGTTCAGTAGATGAAGGAGGCAATTGCAGCATCTCAGCTGCCTTCCTTATCACCGAATGGTACAACGTGACCTAAGCAGACCAATGCCTTTAGAGGACAATATCTCCCAATCTGGAGAAATGTCTAGGCCCCTTTCTACCTCCAAACCCTTAAACTAAGGATCAAGTCACACTTTTTCCCCCTTCTTCTAAATCTGGATCTCTTTAAACAAGCAAGTACTACTACTCTTCCAGAAGCCTCCGCACTGCTCGTTGAGATCTATACTTCAACCTAGGCATTGGTAAAGCCAGTCCAGGCGTCAGTGATGTCAACAACAGCGCTGGTGACTTCAGTACCTGCATAGTTGAAGCCTGCGGTACTGGAATAGAGTGTTGACACGCTGATGTGGATCCATATGATGTCAAACAGGGTGCAACTGACGCCGGAGACGCCTGTCTGACGTCTACTGACGGCTTGTGCTATCTCTGTATCCTTTTGTATTAGAATGTTCACAATTCCCCTGAGTTGAACTATGCATGAGAACTATGGCTGACAAATGGCCACCTCAGGAAACTAGTTTTATAGTCAAGTTGGATGCTTTGAACTTTTGTATTACCAGGGGGATTGGGGTGCTGGAGGAAAATCGAGGGCAATCATCCACTACCAGCTCATCAACAGTGCATTCACTAGTGGCAGTGGATGAAGGCCGGGTCTGGTGGCTTAGTGGACTAATGCATCCACTGCAGGGGCCTGTGTACGACCTCATGGTCACAGGTTCAATTCCCGGTGGGTCTGCTCAGCCTTTCATCCTTTCGAAGGTCGATAAAATGAGTACCACTGAGTTGGGTGACAATAAACATCTGTTATTCAGCGTCAAGAGGCCACTTTTGGGATGAATGTGTGCTTTACAAATACACGTTATGGTTCCTGCCTGCGAAGGACTGCCATTTTGTGTTTTATGCTGTTGCATACATGTCTACCTATGGTCTTCTACACTTATCATAAATGTTTTCTAGAATCTTTTGTTTTACTTTCTATTTGTGGGAGATGTTTGCCATTCTGCTGCCCCATCTGCTTGTTTAGGTGGAACCGCAGTTATGTTGTTCCTCAGAATTTGAACTGTCTTTCCTTTGGATCAGACACCCGAATGCCTTCAGGGCTAGGTAAATTGTGTTAGCTCAAGGCAGATGATATGCTTGGTAGCCTCAAGGTGGGACTATGGTCTATTTATTCTCAATTGTGCCATGTGTGCCCGACTACCCCACCATCCCACCTATGACACCTTTTATGATGGTCGATGTTGGAGATAAAGTGAAAGGTCTTCCATTCATCATGTTTTCCTTGTTTCACAACATGAATTCTTTGCTGACCTTCTCTGTGCTGACCACTAGATCCTCCCTTATCCCAAACGTCTTACCATTGACTTTTCAATCCCTCTTGAAGAGGCCTCATGTCTAGTCCTGTATATGAAATCAACTGGATAGACAAGGTCATCATACCAAACAGTTTCATCAGAGTTCTCACTATCAATTGATGAAGAAGTGCGGTAAAGGCAAGCCTGTCCTTCCAATACTAGTACTCTCTTGAGGATTGTGGATGCTTTTGCTTTCAGAGTATCAATCTCTGCCCTAAGGAACATCTTGAAAAGCAGGACAACCCTTCTCAAGCTGTTATTGCTTGCATTGTTGGCATGTCCTCACCCTTGCCAACCAGTTGTATAAATAGGGATATGTATGAAAATCAAGTTACTTACTTTTGGTATTTCTCGAGGCAACTCAAACCACCAATTCCTCACATTAGAATAATCCCCAAGGGCCAGACTTGATCTGGGGATTAATTTTTTTACTGCAGGGGACCGACACAAAACCATAGGTGGTGCTGCATGGCCCCACACCATCCCAAAGGTAAGAGCTGTGCTGCATTAAGTGCCAATCCAGAGACATACGTTTCTTATCTTTTCTCTTTCCAAGTCCTCACGCCTGGAGTGTGAACAACTGGTGTTTAGAGTGTGCTGAACATTAATTTGCGACCTTTTCAAATGTTACAAAGAGTCCCCTCCAAAGACCAGGGAGATAGGAGGACAGTGAGGAATGCACCAGAAATAGTATTACAGAAGGGAAATAACTTGTTCTTCATATCAATAATTACAACTACAGACTTGTTATTTCAGAATAAATACTAATGTAGTACCACCCCAAAGTGAAGGGTGAATGCAAGCAGACCAACAAGTCTTGTAGAAATGAGTGGGTAAAGTGGAATTCTCTTCGGACCTGGCAGTCAAAGATATGTGAATGTATGCAAAGACACCCAAATAGAAGCCTTGCATATCAAGCAAAGGCACTCTTAGTGCCACTACACCACCGTAGCCAAAGCCCTGGTGTAATAGGATCTAAGAGGTTCTAGGGATGGCTACTTGGGCCAGTATGTAGCAGATCTCTTTACAGAGGAATATCTACCTCAAAAAGTTCTTCTGCACAACTTTCCCTCTCTTTGCCCAAGAGAACGCTAAAAAAGTTGATCACCCCCTCCATGGACCTTGGTACAATCTATCTGAAAGTGCCCTTCTGTGGTCGCCCCGATGAAGCCTCTCCTCATTCAATGGATGAAGAGGAGTAAAAAATGACGGTATACTGATGAATTACCTAATGTGGAAATGTGGTAACTACTTTAGGGAAGGAGGCACCCCAAGACCTTAGCACCAACTTGTCCAGGATAAAAGTAGTGTAGGGCAATTAGACTAAATGTGTTTGTAGTTTACTCAGGCAGGAAGCTGATGTGATAGCAAGGAGGAAGACTGTCTGGACCACATCATAACAAGTGATTTGAACAAGGACGGTTGGTCTGGCAAATGCAGAAAGGACAACATGGTTAAAAAATAACCTTTTATAGTGTTCACTACAAGGTCAGGACAAACAAATACAAGGACATCCAACATCTTCGCCTGTAAGGAATCTCAGCTTCAAGCACCAAACAAGGTCAAAACTGTGCCCTTTTATGTGTCAAACAAATTTTGTGGAGGGCTATCTAGCTGCAAGGATATCATCCATCACTTCAGGCGGCATATCAAACAGTCAACGACCACCGCTCATTATCCATGCGTGGAGGTGAAGAATGTGTAGATTAAGTGGAGGACAGTGCCCTCTGCTGAGACAGGTGGTCCTCCCAAACTGGCAGCCTGAACTGAAGGCAGATGTTCGTGCTTAGGCGTTCTGGGTACAACAATCTCTGGTCCCAATCCAGGGCAACCAGGATGACTTGTGCACGCGCTGCTTAGTTCTTCTACTCTGGTGATCAGGAAGACTTTGGCACTCCAATGATCTCCAGACACGCAAGGTGTTCTGGCACAGGAACTGGAACACTGTCCTACTTATTTCAATACAACATTGCAGTGGTGTTTTCCTTCAGACTACCTGTAAGGAAGGATTATGTTACTTACCCTGCCAGCATCTGTTTTTGACATGTAGTACTATAGATTCACATGCTTTGCATACTGCCATCTAGTGTTGGGCTCGGATGATTACAAGTTGTTTTTGTTTGAAGACGTTTTTCGAGTCACAAGGTTGTGTAACTTCTATTGGTGATAGTACACATGGGCACAGACTCCTCTGTTCAATTCTTTTGCCTCAGGTGGATGAGAATGGAGTTATAGTGAGTATTAGTGCTGTGATGTCCATGCTAATAATGTGAATTAAGGTAAAATAAAATAGTAAACTATAACCTACATAGGCACCTGGGGAGGAGGGTGGGCACATGTGAATCTACAGCACAACATGCCGAGAATAGATGCTTACAGGGTAAGTAACATTCCGTTCGAGGCATGCGTGGCTGTAGATACACATGCTTTGAATAGACTGTAAGGCAGTCCCTCTCCCGAAGTGGTGGGTAACTGTGGGGGTTGCAGTTGTTGGAGAGTACGAAGTACTGCTTGTCTAACATTTGATTGTTGGCGTGCGGAAATATCCACACAGTAACGTTTAGTGAATGTTTGTGGTGTGGACCATGTTGCTGTTTTGCAAATGTCAGGACTAGGAATGTTCCCTAAAAATGCCATAAAGAATCCTATTTTATGAGTTGACTGAGCCCTAGGTGGAATAGGCAATAATATAACAGGTTTGAATGCATTTGACTGTCCACCTGGAAATACCATTCTTTCATACTGGGTTTCCAATGAGAGGGGGTGAGAAAGCAACTAATAATTGCTTGGTCTTTCTGAATGCTTTGTTGTGTATATAATACAGTAAAGCTCTTTTGACGTCTAGAGTATAAAGAGATCTTTTTGCAACAGAAGCAGGTTGTTTAAAAATACAGGCAATTCTATAGACTGATTAATATGAAATGGAGAGACTAGATTGGGAAGAAATTTGGGGGCATATTACCAACAACTAGCGATATTTATCGCTTTAGGGCAATAAAATTATCGCCGCTTAGCGGACGAAAACGGCCACAAAAGCGGCGATAATCTCATATCGCCCGCCTTGATAATATGCCCCTTGGTGTTTTTTCTGAGCACTACTTTATCTCTGTGGAGTGGAAAGAAAGGCTCTAAGGTTAGTGCATGGAACTCACTAACAAACAAGAGTGAAGTGATAGTTATTAGAAAGGTTAATTTCCAAGTTAAGTATTGGAGTTGACAGGAAAGTAGTGGCTCAAATGGAGGTCCCATGAGCCTTGTTAGTACAATTTTAAGATGCCATACTGGTGCCAGTGGAAATGTAGGGAGAATCACTCTTTTGAGTCCCTCCACGACTGCTTTATTGACTGGTATTTTGCATAAAGATACATTTTGTCTGTTTTGTAGATAAAGTTGTGATGGCAGCAAAGTGTAGGCATATAGAAGTGTAGGCTAAACCTTAGGTTTGCAGATGTAACAGATAACAAATAACTATTTGTGCCTGTGCATCTAAAGGATTTACTCTGACGCTGGCCGAATAAAAACAAATCTTTTCCATTTGGCAGTGTATCATTTTCTTATTTTAAAAACTTTTTTTTAATTGATTTACGCAGATTTAAAGCAATCACTTACGACCAACACCGATTAAAACAGGTCAATTGTAAACAACTCTCGATGTCCCATTCAATCTCAGACTATGAATATCACTAATCAGATACCCTCTTTGTTGACCTCCATAATATTGCCGTCCCCACCCGTTCTATTCCCACGGGCGAGGGAGGGGGTACTTATCGTTCCCCTATGTGTGTTCCGTTTACCCCATATCCGTTGCCACTTCTTGGGGCATCCACTGTTTTTGTAGACTTCCCTTTCTGCAATCATGCACCATTCCATATCTCCTCTGCTCCCCACCTCTGGGATATGTTACGTTTTGATATTATGAGTCCCAGTGTGGTCCAAAGCTGCTCCGCATAGTTCATATTTGTTGCCTTCCATATGTTAAGTATGCACAGCTTAGGGGATAATTGAATCCCCCACCCCACAACTGGCGTTTTTAATACACACAGGTATTTCTTCCCAATATACTCTTATCACCGGGCATTCCCATATGGTGTGAATTAGTTTCAGCCGCGATGATATTGCGACTTTTTGTGGTGAAGCAAGCGCATCCCTCCAATCCTCTTCCTCGAGATTCCCTATATCAGCCTGCCAATGTTCCCGAAGACTCAAAAGTGGGTCAGGTAAGTTATTTATAATCTTTTGGTAGGTCAAAGCGATGGCCCTTTGGTTCATATATTCGGTCAGGAGCCTGTCCTCCAATTATGAAGCCTCTGGTATTTCTTCTCCCTCTGAGAACACTCCTCTGAGAGCGTGTCGCATTTGTAGATATCTAAAAGTTTCTCCCTTAGACAACTCATAATCCTTCTGTAGGTCACCAAATGGTATTATTTTCCCTCTATACCCACCTCCCATTAGCCACTTACCCATACGACTGGAAGGGTCGTCCTGCGTGTGGTACATCCACTTATTTATGACCGCTAATTGGGCTGCCCAGTAGTATGCTCGGGTGTTAGGTAAAGCGATACGCCTGTCATACTATCCCCTAGTAAGTATTTGGGTTGCAATCCGGGGTGGTTTACTGTCCCACAATAGGTACCTAACAAACAAGTTACTTACCTTCGGTAACAATTTATCTGTAAGAAACATTAGTTAGTTATAGATTCCTTACCTTAGAATTACCACCAGGCGTCAGACTGGATACGGAAAGTTTTTCTTCAGCAGTACCTCTGCGCATCGGATGGTGGCATCGGTCTGCTCCGCGCTCGTTGTTGGGGCCGTGTCGCCGGGATGACGTCGCGGCTGCTACTTAGATGCCGCCCTTGCGCGCTGACGGCAGTTCTATACACTACTTTTCGCACCAGAAACGCAGAGCCATACAAGACACTGACCACTAGTGCACAGAACTAGAAATCAGATCGCACAACAGAGAGGATGGGTGGGGCGGTAACGAATCTATATAAAAAACTAATGTTTCTTACAGATATATCATTACCAAAGGGAAGTAACTTGTTCATCTGATAGAAACATGTTAGTTATAGATTCATTACCTTAAAATAGATACCCCAGCAATACCAACCCAGAAGGTGGGTCTGCGAACCAAGATCACACCAGAAAGTCCTGGAGAACAGAACGGCCAAAGAAGCCATCTCTCCGGACTTGACTGTCAAGATAGCAGTGCCTCGTAAAAGTGTGCAACAAAGCCCGCGTAGCTGCTTGACAGATGTCATGCAGAGGAACGCCTTGTCCCAGAGCAGTGGTTGCCGCCGTCGCCATGGTGGAATGGGCACGCAGCCCCATTGGAGGCTCCTAATTTGCCAAAGAATAGCAGGCTTTGATCCACAAAACGACCCACCGGGAGATAGTTCGTTTGTGTATGGCACGACCTTTCTTAGCGCCCACGTACCCAACAAAGAGCTGGTCATACACCGGGAACTGTCTGGTGAGATCCAAATAAAAGGAAAGCGCAAATTTTGGGTCCAGGCGGTGGAGCCTCTCTTTCTCCTTCGAAGGATGCAGAGGCGGAAAGAAGGTGGGTATGGTGATGGTCTGCCCGATGTGAAAGGCAGTGACTACCTTGGGTAGGAATGATGGATGAGTCCTGAGGACAACTTTGTCCGGATGTACAGAGAGAAAAGGAGGCTTAGAAGAAAGCGCCTGGAGCTCAACTCACCCGTGTGGCAGAGGTGATGGCCACCAGGAAAGCAGTTTTGAGAGTTAAGAGCCTCAAAGGACAGATGTGATGTGAAGCGGCTCAAAGGGAGTGCACATTAAATAAGTTATAAACTAGGTTCAAGTCCCACTGAGGCATAACGAAAGGAATAGGAGGAAAGTGATGAGTTATGCCTTTCAAGAAATGATGTACCACCGGGAACTTGAAAAGGGAAGGCTGATCTGGGAGCCGAAGGAAGGCATCGAGTTAGCCCTTGATAGTGCCCAGAGCAGAGCCCTGCTGCCTAAAATTTGTTCCACCGGAGGCATATACCGTCTTAGTAGAAGGACACCTGGCTGCCAGAATTACATCGCAGACTTTGGGAGACAGGTCAAATGATGTCAATTGCCGCCGCTCAATCTCCACGCAAGGAGGTGGAGGCTGGACAGGTTCAGGTGGAGGACCGTACCCTGTTGCTGCAAGACAGAAGATCCTCCCGAAGAGGCAGACGGGTCAGAGGATCGATGGCCATGTTGAGCAGCTCGGGATACCAAACTCTGTGTCCAATCAGGAGCCAAAAGAAGGACTTGGGGGCAGTCATGCCTGATCTTCTTCAGCACTCTGGGCAGAAGTGGTGTGAGCAGAAGTGGTGTAGGCGGAAAGGTGTACAACAGACCGCAGCTCCACTCGTGACGAAAAGCGTTGCCTAGCAAGTGCCGCCTTGGAAATTCCAACGTGCAGAATTACTGACAGTGCGTGTTCTCTTCGGTGGCGAATAGATCTAACCAAGGCTCTCCCCACTGTTAAAGAGACCTTGCACCACCTCCGAGTAAAGACGACATCATGCACCTGCGGCTGAGTTCGTCGGCACTGGCGTTCAGTGAACCTGCCAGGTGTTGAACCACCAGGGATATGCCCTGACGTTCCAGCCAAGTCCAGAGTCAGAGAGCCTCTTAACATAGGGTCCATCACCCCACCCCGCCCTGTTTGTTGCAGTCCCACATGGAGGTAGTGTTGTCCATGAACACCTGCACTACTCTTCCCCGGACAGAGGGAAGGAATGCTTTGAGTGCAAGACTATTCACCCGAAGCTCTAGAAGGTTGATGTGGAGCTCAGACTCTGCCGGAGGCCACAGGCCTCTGATCTCCGCCTCTCCCATGTGGCCGACCCATCCCAGAAGGGACTTGTCCGTCACCACTGTGTGGTCAGGTTGGGGAAGGGAGAGGGATCTGCCGCTGACCCAATCCTGGTTCGTGAGCCACCACTGCAATTGTTGTGCAGTGCCCTCCGAGATCCGAACGCAATCGGACAGATTCCCCTGATGTTGCGCCCACTGGAACTTCAGGTCCCACTGCAGAGCCCGCATATTGCACATGGCATGATCGACCAGCGGGATGCAGGAGGCCATAAGGCCCAGCAGCCTCAGGGTCATTCTGACAAACCCGACATGAGGTTGAAAGATTGGAATCAAAGCCTGAATATCCCGGACTCGCTGTTCGGGAGGATATACCCGAAACCGCGTCATTTCCAGACCCGCTCCAATGAAAAGGAGCTTCTGAGAGGGAATTAGGTGTGACTTTGGCACATTGATGGAGTACACCAGCGAATGCAGGTCGGCCGTAGTCTGAAGGTGGGAGATGACTACCTAGTCTTCGAGATAGGGGAAGACTGAAATCCCTGATCTTCGCAGATGAGCTGCGACCACCGCCATCACTTTCGTGGACACCCCAGGGGTGCTGGTAAGGCCAAAGGGGAGCACGGTAAACTGAAAATGCTCGTAGCCTACCATGAACCGCAGGTAACACCGGTGGGCCGGCAGGAAGGGGATGTGAAAATAAGCGTCCTGCAAGTGACACGCTACCATCCAGTCTTCCGGGTCGAGGCAGACAAGACCTGAGCAAGCGCCACCATCTTGAACTTCTCCTTCTGGAGGAAGCGGTTGATGTTCCGGAGATGCAAGATAGGACGCAGGGTCTTGTTCTTCTTGGGGACCAGAAAGTAGTGGGAATAGCAACCACAACCTACTTCTGGGACAGGAACGCGCTCATTGACTCTCCTGGCGAAAAGAGCTGTAACTTCCTGCTGGAGAAGGGCCAGGTGATGTATGTATGTATGTATTGGCATACTTGTATAGCGCAATGGCTGTCACCCAACGGGTATCCTGGCGCTTCAGACTTTTGTAATCCATACACGATTTTTCCAGCTACTGCCCAGCTTATATTGTTCTAGGAAAGAGGTGTGTTTTTAGAGCTTTCTTGAAAGAAGGGAGATCACCCATACTTCTCAAGCACAGCGGTAGAGAGTTCCACAGTCTCGCTGCGGTGAACCTGAAAGAACGACCTCCCATCCGGGTCCTCAGAATCTTGGGAACTACTACCAAGCAAGCTGAGGCCGAGCGGAGAGATCTGGACGGGGTGTACCAGGAGAACAAGTCCTGAAGTGGAGACGGACCCTGTCCATGAAGGGCCCTAAATACCAAACAAAGGGCTTTGAAATCAATCCGCTGAAGGACTGGCAACCAGTGAAGATCCCTAAGTGCCATAGCAGATGAGTCAGAACGTCGGCGCGAAAGGGCCAGTTTGGCAGCAAAGTTCTGTACACGCTGCAGTTTTCCCACCAAAGTCGTAGGCGCCCCCAGAAGTAGTGCGTTACAGTAGTCAAGCCTACTTAAGATGATGCTCCGCACTACCTCTGGCCTAGCCTGCACAGGGAGCAGGGGTAGAATCTTCCGCAGCGTACGAAGCAGTGCCATACAGGTGGCCACCGTTTTATTCACGGACACGCCCAGCTGCAGGTTGGAACCAAACATCACTCCCAGGTTCCGAACGGATTCAGCCGGTAAACTAGTGCCCTGAAAAAAAGGAGGCCAAAAATCCTGTGGAAGAGGCCTAGGGGTGCGATCCATTGAGCAGTGCAACACCTCGGTTTTGGAGCTGTTAAATTGCAAGGAGTTGTGGCTCAACCATTCCGCCGTAGTAGTCATGCAACGGTGAAAGATCTCTTGTGACACAGCCTCCTTTCCCTCAAACGAGAAGATAAGTTGGGTGTCGTCAGCATAATTGGTGACTGCTATGCCGAAAGATTTTATCAGCTTGATCAGGGGACGGAGGTAGAGATTGAATAAAATCGGGCTGATGGCCGACCCCTGAGGCATGCCCTGGCCAACCCTTTTGATGTTAGATTTAAAGGGTGGCAGGGCCACCACCTGGTGCCTATTACCAAGGTAAGACACCAACCAGTCAAGGGCCAAGCCAGACACCCCCCACTTCCTCCAGTCTCCTGATCAAGATCGTGTGGCTGACCGTGTCGAACGCGGCCGACATGTCGAGCAGCCCTAAAAAGGCTGCTCGACCTTGGTCGGCATGCATCCGAAGATCATCCAAAACCGTCACCAATGCGGACTCCGTCCCATGGGCTGGTCTAAAACCGAATTGAGCCACGTCCAAGCAAGCATTGGTCTCTAAGAAGCTGGAAAGATGTTTTGTGGCCAATTTCTCCAGAATTTTAATTGGAAAAGGAAGTAAAGAAATAGGCCTATAATTTGCTGGGCAGGTGGGATCCAAAGTTTCCTTCTTCAGAAGTGGAGAGACCACCGCCAGCTTCCAGCAATCCGGGACCCGTGCAGACCTGAGGGACTGACAACAGATGGAAAAAAGTGGGGAAAAAGCTCTTCACGGAACAGTTTCCAAATTTTATGTGGAACTGGATCAAACGGCGACCCCGAAGAGACACCGTTAGCCAGTGCACAAAAATCCTCAATGGACGGCAGGGGAAAACTGTTCAGCCGGACTAGCCTAGCATCTCTCTCCGTGATAGAAGTCGAAGTGAGATTAGGCAAAGACTGGGAGTCAGAGCCTGGCGGTGTAGCAAGATTGCTCAGGATGGTAGCAATCTTGTCCTCAAAGGCCTGTGCCAACGAGTCACAGAGATTGAGAGGCAGGAATATAATTTGCAATGCAGGCAGGACGCGCCAAATCTTTGACGATCTTGAATAGGGCCTGAGACTTGTCCGCGGCTGTCAATAACGATTCCTCTAAGAATCTGGCCTTGGCACGTCTAATCTGGGCTTTATAGGTGATCCTCCGCCATGCAGTGGTATTGCGATTGCATGGCTGGAGGGGTAGCCTTGAAGGGGAGGGAGTAGCCACTTCGGACTATCTGCAAAACCCACCTGTCTGACGTGATGGTGCGACAGTGGGGGGTGACGGCGAATTCTGCTGCCCACTTGCGTTTGATGGGCCTGAAATGTCGGACTAGGTAGGTTTGGAGGCTGCTGCAGAGGAGGGGTTGGTGGACTGGCCCATCCACTGGCCCCAAGAACCTCTACAGTTATTCCCACGTCCCCGGCCGCGCGAAGGTTGTCTGCTTTGTCGCCAAAAAGGCGACGGCCATCAAAGGGCATGTCCATCAAGGTGTTCTGGACAACACCCAAAAAGCCAGTCGATCTCATCAAGGCGTAGCGACAAAGCGCTACCGACGTTGAAATGGTCCTGCCCAGAGAGACAGCGGTGTCCAGCCCACAATGGATGGTAAACTTCACTGCATCCCTCCCCGCAGCGACATCCTGGGAGAGCACTTTCCGGGCCTCCTCCAGACACTGAGGCAGCACCTGCGCAATTGTATCCGACAGTGTGGTAATAACGGCCCGAGAGACATGCAGTGTTTACCGACCGCAGTCCTAAGCTGGTGGAAGAGAAAATCTTCTTCCCAAGATGGTCCAGCTTCTTTGATTCCCTTTGCGGTGGAGCGGAAGGGAATGCGCTCTTGGAAGAGGAAGCTTGGACCACCAAGCTCTCCGGAGTGGGGTGTTGGGAGAGGAAAGTGGGGTCGCCCGGAGCCGGGTGGTGGCATTGGGCGAACATCCTGTCCACGGGAGCCCTCGAGTTGGGCCTGGACCAGGTGCCCAAAAGGACGTTGGTGAGGGCCTCACTAAACGGCAGAAGGGTCTCCAAAGAGCTCGCAGCCGGTTGAAGCACATGTTAAGAGGTTAGTCCTGACCGCCACCGCTGGAAGCTCGAGGTTGAGAGCTTTAGCCACCCTATGCAACACCACTGCATACGACACTCCCTCCTCCGTAGCCACGGTAGGAGGAGACAACATGCCAATGTCAGGGGAGGTGCCAAACCACTGGCGACCCCCAGTTCTCCTCTCCAGTCCTGCTCAGATTCCATCTGATCAGTTAAGGGTCTCCTGACCCCTCCCAGTCCTCCTCCTTATCCGCTGGATGCCAATCTGGCTGAAAAGGGACCCCAGGAGTGAACAGGGGCACAAAAAACCCTCTCGGTGCTGGATCTGGCGCGGGTGACGCCAGCCCAGCTCCACGTCGGGATGGAGGCCGGGGTTGAAGCCGGCCGGGTGGCCGACCGGCCTTGAATGTGGTAATGGTGCCGGAGGAAGCGGCCCTGGTGGAGATGTAATCAGGTCAACTGGCGCCGATCTGGATCCAGGCCTGGATTCAAGGGGGGCCTGCAGTGACTAAGCCATCGGCGAACGCCTAGGCCCCCCCCTACTGGTTCCGCAGGGCCCGAAGGCGCACCAGCGGGTCTGGGCCGCCCAAAGATGGCATGCATCGCCACATATAAAAGTACAGAGCTGGGCGGGAGTCGCTCCGGGTCCCGGGAAGGGAGGGAAACGCAGAGTTGACTCTTCGAGCTCCGCACGCGGATCCGCGGGAGGGGCACCAACCGCATCCCTCATCGGGTTGGCCGACTGACGAGCAGAAGTCGAAGAGCGGTGATGCTTCTTCGACCCAGAGTGCGAAGACTTCGATGACTTGGACGAATGGTGGTGGTGGCTCTGCGACCGGTCCCTCGACCTCCCTTGAGCCCGGGACCTTGAACGGCATGGAGCAGACTGCCGGCACTCGAGCAGCTTTCGGAACACCTCCTGCAAAGCCTTCGGCAGATTCGACCAGCAGTTGGAGCACTACTTGGGGTCGTGGTCATGCTCCAGGCAAAAGAGGCACATGCGGAGCGGATCTGTCACCGACATCAGTCGGTTACAGGAACCGCATGCCTTGAAGCCAGGCATCCCTCGTGCACCAGGAGTCAATGGACTTAACAATGTAGTCGACAAA
Organism: Lissotriton helveticus; assembly: GCF_964261635.1. Taxonomy (NCBI): domain Eukaryota; kingdom Metazoa; phylum Chordata; class Amphibia; order Caudata; family Salamandridae; genus Lissotriton; species Lissotriton helveticus. The sequence goes on along the minus strand of NC_136057.1, from coordinate 709,432,573 downwards.
ATTCTAGAAAAAGTCAGTCACAAAGTGACTGGAGGTTCCGCTCTTCAAGGATCTGCGCTGGCTGGTGCGGAAAAATAAAGAACTGACGTCCGCGTGCGAGGGCGGCGTCTAAGTAGTTGCTGCTACGTCATCCCAGCGACACGACACCAACGACGAACGCAGAGCTGACTGACGCCACCTTCTGACGCGCAAAGGTACTGCAGTTGAAAAACTTTCCGGATCCAGTCTGATGTCGGAGGTAATTCTAAGGTAAAGAATCTATAACTAACATGTTTTTTTCAGATATCGCCATCTATGTATTGAAAGTACGTTTCAGGGGCTCTGTAGGGTGTATTTTGCAGAGCATAAAGATAGCCTGGTAAGGCCATCATAAATAACGCTGCTCTTCCCAGCAATGAGAGTGGTAGAGCCCTCCAATGTTGCACATCTTCTCGTAAACGGGTCAGTGAAACAAGGAGATTGCGTCCATAGTAAAGATCCTAGCTGCTCTTGACATAGATACCTAAAGAACAGAATCTACCAGGCCTGTATGGGGCCAAGCGAGCTTTCATATAGCTTGGCGCCTTTCCATACAGAGCTTTATGCGTAATGCAAAGCCCTTTAAACATTACCCTCTGTTTGACTGGCAGCCAATGAAGTTCGCGCAAGAGAGGGGAGGCATGCGTTCTCCTCGGTTTTTAAAAAATCAATCTTGCAGCGTCATTTATGACGATTTGCAGTCTATTCAGATGTTTTTGAGGGAGCCCTGCATATAGCGAGTTGCCATAGTCCATCCTGGCTAGGATCATGGCAGATACCGCGCGCATCAAGGTAGAAAAGGACAAAAGCGAGGAGATTTTCCTTAGTTGTCGAAGAAGGCCCACACAGGTGCCCACCCACCACCGAAACTTGCTTCTACATTGTCAAATTACCATCCACATGGATGCCCAGGCTTTTTACTGCTGCTGCAGGTTCTGTGGGCGCCCCTAGTTCTATTGGCCAGAACAGATCATTCCAAGGGTTGCCCGTGATGGTGATTGGCAACACCTCGGTCTTGTCTGGGTTAATTTTCAGGGAATTCACAGACATCCAATTAACTGTATATTTTAGGATATTTTGCAGTCTCGCATGTGCGCCCGGACAATCTTCCATTTGGATGACGATCTGGGTGTCGTCGGAGTAGTTGTAAATTTGGCAGTCCATCTGATTGAGGGCCGAAATCAGGGGCTGTAAATAAGCATTAAATAAAAGAGGGGAGAGGGCAGAGCCCTGCGGCACACCACAAGTAATTGGCGCTGTGGTTGAGACTAGGTCTGCCAGCTGAACTCTCTGAATTCTCCCTTGGAGAAAGGAGGAGAGCCAGACATGTACTGTGCCCTGGATGCCTAGGTCCCTCAACCGCGACAACAATTGACTGTGACAAACTGTGTCAAATGCCACGGAGAGGTCTAATAGCACCAGGGCACCGGGAATTTTCTTGTCTGCTCTACGCCTTAACTCGTCCAAGACGGACAGCATCACTAGCTCCGTGCTGTGATGCGCACAAAACCCTGCCTGGTTCTGTTCGAGTAAGGCATTGTTCTCCAGATGATTTGAGAGATAGGTGAGGACGTGCTGCTCCAAAACTTTGGCCAAGAATGGTAATTGGGAGATAGGCCTAAAGTTCTTTAGATTCTTGACGTACACCCCAGGAGTACTTCCCAAAGTAGGAGCAAATCTGCAGCACTCTGCCAATACAGGATCTAGGCGATGCCACATATAGCAGTATGTCATCAGCGTAGAGTGAGATTCTGTTTTCCCACCCCCATTGCAAGCAACCCCTGGATTATTAGGTTTGCTAAAGGCTCAAGGATCAAAGCGAATACAATTGGGGACAGTGGACAGCCCTGTCGTGTTTCCAGATTTAGTTTGTGGTATTTGATGTTCGTCCGCTCACTACCACCGGAGCGAACGGCTCTGTATATAGCAGTTTAATCCAGGCGAGATTGTTTTTACCCAATCCCATGTGTTGCAGGATGGAGAACATATATGGCCAATCGACAGTGTTTAAGACCATCGGGTATCTAGCAACAGTATTGCTGCATCCTCTTGAATGGTGTCTATTCCCCCAAGCACACCATTCAGCCACCTCAAACAAAGAGCAATGTTTCCGTCCGGCACAAATCCGCACTGGCCCTGATGTACTAATTTGGTCACTATTGGAAGCAATCTTAATGCTAATGCATTGCCCAAAATGCCTACCTCAACATTTAGCAGAGAGATGGGTCGTTAAGCAGTACACTCCTCTGCAGGGTTGCCCTTCTTATGGATCACAACAATAGAGGCTAATCTCGGATACGCAGGTAGTCTACTCGGTTGTTTACTTTCTTTTTACATATTGAGTAGATGCGGCATTACTTTGGATGCAGTTATCTTGAGAAGTTCTATTGGGAGGCTGTTTGGCCCCATGGTCTTTACTGACTATATACTATCTACGGCCGTCTATATTCTCTCATTCATGAGGTCTTCTTCAAGTGTTTGCCGGTCCTTGCACGTCAGAGATGGGCTCAAAATATCAGCTAACCGCTCTCTCGATTCCTCCTCCATGGTCGAAGCCTTCGGTGAGTAGAGGTGTTGGAAATGGGCTGCGAAAGCCTCCGCGATATATTGTGGTTCATGCAACCACACCCCATTTTCACCCCGTGTTGTTGTTACCTATCGGTCTACCCTATCCCTCTTATCCAGCCAGACAATTAATTTTCCTGCTCTGTCCCCGTGTTTGTACACTCTATGCTGCGTCGCCGGAGTCTACCCCTTGCAGTTTCTGTCATTAGATTCTTATACTCCAGTCACTTTAGTTCTAATTTGTGTTTGGCTGGCTGGTCCACTGTATTCGTTGGGGACTGCTCCATAGCAAGGATATCTCTTTCCATTGCCTCCAGTCTTCCAACTTTCTCTTTCCTATGCCCCACCACGAGGGAGAGTGCTTGTTCCTTTAGGACTGCCTTGTAGTCCCTCCCAGATAGTTTGGGAAGAATGTACTGACCCCACATTATCATTGAAGTAATTATCTGTGGAGTTTATGAGGCTGGCTTTAATATGTGGGAGTTTAAGGGGCCAAGGATTAATCGATATGGATCTGTGTGTTGACATTGAGCCCAAAGTGCATTTTGCCCACAATGGTGCATGGTCCGAGATCCCTACTCCCTAGAAGTTTAACATCCGTGAAATACTGCTTATCTTCTGCCACAGTAAGGATATGGTCAATTCGGGACAGGCTGTTGTGTGCTGCCGAGTGGAATGTGAACTGCTTAGCTTTTGGGTGGGCTTCCTGCCAGACATCCACCAGGCCGAGGGCAGACATAAAATTGGCCATGGTCTTTTTAGTGTTTGTGGTGTTTCTCGGCAGGAATCTATCTATCTGGTCACAGAGCGTCATATTCAGGACCCCTCCAATCACAAGCACCCCCTCAGAGAAAAGTAACATCATTTTACTGTTGTCCGGTAGAGCCATGTTATGCAGTGCCGGGGCTATGTATGCCGACATGATACTAATGATTCTTCCCTCCCATGTGCCGGTCACTGCTGAAATGCGGCCTAGTTTGTCCATGCGTGCATGTGTCACAATGAAGGGGAAGTGTTTACGCATCAGAATACCCGCCCCCCCCTAGACCCCGAGGTAAAGCCTGAATGTGCAATGAGTTTGTAGTCCCATTAGTTGAGCGCCTCACAGGTATTCCCAGCCAGGTGGGTCTCCTGGAGTAGGACCACATCTGGTGCTTGTCTTTTAATGTATTGGAGCACCATACCCCTCTTGAGTTTATCCCCCAACCCGTTAAGGTTCCAAGAGAGCAGCTTAAATGACTGTTCCGCCCCGCCTCTCGTGGATGGAAGTCGTCGGAGTGGTCTCTATCTCTTGCCTTGCGGGTCCTATATCGGAAGCAAATGTTCTGTCTGCCTCCTGTGTATATTCGGTGACTTGTTTTATAGGGTGCCGAGCTGTACTATTGAACGCATCAAGAGGTGCGGTCTAATGAGTGTCTTAATTGAAATATTTGACTGTTGCCAGTGGACAAAACTACAACTAACCCCCACCACCTACAGCGGAACCCCCCCCCTTTGACCCATCTGCATTATGGTTCCAGAACTGTCCGCCACCCCAACTTTGCATAGTGCCCGTTGCCCGCCCTACCCCATAAGGGGGAGCCGTGGACCAGGTCCTGCCCCCCCCCCCCCACCCCCATATAGTATAACAATGACCAGGCATTTTACTGTGCAGGAAGTCTATTGTGTACTTTACTCAGCCATTCTTCTTTCAATGGGCGCTCCCAACAGAGCCGGCCCTTGATGTGTCGTCCACCAGTTCTTACTTACATCTGAGTGTCGATCTCAGGGGTCCAGATAACCAGTGGCCCTTATATGATAAGAGACCTGTTGCCACTTGTGTTCAATAAATACCTAATGTCGTATGTCTGCTGTGGAGCTATTCTTCATTGGCAGACTTCCTCTGTTCTGGTCCGAGATCCATTCGCTACATTGGCTTCCCCCTTCGCCACGCACCCCTATCTGGGTTGTCCGGATCTTCTACTCTCCATCCTCTCTCACCAGCCACACCTGTGCAACCTCCGGCTCAGTGAAAAAACAGCTTTTACCCTCTGCCTCGACCCTCAGCTTGGCTGGGAACAGCATTGGGTACTTCAGCTCCTTCTCACTTTGAGCCTTTATAACGTCCATGATGTTTTGTCTTTGCCTCTGCACCTTCATGGTAAAGTCGGGGAAGAATGTTATAGTGTTGTTTTCATATTTAAGTTCAGGTGTGTTAAGTGCGGCTGGCAAAATAATATCTCTGTCTCTATAGTTGAATACACTAGCTAGGATGGGCCTTGGGGGCTTGGGTCGACCTCCAGGCACACGGTGTACTCGCTCTATGGAAAAGTATTTGGAAAGATTTCTGGGTTGCAAATGCTTTGTTATAAGATCCTCCACGAAAAGGTCTGTAGCTGGTCACTCCGATCTTTCTGGCACACCCAGGATTCTAAATTTTTTTCTTCTTGACCCCCTCATAGCCATCTAGTTGTGCTGCCAGGTTTTTATGGTGGCCTGCAATTCTGAGACTTGTTTTTCTAAGGCCTTGGTGTCTGTGACTAGATCGTGCGTCAGATCTTCCGCTTCCTTCACTCAAGCATCTATTTTCCTTAGGTCTGCGCGTAGTAGGGAGATGTTGGCAGATACGCCCCTCGAGGGAGGTACGCATGCTGGTGATGGCCACCATAATATCTTGCCCCGCCTTGGCCTGCTTCTGTTGTGGCTCTTGTTCAGGTTCTGTTTGCGTAGCTGCCCAGTCCTGCGATTTTTGCCACCTATTCATAGTCCTGTACTTTACTACTATGTAACCAGCCTTTCAGAGCCTTAACTGCACAGTCCACAAAATCAACCCAGTCTTGTGAGGATTCTTTCGGAGTTTCCCTAAAGACAATCCTGTATTAATCAGTAGTAAGCCCAACCCCATCAATGAGTGCCTCTTTCAAGACCTGATAGTTGTCTGCATCCTCTTCTCTAACTGTCAAAAGTTTATCTCTGACTTTGTCTGCAAAGGGGAGCAACAGGATAGCTGCCCACCGCTTCTGGGTGACCTTTTGGACTTTACAGGCATCTCTAGAGCAGTAAGCAAAGGTCAACCCCCAGCGACCAGGACAAGAAAGTGTCACATGCCGTGGGATCGTCAGAAAGCGCAATGTAGCATCTCAAATAGATACACTACGTTCTGGGGAGAACGACAGACAGAATAATAAAAAATAAACAAAGATACAGAATACAAAGGCTATTTATTTAGACAATGACAAAGTATTTATTTGAGAATTGCAAGAATCAATCAAGGAGCAAACACTGAAGCAATATATACAGACAGCAAATGGTTAGACAAGAAAATGTAATTCTTCATACACCCCACACTAGAGCTCATAAACAATAAAAAACACCTATACTTTGAACAACCTAGTCATAAATTTCCACTAACATTACCATTCATACACTCCTCATTCATACACAGATCACATAAAACATGATATGTACAAACATTTTTTACAGGAGCAGAACCCAAGACATAGCGCGCCCAAATGGATGCTCTCAATGGTGTTATCGCCCAGGGATTTCTAGCTTGCACGGTGCCGACGCATGTTTCGGTGTTGGGCTAACAAGTAACCGTCACCTTCCTCATGGCACTAATCACTCAGTAGGGTAAGGGAAGATCAGAAGGGTGGGGCAGGACTGGAAAGGGAAAATATATAACATTCAATAACATGGATTTTAAATGCCAAAAGGTGCTTCTCATATACAGCGGCTCCGTAAACTAAAGGATCCAATAATATTTCAGGCTACAGGACGAATAAATCTGGCGCTGATGAAGATCAAGCCGTCAAAAGTAAAGGAAAGAATGTAGTATCTTCAAGAGCGTGGTCCAAGGATGCAGATAAAGGATGGGATGGATTCTGAACTAAATCATAGCTCCAAGGAATAAGGAGGGTAACAGAGGTGTAAGGATAAACTGTTGACAGTGTGGCTGGAATCCAGTCTGGACCCGAAGGGGTACAGGGAGAAATCTAGTCACAAGATGCAGCGAAGCCGTTACGAGCAGGGTGCCGATTCTTCTGGGCTAGAGTAGGGCATTAGCGCATAAGGCAGGAGAGAAACAGCGTTTTCTTCCTGAGGATGGCGGCTGCGAAAAGGTGTATGAACACCGAAGGGCACGAGGTTCGTCGTATCAGGATCCCCGGAACCGCGAGATCTCTAGAGCAGTAACCCACTTGTGGCGGTCATCCCCAGCTTTGTAAGGAGAGACTATCCTGTTGAGATTCCTAGAGTCAAAGTGTTACTCCCTGATACTGGAGTCTCTATTGCTGCCACCATGGGGATCTAACCCCCAAATTTTCCTTCCTTTCTCCACCTTTAGGGCTTCTTTTTCAAGAGCTAGCTGCTCCCTCATCAACCTGAGTTTTGCCTTCTCAAGTTTGAGCAAGCTGTACCCTCTTTCTAAAGCTTCCTCTTCTGTATTAGAGTGGGTGGACCCAGCAGCAGATTCTGTGGAGAGGGAGGATGAGGAGAACCTGTTCCTCCTTGTAACCCTTTTTACCAGCCATGGGGAGACAAAATGGGTCTGTTATGACCCCCCTTCTGTACTACCAGAACCTTCATCAGCAGGCCCAGGTTTATATATGGGGATCTCCTCTGAATCCTCATGGCCATGTCCAAGAGCCAGAAGTATCAGGTACATTTTAACCCCAGTTCTGTGGCTTCACCTTCCTCACCACGGTCTCCCTGCCTATCAAGATTCTGCAAGTCATCCTGAAAGAGAACCTCTAGAAGGTAAGGCTTAGTAGGATTACTACATGTCGTTTCCTAGCATAACACAATGTTCTAGGTTCTTGTAACCTAGGGGCACGGGACCTAGACACCAGAGTTTGACAAGATGGCCCTTTAGAAGACATGATACTAGTGTAGTGTAATTGTATCTGTCCTACCATAGTGTTATAAACTTCCAAGCGATTGGAGATAGGGTTGTGTTAGACCCTTGACACCTAATCCAAAATGTTTAGCAAATAAATACCTACTCTGTTACAAATACAGTGTATACCTAAGTTAGTAGTGGTTTCCTGTGGAAATCTCACTTGTGATAAAGTGGTAAAGCAATGAAAGTCTTTAACACAAGCACTGCACCACCAACGTTATGTTATGTTAAATTGGCTTATATAGCGCTCAGTTGCCCCAGTGAAGGGGCGTCCCGGCGCTGTTTAGCAGATATATAGCTGACTACGAGGAATTCAACAGGGCATAATTCCAGAAGAGATTGATTTAGGGGAAAGAGATGAGTTTTAATTGCCTTCTTGAAGTCTAACGGGCCATCCAATTCTCGTATGTGAGCTGGTATAGTGTTCCACTGTTTTGCTGCTAAGAAGCAGAAGGAACGTCCTCCCGCTCGGCAGCGCTTAATCCGGGGTACTCTGACCAGGTGTTGACCTGCAGAGCGTAGTGAGCGGGTTGGAACTTACGAGGTCAACAGGTTACCAAGCATTTTGGGGGTGGCAAGCTTTAAGATTTTAAAGGAGAGCATAGGGTCTTAAACTGAATTCGCTGAGCCACCGGGAGCCAATGAAGCCTCCGGATGGTATCAGAGATGGAGCAAAATCGAGGGAGTCCTACTAAGGCTCTAGCAGCCGCATTGTGAATGCGCTGCATTCGGGTAATTTCTGCTTGATTTGCACCTAACAGCAGGGAACAGGCATAATCCAATCGGGAAAGAACCGTCGACTGGATAATCAGCTGCCTTGTGGCTGGGTCAAAGAATTTTAAGGGAGGGGGCTGGCTCAGTATATGGTGTACACCTATTGGGGATACACCCTACACTGAGTTCAGGAAACCGTTACTAATAGCGCAAGAGGTCACGGATAACCAAAGCTCTCTAGGGGTAGTTATGGAGAGCAGCAAAGGCTTATCCAGGAGGGTGTAAAGCAGGTGCATTTACCACAGAAGTCAGTCAGTGAGAATCACACAGGAAGGAATCACACAAGTGTAGGACAAATATAGTTGTATTTATTACACATCAACACTAAACTACTTTGGTCTATCTCCTATATATAAATACAGAACAAAAGTATCAGTAAAGCAGGTAAGTAAACACATAAAAACACATGGGCCCCTATGTGTCCATAGGATAACCTAGGGAAATCGCAGTCAGAATTTTCAGGATTCAGAACCCTTCCCAGAGAAACCTGAGGAAACCCTTTGAAACCAGGGAGGTTGGAGAGCACCCCCACCCGTGGATACCCGGAGAAGCAGGATACCTACACAAAGGAGCTCGGGTGCATAGGTGTCAGAACTGCCAGTTGAAGCCAATGGGGATCTTTGGAAGTCCAGCTGCTACTGTGACCGGTGGACCAGATTGGTGGATCCCAGGCGTGGATTCCAGACGAGGACCACCTGTGGAGAGAGGAGCCAGAGTCCACACCACCTGGAGTCAGCCCTCATCCTACTCTATCAGCGGCATTCAACAACGTCTCCCACCGCACACTAGTCGCTGGACTACACGAAGCAGGCTTACAAGGAACAGCCCGGGACTGTATCCGATCATTCCTCACCAGAAGAAGCCAAAGGATCAGACTCCCAGCCTTCCTCCCCGACCCAATGAAAATCACCTGCAGAGTCCCACAGGGTTCATCCCTGAGCCCCACCCTCTTCAACATCTACATGGCGCCCCTCGCAGCCATCGCCCGACAACACGGCCTCAATATCGTATCCTATGAGACGACACCCAGCTCATCCTCTCCCTCACCAAAGACCCCACCACTGCCAGACTCAACTTCCATAAAGGAATGCAAGACGTCACGGTCTGGACAGAAGTCCTCGTCCTCCGTACTACCCCTTCTGCATGGGACAGCACCTGGTGGCCGACCGCCCTCGGAAGCCCGCCTACCCCCTCGGACCACGCCAAGAAGCTCGGCATCGTACTCGACTCATCACTCACCATGAACCGACAGGTCAACGCCGTCACGTCCAGCTGCTGCTCCAACACCCTCCGCAAAACCTTCAAGTGGATCCTCCATGAGTCAAGGAAGACTCATCACCAGCAGACTGGACTATGGAAACGCACTCTATGTCGGCATCAAGTCCCAACTCCGCAAACTCCAGACAATACAGAACACCGCCGCCAGACTCGTCCTCTGCATCCCCGACACGAACACATCAGTCAACACCTACGAAGTCTCCACTGGCTCCACTTGGAGAAAAGAGTTACTTTTAAAATCCTCACTCACTGCTACAATTGCCTACACAACAACAACCCCAAATACCTCAATGACAGAATCAACTTCCACGTACACAATAAATATTTCGATCTTCCAACCTCGCAATGGCCGAAACCCTGCGCATCGAAAGAGCCAGAGCAGGCGGAAGATCCTTCTCTCACATTGCAGCCAAGAGCTGGAACGAGCTACGAGCAGACATCTGACACGCCCCCTCCCTGAACACCTTCAGGAAGACCCTCAAGACCTGGCTCCTCGGCTAAACATATCTGCGGACCCCTCCCCTCAGCGCCTTGAGAGCCTCACGGGTGAGTAGTGTGCTCACAATTCCCTGATTGATTGATTGAGCACCGGTAAGTTAGGCAGGTGCCCAGCAAGCAGGAGAGTCAGAAGGAATCAATGGAAGGCCACGGAGGAATATTCTGGCAGCAGGCACAGAGAGTCGCAAATATGCTTCAGCAGCACAACAAAGATGGAGGCCCACGTCGATGCAGTGAGCTAGTTGCTTTTCCAGCAGGATGATGCTTGAGGCGGGGCTTTTTTTGGAGCTCGAAGATCTTCAGGCTGGAGAGTCAACAAGTCTTACCAATGGCCGCCAGACACACCGCACAGGGGCCCACTTCCCGTAGCACCAGGAGGGATTGCAGTCTTCCACATTTCACAGAAGATAGGTCAGGCCTCGGGAGAACTACCATACCACCACCTCTGTTGCAGAGCCTTGAAAGGTCCTTGGGAAAGCAGGATTCACAGACCGGTCATCGACGTTGAGGTGCCTGCGGCTGCTGGAGGATCACTCCTTCACTCCAAGGGAGTCCTTCCAGCTGCCCTTGATGCACCCAGAGTCCTTGTGAGTCTGGAGGATGCACAGATGTTTCAGGATGGGTGCAAGGAACGGAAACAAAGTTGCTGTAGGAGCCCTCCAACCAGAAGCAGTCTTGTCTAGAGTCTGGCACAGCCCAACAGCAGAGTGCAGTGTCCGAGAGCAGAAGAGACTTGTGGAGGACCCTGAAGATGATTCATTCAGCGGAATCCTTGTTCAGACAAATCTAGGGTACCACCCTCAGGGGAGCCCTTAAGGTCTGCGGTGACCTACCTATCAGGGGGTCAGGGACTCAACTCTGGTGGACTGACCAGTCAGATGCTCCCAGGGGCCTCTGCTTATGTTGCTTTCAAAAAGGCAGAATAAAGTGGCCACTGGGCAGAGCTCTGGGCTGGACAGGGGGGAGGTCACTTCCCTGTCCTTTGTGTGGTTTCAAGCCAGAGAAGGAGCCAAGGGCTCCTGGACAAGGGCAAACCGGTTTATGCAAGGAGAGCACCAACTGTGTCATTCAAAGCAGTCTGGTGGCGCTCGGAACCACCCCCAACCTAGCTTCGAGACACCTTACTCTAAAGCACAGTGACTACACCTCTCCTCCACAGGAAATCTTTTGTTCTGCCTCCCCCTGACTGAATTAGGCTCATCAGCAGGAGGGCAGAACATTGTTTGGGGTCATCAGTAGCATTGGCCTGCAAAGCTACACAGGTAGACCTGGGGGTGTCCTCTAAGGAGCCCCCCCAGTACATGGTATCATGCAACTAGCACTAGAATCCATGTAGTTGCATGATTCCAACATGTTTTATACCACACATGACCAATAAATCTCAGACGGAGTGAGAAGTCTTTGTACGGGTAGGCCCTCAGCTTCACAAACTACAATTACAAACTAACTATGAGCAGGAACCCCTAGTTCACCTAAAAAACACTTTCTATAGAGTGGTCTGCATGAATGTTCTAAATATCACAAGCACCCAGGTAAATTGAAACCCACACCACATTACTTGGAAATATACATATATGTGAATACATTAAAAATTCCTCCAAATCCAATATTAATATTTTTTTATGAATAGGGTCTAGGGCTAGTTTACAAACAATAAGATTTCGTAAGGGTTCAATGATCCAGGACATTTACTCAAAAAGCATCAAGGGAGCATGTGTCCACCTTCATGAATTGGTTCTGTCCCTGTCAATCTCGAGGGAAACCGGGTCAGACACAAGTTGTGAAGGCGGACGCCCTATCTAGACAAATGTTTGACTACAGGGACAGTCCTCCCCTGCAAATCCTTGGATGCTTTTTGAATAAATAAGCCATAGAAGACAATACCAGAACAAGTTCCTTCACGTATGGTGTGTATTTTGTGTACATGTTTTTTTTTATATCCAAATTTTATTGAATTTCAACACATACAAACAAATAAGCAAAATCACAGCAAGCAGATATCCAGTTACATCATCAAAGTCCACATGACCCAGGTACTGCACCCCGAGCGGCGTACAACCACAGACAGGGTCAGAGTATCATTCGCTTTCTTTCGACAGCGCCCAGCCATTTACCCCACACCCTCCGATATTTCTAGGGCCATCCGAGTGCTGCGTATAGAGCTTTCTCTTGTATTGCGCACCAGTCCAATTCCTTGCAAGACTTTCCCAGAGCTGGTGGATCTGATCAAATCCATGCTGCCGTTATGTCGCGCTTGGCAACTATCACAGCTGTGTTAAAGAAGGTCTTATCGTTCCGGGACCTGTCTAGCCCATCTGTTATCACCAATAGTGAGTGTCGTGGATCGTGAGGAACTGTCCACCCCAAGACCTCCGTAAGTTCTTCAATGGCTCCCCAAAAATTTGCCAGCCGGGGACAGGACCAGACCACGTGGAAAAAATCTGCTGGGGCCTGGCTGCACCTAGCGCAAGATGCGTCAGAGCGTAGACCCGCTCGGTGAAGGCGTACCGGAGTCAGGTAAGCGGTGTGCAAATAGTATAATTGGATTAGTATAAGTTTGGCAGAGGCGGTAATTGGTTTGGGTGCCATGAGCGCATCGCGCCAGTTCATTTCGTCCAGGGGCACACCCAGATTGTCCATTGGTCTTTCAGTCTGTCCAAGGAGGTGGGATTATTGTTAATTAAGGTGCGGTATATACGGGAAATGCCCCCCCTGCTCAAATCCCCCAATAACGTCTGAGCCTCCGTGGGGCTGTAGTCCGGGAGCCTAGTGCCATCTGTGACGTGTGTGTGAATGGCGTGTCTTAACTGTAAATATTTGTAGAGTTGGGATGGAGTTAGGGAATAACGGCTGTGCATATCTTTGAAGGAAAGCATATGGCCCCCCGCCCAGACGTCCCCAAGCTGTGTTATACCCATGAGGTCCCAGGTTCTGAACCCGGGTAGACTGCTCACCTCCTGGAGCCAAGCTCCATGCCAGAGGGGATTGTATTGGGTCAATGTGCCGGTCCAGCCGGTATGGCACAGTGAAGCCCGCCAAGCCAGAAATACTGAGGGCGTCAAGTCTGGCAGCCGCATCGGGACGGGTACCCCGTACAACATGGCTTGTACTTTAGAAAATCCCAGTTCACACAACTCCAGCTGGTAGGCCAGGTCAGACCATACCCCGTTGAACCAATCATGGACCACCAGCAAACGTGTGGCTATATAGTAGAGGTACAGGTGCGTCATGCCCATGCCCCGTCAAAGGAAGGAATCCTGCATGTGGAGAGAGCCAGACGTGGCCTCCCGCCGCCCCATAAAAATCGGGTAAGTAGGCCATCCAACTCCTTAAACCAGGATTTGGGGAAACAGAACGGGGTGTTCTAGAGAACCTAAAGGAACCTAGGGAGGATCCGCACTTTAAACAAGGCGACCCGGCCTAGAGGGTTCAAGGGCAGTGTCTTCCATTTCTGAAGGTCTTCTTCGGCCTTTTTGACCAGTGGGGTCACATTGAGGGACCAGCCCAGTTCTGGGAGCATGGTGATCCATTTTCACAGATATTTCAAGGAATTATGTCGGATCAGAATATTTGACTGCCAATCATAACAGTCTCTTGACAGGTGAAGTGAGACCAGTACTGATTTCCTGGGGTTCAGCCTAAGACGTGACACTTACCCAAACGCCTGCAACAACCGGATACAATGCGGTCCCGAGGAAGCGGGCTCGGCCAGAAAGAGCAGGACGTCATCCGCATAAAGCACAATCTTGTTCGTGTAGGTATTCGGCCACTCCCATCCCTTAACACGGAGGTCAGCCCGCACCAGAGCCCTGAGAGGTTCCATTGCCAGAGAAAACAACACGGGTGAAAGGGGACAACGCTGCCACCTGCCCCTAGCAATGGGAAAGGCCTCGGACAGGATGCCGTTCACCAGCACCCTTGCCCGCGGCTGCGTATATAGCACCCGGACCAAAGCCCGGAACTGGGGCCCGAAACCCATCTCCGTCAACACGTCTTGGAGATATGCCCATTCCACCGAATCGAAAGCTTTTTCTAAATCTATAAGGAGGAGGTCCAAATAAGGGGCGAGCACGTGTCGGTGGCCAGAGCCAGTTGCACCCTCCGAAGGCAGTGACGGGTCTCACGTGCAGGCATTAAGCCACATTGGTCCGGGTGGACGAACCTGGGCAGGTGCGGCTTTAGCCATTGGGCCAGGATGGTGGAATAAAGTTTGATCTCTGTATTGAGAAGGGATATGGGCTGGTAATCTGCAAAGTGATGGGAGGGGAGCTGGGATTTCAGAAGGACCACAATAGTGGCAATGTTTGTCTCCGGCAGGAAGGAGCCCAGATCAAGGGCCTCCTGAAAAAGGCCAGCCAAGTGGGGCACTAGTATGTCGCGGTAAGCCGCGTAATATTTTTGAGTTAGACCATCTGGTCCCGGAGTCTTACCCGGGGACGTAAGAGAAATGGCTTCCTCAATTTCTTTCCTAGAGATGGGGTGGTCTAGGTCTTTCTGGGCTGCCGTCTCCAAATGGGGAAACCGACGCGAATCCTACCGAGGAGACCACGGAGCGATGATTCGGGAGTTTGTGCAGCATACAAGCGCCAATAGTAACTAGCAAACATGTGTGCCATCGCTGAAGGGGCGTTGCGTACCGTTCCCTGTTCGTGTACCACTTCCGGAATTATACGGTTCCCCTGGGAAAGGTGGCCAGCCTGTGCAAAATCTTGCCACCGAGGACCTCCATAGGAGCTTGGCCGCATCTATAGACAGTTGTCTAATTTCGGAACGGATAAGGACTAGTTGTCGGCTTTGGGCTACGTCGGCAAGCAGGGAAGTTGATTATTCCAAACGAAGTTCCTGCGCTTCTTTCGCGGTGATTTCCGGATGTTGCTTTTGCCTCTGCTTCTTCAGTTGCCTCTTCGCGAAGCCCCAAATGGTTGCCTTCCCAGCCTCACATAGGGGAGGATACGGAGCCCTAGTTGGTGAGGAACTATTGTTCGAGCTCCTTCCCTTTCGTCTTCTTGAAATCTTTGTCTTGGAGGAACCATGCACGTTTGGCGGGCTGAGAGAGAAGGAGTCCCTGTACTGAGGAGCCCCGGGGAGTGGTCTGAAATTCCCCTGGGTAGGATACAAGTGTCTACAACTGTTGAGCAGTCAGCGGCAGGGAGAAAGATCATGTCTATGCATACCTGCGTGTGGTGGGCTGCGGAGGTGTGAGTAAAGTGGGTAAACCGAGGGTGTCACGTGCGCCACACATCACAGAGGCCCAATGACTCGGACCAAGACCTCAATTGTTTGGCTTGCGTGATGCGGACAGGAGAGGGAGGGAGGGCCTGTTGTGTCTAGTGTTGGGCTGGAAACCGTTTTGAAATCACCGCCCACAACCATGACGCCTAGGGGGAGAGTGGCGAGGAGGGTGGAGGTCTGTCAGTGAAGAGGGAAGCATAGAGGGAGGCGAATATATGGACAAAAGATGAAGCGGGGAGCCGGCCAGAGAGCCACATACCATCACATACGTGCCTTGAGGGTGGTGGATCACCCGTGACAGAACAAAGGGTAGGTTGCGTCTCATGAGGATGGCCACCCCTCGGGAGCCCCTGGAGAAGCTGGAGTGCCACACTCTGTCGTACCCGTACCGGGCAAGAAAGGAGCAGCAGTTACCCAAAAGATGAGCCTCCTGGAGAAGAAGGCCGTCAATGTGGAGGAGTTGCGCATAACGCAGGACCGCTGTGCGCTTCGGCCGGTCCAGGAGACCGTTAGCATTCCAGGACAGTACGTGGAGGAAAGCCCCAGTCGTGTTGTCGTCAGTCATGGTGAGTGGTGTCTGGGGCTAGGCCGCGCCGCCCCATTGGGTGGTGTGAGCTGGGGCCGATCTGTATGTGGTTGTGCCCGCGCGTTAAGAGATAGTACAATCTTTACGGATGAGGCATATACCTGTCCGTGGGAGCTGAAGCAACAGAACAAATGAAAGAACAACTGGGGAAGAAATCCCCCCCAAACCACCCCATGCCCCTCCCCCCACCACCTCACACTTCGAGAACAGAAGCATCTGTCGACCCCCCATTTAACGGAACAAAACTAAAACTTTCGGATCTGTAGCGTGGAGGACCCCTCGAGAATAACGGATAAGCAGTGCATCGGCATAAAGTAATGTACATTAACATAGAAGTCCGTCAGAATCTGACGACCCCCGTTGATTCGCTGCACCCCATTGGGGGTCATTTATCCAAATCTGAACACTAGGCTACTAGAGAGTGGGAGTGCGGGAAAGGTCCGAGTCCACCTGGGCCTGTGGTAGGGACAATCCCAGTAAGTTATCAGCGGATCGGGGCCTGCCGCGAGGTTAAGAGCTTGATTGGCTGGAGGAGTCTGCGGTCGGGAGCCGCCACTCTGAGGGATCTGGATGTCGAAGCACGTGACTGGCGCCCCTTACGAGACCTTGTGCGACGCCGGCGAGTCCCGGCGATCTCGGCCCCACCGGCTGCGACCCTGTGTGTTCCGAGGCGCCCTCGTGTCGGGGGCGGAGGGGACGTTCCTCTGTCAGCCATATCCATGCCGCCTGGGGAGATTTGAAGAAATTTGTTTTGCCCTGAAAAATGACTCAAAGGCGTGCCGGAAATTGGAGTTGGTATTGCAGGCCCAGGGTGCGCAGCTTCTTCTAGACCACTGTATAGTAGCGCCGAAGGTCTTGGACTTCCCTGGTATAGTCTGGGAATATCATAACGACGTGGTTTTGGAACCTGAGTGGACCTCTCGCCCAGGCTGCCCGTTGGATGGCGTCCCGATATTTGAAGTTGAGGACTTTCAGGATAATGGGGCGAGGTGGGGCACCAGGAGGAGGCTTGGGCACCAGGAACCTGCGGGCCCTCACCACAACAAACCATGTCGACAGGGCATCATCCGGTATCCTTGATTTGCACCAATCTTCAATGAAGGTGGCCGTTTGTCCCGCTTCCACTCCCTCGGGAAACCCCACCAGACGGAGGTTGTTGCGACATACGCGGTTTTCAGCATCTTCGGCACGCCTGTGAAGCTCCCCGGTATGAGCACGAAGTTGGGCCACTTGATCTTTAAGTTGGGAGATGTCGTCCTCGGCCGTGGAGATGCGGGATTCAGCCTCTGTCAAGCGCACGTGGTGTTGCCGAGGTCTTGTCTGAGGAGGGACACATCCATCTTGATTTCTCCAATCTTCCCCTCGAAAGACGCCTGAGAATCACTAATAGCCTGGAGGATGATGGCCAGATCCGTGTCCTGTGGGGGGGGGAAGGTACCCTCCCCGCACCCCCAGGAGGCTCCGACTCACAAGTAGTAAACCGGTCCATTTTGGTCTGGGTGGAGGCCGGTGTAGGCTTAGGACCCCTGTCCCTCCCCAGGTCCCAATGTCACTGTGGCCGCAGGAGACCAGGGAGGAGGGGAGGGGGGGAATGAAAGTTCGAAGTGGGTGAGGAGGGCAGGGACCCGCAAATGCGTGGGAAGTCCACAAGCGACTCGGGGGGGCCGCAAGAAGGAAGTTTTCTGGTGTCCACCAACGGGATCCTAAGTGACCAGCCGGCCCAAGAGGCACTCGCTCAACAATCAGCCGGGGGACGCCCCCCGGTCGAAACATCAGACTGCGTTCAGACCTCAGGGAGCCAGTGAGAGGAGGGCCAGTGCAGTGTATCCAGCTGCAGCAGCCCTGGGGCAGTCTCAGACTAGGAGGGGGGGGTGGTCCCCGGGGCCGCGCCCCAATCACACCGCTGCCGATGATCTGACGCAGAAAAAGGAAAGGCCCCGGCCTATCCTATGCAACAGGCGGACTTACAGGACACGGACCAGACCCCGAAAGCGGGGATCAAAGCCCATCGCGGGAAGGACATCATCCAAAAACCCCCAATCCATAGAATCGTAGGCTTTCCCGAAGTCCACAAGAAGAACCACTAGATAGGGGGTGAGCAAGTGACGGTAGGCTAGGGCCAGTTGCAACCTCCGGAGACAGTGCCGGGTACCACACAAGGGCATGAACCCACATTGGTCTGGGTGAACCAATACGGACAGGTGGGGCTTGAGCCGCTGGACAAGGACCGTGGCAAACAGTTTCAGTTCTGTGTTGATAAGGGAGATGGGACGGTAGTCCGCAGACAGTGGTGAGGGTGGCTGAGATTTGGGAAGAACCACGATGGTGGTCATGTCTGTCTCAGGAGGGAAGGTACCCGTTTCAGCCGCGTCCCAGAAAAGACTTACGAGGTAAGGAACCAGTGGTTTTGCGATTTAGAGCATAGTTTTCCTGAGGGAGGCCATCCGGGCCTGGCACCTTGCTGGAGGAGGCAAAGGCTTTTGCTTCCCCAGTTTCCTCTTGAGTGATGGGGTGGTCCAGGTCCGTCTGGACAGTGGACTCCAGGCGAGGGAGGCGATCATTCCCGAATCCCAGCAAGCCAGAGAGCGATAGAGTTGGAGTTCTGGCCGTATATAGTTGGCAGTAGTAGGAAGTGAAAGAGCGAGCCATCTCCAACGGGGCTAATATTTCGGGGATGATGTGGTTCTCCCTGGGATAAGTGGCTAGTCTGTGGAGAATTGAGCTGTTTATGTCGCCCCAGCCATACACTCTGGCTACGGACGAATGCTAGAGGAGCTTAGCTGCCTCCATGGAAATCTGCCTAATCTCCGTGCAGATACGAGCAAGAAGCCTCTCCTCGGAAGCGTCTGGGGCCAAAGAGGAGGATTGTTCAAGGTGTAGTGCCTGCGCTTCTCATGGGGTAATTTGCTGCAGCTGTGCTTGCCGCTGGAGCTTGAGCTAGCCCTTGGCGACCCCCCTGATCGTGGCCTTGCTTGCCTCCCATAGGGTGCCCGGTGAAGATACCGACCCATCATTAGTCAGGAAATAATGCTCGAGTTCCTGTCTCACAAGCCTCCAGAACTACTTGTCCTGATTGAACCATGCGTTCAACCTCCACGTCTGACGCATTGATGCGGGGGGGCTAGTGCTAAGTATCACCTGGGAATGGTCAGATATACCCCTAGGGAGGATGGAGACATCCTGAATCGTAAGACAATCCATCAAAGGGACAAGGATCGCGTTGATAAACGCCTGAGTGTGATGAGCTGCTGAGGTGTGTGTAAACTGTTTGGTATGTGGGTGCCAAACATGCCACGTGTTGCAGAGGCCCAGCGATTCAGACCAATTTGTCAACTGTTTTGCTTGTGTGAGTCTACTATGGGATGGGGGCCCATCGTGTCCAGTTCAGGGGAGGAAACCTCATTAAAGTCACCCCGAGGAAAGTGGAGCCCAAGGGCAATGAGGTCAGGAGTTGTGTGAATTTGGCTAGGGTTGTTGTTAGCATCGATGGGGGAAGAGTAGAGGGATACAAGGTTGAGGGGGTTGCCATTCAGCGTGTCGCAAAGTGCCATTCAGCGTGTCGCAAAGGGCCATTGAGGTGCCCTGGGAGTCATGGATGACCCGCACAGTCACAAAGGGAGGAGAGCGTTTCAACAGGATCGCCACCCCACGGGAGCCCCGGGTGAAGCCTGAATGCCATACCCTGTCATACCCGTAGTACGCCAGAAAGGGGCAGTGATTACCCATCAAGTGTGTCTCTTGAAGCAGGAGAACCTCTACCCCAAAGAGTTGTGTGTGTTGCAGTACAGCCATGCATTTAAAGCAGTCCAAGAGGCCGTTGACATTCCAGGACATTACGCAGAGAGAAGCCCTTAGCATGGGCGTGTCAGTCATGGTGGTAGATGGTCGTAGTGGCGGGGTAAAACCCTACAGGGAAGCTTGGCCATGAGAGGGGTCGCCGGTAAGCATGGTAGGGTACCCAAGTAAGACCCACTGTATCCCGCCAGGAAGTGAAGCGGAGCATCGTGTGAGTGCTGGTGTAATAAAAAAAAAAAAACAATTACAAACTCTAGGAAAGAACAATCCCATTCCTCTCCCTCACCCCTTTCCCCACCCTATACTTCAAGAGCGGAAACATCTGTTGGCCCCTCTAATATAATCAAAAGACAACCAAACTAAAACGGTTGGGTGACGTGGAGGACCCCTCCATGTGAACGAATATGCAGTGTGTCGGCAGAAAGACGGAAAATCAGAGCAAGAAGTCTACCGGAACCCCCACGAGGTCGGAGATCGCCTCGGAATGATTACGGCATCAGCCATCCGGCAGAAGATTAAAGGGTTGGGCTGCGGGAGAGATCGGTGTTTGCCCTTGGGGAGTCTCGTCGTGCCCGCATTGGAGCAGCCACAGGCGAGCTGCCAGATGCTTGATGCCTGTTGTGGGGAGGGGAGCCCGAAAGGCTTGAAGAGTCCATGAGTCTATGAGCGGCCAGGCATAAGGATCGCTGGGAAGAGACCTGGGGCCGGCGCCTCATGCGGGAGTGCGTGCGCCTCCTGCGCTGGTGACCCGGTGATAGGGCCTGCAGGGGCGAAGTGCCCATTGGCCTAGGAGACAGGTTGCGTTGTTGTCTGAGGGACCGCTCTTCCGTTAGCCAGGTCCAGGCCGCTTGAGGGGAGTCAAAGAACTGCGTCTTGTTCTGAAAGACAACCCAGAGGCGCACTGGGAATTGAAGTTGGTACTGGAGGCCCAGGGATCGCAGTTTTTTCTGGACTTCAATGTAGGAACGGCATTGGTCTTGTAGTCCGGGAATACCATGATGGTGTGATTTGGGAACTTGAGGATCCCCTGAGAGCATGCCTCTAGCTCCGGATGGCATCCCTGTCCTTGAAGTTAACAATTTTGAGGATGATAGGGCGTGCTGGTGCCCAGACTGGTGGCTTTGGTGAGAGAGATCGGTGTGCCCTCTCCACCACGAACCAAGCGGAGAGGACATCTTTCAGCATCCATGAGGTGAACCAAGCCTTCACAAAGGCGGCTGCTTGGGTTTGTTCTGCTCCTTCAGGGAAATCCACCAGCAGGAAGTTGTTGCGGCATGCGCGGTTTTCAGCGTCCTCTGCATGCCTGTGAAGCTCCTTGGTATGTGACCGCAGGGTGGCCATTTGTTCTTAAGCTGATGAATGTCGTTCTCAGCTGTAGAAATGTGATCCAGGTCGTGGCGTTGCGAAGGTCCTGCCTGAGGAGAGACACATCCACTTTGACCTCTCTTATCTTCCCCTCCACTGATGCTTGCGAGGTGCTAATAGCCTGTAAAATGGCTACCAAATCCTTGCCCGGGATGGGTGGGAGCACCCTCGGCCTGTCCGGGCGGCTCGTGCTCTAGGGTGGTGAAGCGGTCCATCTTGGTTTGCGTGGGAGCTGCCGCCGCCTCCGAGGCCCTGTCTTTAACCATGGTCGATGGTCAGTCCAGGCTCTGCAGGGATTGTATGGGGCTGACCAGAGGGTGAGTGGGCCTCGAACACACGCCCCGGCCGTGGATGCACGAGTTGAGGCAGAGAAGGGGGGGGGACCCCACTACCCGAAGTGCACAGCCGATAGGATTCACCTGCACCCGCCAGGCCAGTCTCAAGGGCAGGAGCAAGATGCAGGAACACAACCACAGCTCGGGGGCCGTAGGAGGGGAGGATAAGGGGGGGGCTCTAGAAGGCCCAGCACCAACCCTCCATCCCGCTGCCCAATACTGCAGCCGAACCCCCGAAAAGGTTCCCTGCTCACCAGGTTAGCTCACCCCCGAGGGTCTGGGCAGTGCAAGGCTGTGTCAAGAGCTGGAACGGGGAGCAGGCCCTCTCCAGCTGTGCCAGGCTCCAGGGAGCGACCAAAGAAGGCCTCAGTAGGCTACCGGGTCCCAGGTATCCCCTGCGGGAAGTGGGCAGGGACGATCAGGTCCGGGCGGGGAGGGAGGGCGCCTGCTGTCCGAACCACGCAGCTGATAGGCCCCCCACTATCTCCCCAGTAACAGTCAGTCCAAGGAGCCCAAGAGCGCGGGGGCACGGGAAGCCAGGCACCAGTCTCACACACTGCCACACGGTAATGCAGCTCCCCCACTCACTGCATGGGCTGCCCTCCCCTGGGCCGGAGTCGTGCCTCTTCGACCTCTTCCACGCAGGCCGGCCGCCTCCTCAGGGAGCAGATGAGCCACACAGGTGAAACGGTCTTCCCAGGTGCACCGGCCACCCAGCTGCAGCCACTGACGGCCACCCCAAATCCAGGCCCCAGGAATAGCTTGTTGGCTCCGTGGATGGCTGGAGGGAAGAGGAAGGGTCGAGAGTTGAGGAGCCTGTCCCGTGTGTCACCGCTCCTCACAGCAGCCGCTTCCTCAGGTCCGGCATGGAGCCCCAGCTCGCACCCCCAAATGGCCCTGCCGCTGGGCCAGTGCGCCCCGGCAGGTATGTGCACTAGGCGCCGCTGTGTCGTGGTCTCGGGTCAGGAGAAGCTGCAGCCGCTGAAAGGCACCAGGAGTGCAGGGCAGGACGCATCGGTCCAGGCGCCTGCCGCATGGAAGACGGGAAGCGGAGCACCGATCAGTATGCCCAGGGCTGGATCACCCGATACACTGCCTGGGCGTGGAGGAGGCCGCCCTCTTGTGAGTCCTGGCCTCGGGAAAGCAGGAGCTCGGTCGGGTGTCCAGGGCCTCAAGGCGACCTAGAATTGGCGCTGGATGAAGCTCCGGTTTTCGGGACCCGCAGCAGGTGGGTCGGGATGGCGGATAAGCGCCAGCAAGTGCAGGATGCGAGGCGGATGATGGAGGGGTCCAGGAGCACTCTTATAGAGTGCGACCGCCATCTTGACGCCTCAGGCCACGCCACCCGCAAATTTGATTTATGACTAACAAATTGCAGCAGATCTAAGAAACATTCCTACAGTGTAAAAGCCTTTTGTATAAAAGGTCCTATTAAGGCTCTGATAAAGAAGCTCTATGAGATAATATATGGCCACATGGCGTCCATGGTATTTTGTATACGAAAGAAAGGGGGACTGCACCACTTAATTACCACTTACATCTGAGAAAAAATAAGCTATACCGGCAACGCTTGCTGAACCCTCCATTTAATCATTTTATTTTTTGTGTAGATTCGCACTTCGAACACACACTGCAGCTTCCATCTGGCCAACAACAAAATTACAAGGTATGTGACTTATGACAGTCATTTGGATGACCTTCTACTCATTGTCCAGTTAGGACTTTTTTCCTAATCCCTGGTTTTTCTGCCCCCCTCCCTAAAGTTACCAGTCCAAGAACCAAAATCATAAAAGAATGACTGAAGCGATGGACATCCCATAGGATATAAGTAAGTCGTTGCTTCGCCTTTCTCTAGCCTATGAAAACAAACAAGTGGCCTTTACAAGAGAAAATAAAGGACTGACTTTTCTTCTTTCTTCTCTCTTTTTTCTTTTTCATTGTTGGTATTGTGTGGATTAGATCATCATAAATGGTACCTGATTCGTAGTAGAAGAGATGAGATCTCGATTAATAGGTAAAATCATTCTAAACCTTGTTTTGAAGCTGACTTACAAGAATGGTGCTCATTCTCTTGGTAGTAACCTCACGACGTAGAGGGAAATAAGAGCTTCATTTTTTTCTCTCTTTTGTAGCTTTTGGTCCTGAAGAGAACCCCAAGATTGGAAACGCGCCGACCGTGGTTTTTTTCAAACAGTATTACAGAAAGTGATTATCTCTGTTTTCAAATGCAGGAATATTGATGTGAATGGAGTTGAATCAATTTTCAAACAATTTAAGGAGGTTTTGTAAACAGTACACTGAGTCTTGCCCGAAATACAAGGTTGAAAAAACTGCAGATAATGTTATACCTGCCTGGGCTTGTTGGTCAAGTGAATTTTATGTTTTGAGTGTATTGTCATTGTCTTCGATTATGTGTTAAATGTGTCATTTAATGTGCTTCAAAAGTTTTGGACATGTTTGGGATTTCGATTGTAAATTGGTGCTGTTGCATTAGAAGTGTCTCATGAAGTTGTGGTGTTTGTAATGATATATATTTAAAATTGTACAGTTGATGAGAAAAAAAAGACAAACGTTTTTCTAAAATGTAATAAAGTACATTAAAATAGAGGTTTCTTGGTCACATGGAGTTATTTACTTGTGCCCCAAAAAATAATTGAGGAAAGATTGATCAGTATTGGTATTGTGGTTATGTTTTTTAATAATAAAGCAAGCCACAGGTGGTACCTGTGGGCGAGGACTATATATACCCCCCAACGAAATGCGGCATGGGCACAAATTTACCTGGGTGCCACCTGCTCACTCGCTTGTGATATTTAGAACATTCACACGCGCTCACCACTCTATACAAAAGTGGTTTTCAGGAGAACTGGAAGTTCCGCTCATAAGTAAGTTTGTGATACCAAACATGACCAGGTTCGGTGAAGCCATTAGGTAGTTGGACATCTCGAGTTTGCCAGTGTCGACTACATATTTTAAAATGGCTACCCCACATTTACATAGCCCAGAAAATTGTCAGGGGTGTGTAGGGGTGCCTCTGCTCATGCAGGGGCACTATCGCACTTAGAACCATGCACTGAATACCTTAGTACCATATACTAGGGACTCAAAGGGGAACACCAGTATGACAATTGTGCAACATTGGGGTTCTGGTTAGCAGGATCCCAGTGCACTACAGTCTAAACATACTGACACCAGGCAAAAATTGGGAGCAACCATGTCAGCACGATCCCACTTACCTACACATTGAATATACTCCTATTCCTTGATGATACAGTTAGACTAGCTCTAAGGCTGCTTTGAGTAAGAGCTGAAATCTCCTGTTTGAGCAGAGCGTGATGTTATATGAATAGTTTCTATTTTGGAGGAGTGGTAATAAGCTCCAGATAGTAACCATGTTGAATAATGTCCAACACCAATGATCTGTTGTGATGGATTTCCAAGCTGCATAAAAATGTTTAAGACGTCCTTCTGCAGGTGTTAAATTTGAGGGAGAATGGTAAGGAAGTCATTGTTTGGTGTTTGTATTTGCGGTACAAGTTGAACTGAAGCCTCAACAGCGTCTTCAAACGATAATCGTCTCTTTGAAGGTTGAGGAGTTGCAGCTTGAAGGACAATCTTTTTAGTTCCGAGCTGAATTGTAAACTCCTCTGCCTTGGATCGAGACATTCCTGCATAGTTTCGGGAATTGGCTCTGGTGAAGTATTCAGCCCCAAGGTGTCGCATTTCGATGCCGGCAGATGTTTTGATGTTGGCGCAGCTGTGGTCAGAGCCTAAGTATCATGGGTTTTAGGCTTCGGAACTGAACCTACAGTCCGATGTGTCGGTGCTTTATCAGATTTGAAGGAGGTAGAGGCCACTGCTGTAGGCCGATGTTTAGGTGCCGAGCCGGAGGGCAGAGCGTCCGAGTAGGATTAAGCGATTGAAACAATACAGTTGAGAAAGGGATCTACTAGCGTACCGCAGGGAGCCCGAAAGGATCTTGAACCTGAGTGTGAGACACTATCCGAACTCGTTGGCGGACAGAAACAATCTAACAATGGAGTCGATGCCCATGCGCTCTATCTATATGGAAAAGGTGTGGTGCCGCGGCCAGGGCGACTGACTCTGGAATCTGGGGATCACGGTTTGATCCCCGGTGCTGGCAGCAGATTAGCCCAGCACCATGTGACTCTGGGCAATAGCTTGCTTAATCTTCCCGACGGCCCCCAGCGCCTAGAGACCCTTACGGTGATTGTTTGCTCTTTACAAATGTGGATTATATATTATATCACTAACAAGCATTTGCAATGCAATAGGTCTCTCATTTACGCAAGTTGGAGCTATTGGCATTGTAAATGACAATGCCTTTTATTTATGTTTTGGTTTTTATAATATAAATAAAAGGCAGTGTCATTTACAATGCCAATCGCTCACACTTGCGTAAATGCGAGACCTATTGCATTGCAAATGCTTGTTAACACTGGTTATGTGGTTTGCACTTTCGATATTGTGAGGTTTGTGTGAACATTACCTAATATTTAGCATTTTGGGTGGAGCAAAAGGGACTCACATACCTTCAAACCCCTGAAAGCCTCTCAAAGAAAATCAGTCATGACATTTTTTAATAATGCATATGCCGCAATTCAATAAACTACATACAAATGAAATTTAGACGGAACTAAAGAAAGTGCATACGATTTTACCATTACCCCTGTACATATAATGTTGACCTTTTCATCAGGGAGCAGTTTCTTTAATTTTTTAAAGCTGCTTGAACCCATATTTATGCAGTCACATTTCACTGGGCAAGGATAGGAATGGATGCTTTTTGAAGTCACCTGTTTCTTGAGTATGACTCACGTAATGCTAAATTGAACGGATCTCTTGGATTCAACCGGGGCATGTTTTTTTACTTTTCACTTTAAGTGCAGACAGACTCCATCCCTTTATGACAGTTGTCTACTCCTCATCTGTCCTTTGCGAATGAGCTGTTTATATAGCAGGAGAATGCGGCAGCAGTGAACCTGTTTGATCGCATGCAAACCCTTGTCTCGTCATGCTGCAGGGGTCCCAGAGACAGAGTGAGCACTTTGATGCAATTGCTTTTGAGTAGCAGTCAATCATTATTCACCCCATCCAATTTCAGTGTGTTGAAAAGCAGGAACATCCTTTTAAAATAAACAGAGTGTGGGTTCCCTGAAGCGGGCGCCGCGCTATGTATTAAAGTTTGAAATAAAAAAAAACAGTAAACGAAATGCAAATTAGGTTAGGAAGCAGCGCCATTACCGAAGCTGACACCTTATTTGTGCTGTGTTTTAATGAAGTAAATAGTTCTCGGAACTGGTAATGAAAGCTCCTAAGTTAGAGTCCTCATTGGCGGTCCCAAAAGGAGACAGGCCGGTAACAAAGAGGGACTAACAAGCCTCATAATGAATCGGAAGCCAGCATTTACCAAGGACAATCACACCAGTCAATGAAAAGTATGGGCCGAGAGTGGGCAAGGCTTATACAGCATAATCAACTACTGCATGCCTCGCAGAGTGAGCAGAGAATGCGCGCTGCCGCTAGGCTCGACCTAAAAAGTAGTAGTGACACAACCTTGTGACCTGAAAACCTCTTGGAACAAAAACAACTTGTAATCATCCGATCTCAACCCTAGATGGCGGAATTTTGCAAAGCAATGCATTTTACAACCACACATGCCTCGAACACAGGCTTTTTGTACGTTTACCCGCCACTTTTTGCCCTCCATTTTGGCTACTAGGTATGTGTCAGTGACCCTGAAATGCCCTGAGCCCTGCTAAAAAGGATTCAGTACCTATACTCTGTCCCTTAGAATGGGGTATGTTTAATTGACTTGTCTCCAATTGGTAGAGCCTAATTTGCTTGTATCTGCCTAGTTTATGGTACCAGGAATACCCGGGACATGTACATTAGTGTCCCTTACGGACTGCAGCATTTGCCACCCTGAATGGGACAAGGTAAAACATGGCTTCCAATCCTCCCTTTTTAAGATATGTAGGTCACCCCTAAGGTAGACCTAAAGAGCCCTAAGGCAGGGTACTGTATGATAAAAAGTGGAACATTTAAAAGTACAAACCCTAAATGGTTGATTTTACTGTGGAAAGGCTAGTGGCCACATTGGCAAGTACAGAGTTACAAAACGACAACTCAGCCCTGCAACCATCTGAATGGGAACACTAAAGTTGGTACTATAAGGTATCAAAAGAATCCGTACATTAAATTTGATTTATTGGTTAATCGAATTTAATGTCACTGGTCGGCAAAATGTAGCTATAAAAGTTGCCACTATAGATTCCCAAAGATTCCAGTGCCTGTTTACTGTTTTACTTGGGGTCTGTCCAACAGACAGCTTTCTACCACCCTGGGGAGACTCGCGAATGACTCTTAGGAAGGGAAAATATAGAGGCCCTGCCCCTGGATGAGGTGTTATCTCCCCCAGGCAGGAAGACAAACGGGTGATAGCCCAAATGTCCGAGTTACTTACCTTCGGTAACGATGAATCTGGTAGAGACAATTCTAGCTGCAGATTCCTTCACGTAGAATTATCCCCAGGCGTGAGACTGGATCCGGAAAAAAATCTTTTTGCCACAGCATCCCTGCTGGCTGGGGGGACGGCACCAGGCCACTCCGACCCTGCCTTGACTGCGCACGTGATGTCAGTGAGGTCAGATAAGTCCCACCCCAGCGCGCCTGCGTCAGATTTCTTCTGAGAACTTTTCCGCGCCACAACGCGGAGCCATCAGACAAAACTGTGAGAGTATAGGAGCAGTGTGCGAAAGAAAAAAACAGGAATGATGGGGAATACCACCATAAGGAGCAGTGCCAAAACACTACAGTACCCCAGGCAGGGAAAAGAATAAAGAACAGAGCATAGCCCTAAACAGCAACCCTGTCAGCACAAAGATAGCCCCCCCTGGAGTCCAGAACACATGAAAAGTGTCATGAAAACATAACAGGGCCACAAACCCAACCAATTACAATGAAGAGGAACCAGTCTGGGACAAACAAGGCACAACAAGACTCACAGACAGACCCAACAGAGAATGTGATAACCCCTATAAGGAACTAGGGCACAAATAAACATGACAAGCATCCTTCCAGAAAAGAGCAACAGAATGCACGCACTGAAGACAGTCACTCACAGGGAGGCGAATGCAGCAGACCAAGCCAAAGGGTCCTCGCAGAATGGGGAGGAAGGGCGGGTTATGAAAGAATCTGCGTCTAGAATCGTCTCTACCAGATACATCGTTACCGAAGGTAAGTAACTTGTACATCTGATAGACTACTAGCCGCAGATTCCTTCACATAGAATAGATACCCTAGCCATACCCAGGGGGAAGGAGGGCCTGCGAGAGGACCCCACCAGCCTGGTCATAACAGAGGGTCCCACAGGGGCCAAGTCCCAAAGACAGGACGAGGAGCCCCGTCCCCAGGCAAGGGGAACCCCGCAAGCAGAAGACCAACAACTCCGAAGGGGATGCGGGGAAGGTAGCCCATCCTCACTCAGCAGAGGAAACAAGGCAAGGCGAAAGGAGGCTAAAGCACCCCACGCCCATACAAACAACAAAACCTCCGTCCAAGGCAAGTAAGAGGAGCACCGACGGAGAAGGACATCCTAGAGACTCCAAGGAGAAGAGGCAGAGCAAAGGCAATCCTCCCCCCACTGGAAACACACCCAGTGAAGTGGGCGCCAAGCCTAACACAGCCATAAGGCAAAGACCAGACAGAACGGCGCCGTCCGCAATAAGCAGGTAGAAGCCGAAAAGGGGCAGCTCAAGGTCACCCAAGAAGTACAGCCCATGCCCCGCAGGGACAGACTGCACCCGAAAGGGAACAAGAACTAAGGGACCATCTCATTCCACAGGGAGGAGAGTTAGAACAGAGTGCAAGGCCCACTGGTATTGTAGAGCATTTTAAGACCCTAGTGTAATTTTTCCGATTCATGCCCTTATATAGGTATAAATCACCATGTCCATATATAGGCATAGAAATCATAACCATATTTAGACATAACTCATGCAGCCCAAATACGGCATGGCTACTTCCACTAGTTCCGAAAATCCACAACGATTTCTTGGAAAACTCTGCTTCAGCAGCTAGGGACTTCCCCTTGCTTGAATATTGATTTATCCAAGAACTCATTGAGTTTTCAAAGAACTGAGACTCTTTGATGACGTTATTACGTCCACCTCTACGTCAATCTCGGCACCTTCAAGGTATAAATATGCCCACACTGGCCTTAGCAAACACACGGTGGATTGGAGCAGTTTGACTATCTACTTGCCAGACGCATCCTGCTACAGCAAGTGCCGAAGAGAGCCGACCCTCCAGCAGACGCACTGAGAGAGACGCTGTCTTTTCTCTGGCCGAGAAATCCAGCTCCAGTGTTTCCAAGCTACCCTTGCGGATTGTTTGGAAATCGAGTCCTGAGACTGACCTTCATTCTAAAACCAAGGTGCGGAGCTGATTCGACCCTAAGAGAAATCTTGGATAGATCATTGGCAAAAAGAATACTACATTTATGCTACACACCTCACTTACTTCTTCCCTCCTCGTATTAGACTCCGGTTAGGTACATCGGGGTAGGCGTATTTTAGAAGCACCAGTCGAGTAGTTTTTAGCCTTTGTTATTTATGTATGTATTTATCTATGGTTTAGGAACCAAACAATGCTTTTACAGTATTATTTTATCCTACTCTTCTTACTGTACGCATTATACTTTGCAACAAGTCTTACGATTGTAGCAGTTCATTTTTCTGCATGAGAAAGAAGACTGTTCAATAAATACTTTTATTGAAAACGCCTGTCTCTCTATTTCTCTGCACCTCTGGTGAAACGAAGCATGCACGAATGACTGAGTAAAATATCTATCTATTGTTTCCACGACTCTGAAGATCAGTTTTATCTTGGGGAAACAAAGTTGTCATGTTTATGCGGTTGCCAGATCAGTTTTATCTTGGGGAAACAAAGTTGTCATGTTTATGCGGTTGCCAGAAACTAAATCCCTTCTTGTGAATTCGAGAAAGTTTCTAGTGACCCCTGAGCTAGCTGGCTCACAATTAAGTTTAATATACTCGATAGCGACCTAGTAGACATAAGTCCTACATCACATCTATAGGCTATATTATTCCAATGCGCAGAGCCTATTGGGAATATAGAACTATACTACATGGCGCCCAAAATTTGGTTAGGCACTAATTTAACGCTAGATACTAGAGTAACTCAGTCGTGCTTTTCACAGAGACCCTTTTTTCCCGTAAAATACTCCAATAGACGTCTGGAGTGGATTAAAGGATAAAAAATCCACCATAACTAAGTAGGACGAAAAATCCTATGTATTAGTTTTTGGTTTATTCAAAGTTGAAGGATACAGTGTTCCAAAATATTGTGCACCTTATCTTTGTTTCCTTGAAACTTGCTCTGCAAAACTTTCAACAGAATGTCGGATACCGACGAAGAAAACGGTAGATCCGCAGGAAATAATAACCGACCGGGTTTAGACATTACAGGTCTCCAACACGATGACCCAGATGCTATAATCATCCCGGAAATGTAAGGAAAACAATAGCTATAAAGCTCATAGAAAAATGGCCTATCACCGAGAGGTTGTAGGATTATATTTGTCACATGAATATCGGCAGACAGAGGATTATCTTTACACAAGCAAATCCAACAACACAGGTGTTCCACTTCTATAAGATAGAGGAACTGCCAGCGGAATACGTTCCTTTCTAGGACATTGAAATTCCACTAACTTACCAAGAGCATCAGCTCTGGTTTAAAGGCGCCCTACAAAATCAAAATCACATTACCAGGCTCGGTCCACTAGGTAGACCAGAAGCAACATGGCCAGTACTAGCTAGCTATACACCACATCCTGCCATAGAACAAATGACAGGTCCAGAACTGTTAGCTCAATTAAAACAATTAATCAAAATACATAGACAATTGGTACAATATGTCATGCGGACACTAACAGTCCAACCTGCTATCAGAATTCCACAACAAACCCATCATCAAGGGAACACAAACGAAATTACACCACAGACCATACAATCAGTCATTGGTAAATTACCCACAAAAAGGGAACAAATTCCATTCTGGTTAGCTCAAAACATTACTCAGATCGAGGCAGTATTTCCCGATAGTACACCTCATGAGAAACACTGGATTCTTACAATCCGTTTAACAATGGGGATCGCACCACACCTGGAGGACTGTGACACTTGGGGTACAGTCTTTGCTGGAATCTACACATGGCGGTGATACCAGACGTACTGAAACAGATTCAAAATGAATACGGGGCAGAACCTGCTTTAAATCTCGGTATGAAGTTACTGAAAGATTTCAAGCAGGTCTCAGCTATAATATTAGCAAATATTAAAGGTGAAGCAGCATCCGTGACAATCCGCCAAACACTAAAAGAACTTGATGTAACTGAGCAACCATATGAACTGGCCAGAATAATAGAAAAATCGCATGAAGAACTAGGAAGAGATAGTTTGGGAGGGAAACCAGTAAAGCCCGAACTGACACAAAATCCTGAAAAATTTATCAAAAACACACCCACTACTCCTAAAAAAAGTGGGAAAATACTAGACAGACACTTCCTAAAGAGGAGCATTCTCAAGCAAGAGGAAGGTCTCCTCAAAAGGACCCCACTAAAAAGAGGTATAACCTCAGAAACAGGGAACATTTGAGAAAACCTGATAGATATCAAGATACTGATACGCGTTCCTCTCATACCTTTCGGACTTCCTCACAGAAATCCGAAATAAGAGGACGATCAGAACACAAGGAAGAACGCGTGGAGAACGCGTGAAGTCCAAAGACTATCAACATGTTCTGAAAAATAAGAAAACTCAATTTACCAAAAAGAAAGTAGCAAGTCTTAAAATCAGACATGCCGAGGATCTTGAGGACACAACTCAAGAACGGGGAGTGGGCCTAGACAATGCTGGACAGCGCAGCAGAGCTCGCAAGATCCTGAAGGATCATCTGGAGACAGTGGACCTGAATGAATGCATTCCGGTTGAAACTGTAGATACCAGGGTTAGTGTACCACATAAGTTATATGAAGTAACACTCCGAATAGAGGGGGACATAACTAGGAAAATAAAAGCACTCTTTTGGGAAAAACTATCTAAGGGTTATGACATCCTTCTGGCTGAAAAAGACTGCCCACCTGAATGTGTCAGGGAGTGCCCACATGGCGAAGAGATCATTATGCCAGCCTTCTCAAATCATATTCCGATTCATAAAAAATACACCTATGCCAGAAAATGGGCTGTGGCCGAGGCACCAGCATTATACAAAAATCATGTGGGATGGGATGAGGATTCTCCTCACCATAAGATCCAGTTAAAAAATCAACCAACTGCTCAGAAGCAGTATCCGGTTAAACAAGAATCTAAAAAACAGGTCAGGGAGATCCTAGATCAACTTGAAAACCAAGGGGTGATTGAAACATGCACCTCGTCCAAGAACAATCCTTGTTTCCTGTCTCCAAACCAGACCAAACATATCGTCTAGTTTTGGACTACAGACATTTAAATTCTTGATGCAAAACCTTTGCAGTATAAAATGCACACAGTGCAGCACTGATGAATAACATCGTGTGCAAAAAATATAAAACCACATTAGATATTTCAAACAGTTTCATCTGTCAAAATATCGCACTTGACAGCAGGTACTTGACCGCTTTCTGAATTATGGGGACACATCGTCACTTGTGTTGTCTCCCACAGGAATTCAAGAACAGTCCTATTTTCAGCCAGAGTAACAGAGTTACTACAAACGTATGATGATGAAGTATTACCTTATGTTGATGACATCTATCTTACAGATGATGACTTGGACAGGCACTTGACCAGGGTGAACACCATAATACTTGGATTCACCTCTGAAGGGTATAAATTCAACTTTAAAAAATCAAGAATTGCCCACCTCATTCTTGGGATACGAACTTTCAAGTGAAGGCAAAAGCCTGGCAGCAAACTTTTTAGAAAAATGTGCGCTGCTCCAACCTCCAAAAACCCTGATAAAACTTAGTCAGTTCTAGGATTCCTGAATTTTGGAAGAACTTACATTTTAAACTACGCAGAAATAGTTAAACCTCTACGAATTAATCAAACCTGATTCCAAACCTACTAATTGGACTCAAAAACACACAGAGATTTTGCGCTCAGTGCAAACAGACATGTTAGCAACAACACATTTACAGACACGCGTAAATGAACGCAACCTTGTAATCCGAATCATCCCAGGGAGATGCGGATTTACGTACCTAACCTTTAATTAAGGTGAAAAGGTACCAATAGCTTACAAATCACACTTGTACACATAAGGTGAAATGAAATTCACTTCAACAGAAAAAATTCTGACAGCAGTTCAAACTGCAGTAGCAAGAGAGACCTCGCACAGGGTAAACGCATAAAAGTTGTTACTCCTGTACCTGCCTTAGAGGCAGTGACAAAGGCAAGCATTCCGAATGCAAAAGCTCTACATCCAAGATGGATACAATGGGTTAATTCTCTTGTTGCAACAGACGTTGAATACGTTTTTGACCCGTACTTGAAGACACAAGAATTTCTCCAATACAAACAAGAATGTCCTCTGCCAACTGAAATTCTGCCTCTAGAACATTACGGATGTATAATTTATACAGACGGATCAGCACAACCCGCAATTGGGGGAAAACAAGCTTATAGTGCTGCGTGCGCGATTGTTAAAGGTCGCTGGCGCGATGGTAAATTCAGACCTATGGTCACAAAAACTCAATCTCTCGGAGAATGTACAGCTCAGCAAGTTGAACTATTGGGTTTCAAGATGGCGCTTGAAAATACCGATCATGAATTCCCCACACTCATAGTGTGCGATTCGTATTACTGCGTCCAGTCTTACAATGAATATTTGCAGAACTGGGTTCAAAACGGTTTCAATGACGCAAAAGGTGGCACAATCAAGCATAAAATGCTTTGGGAACAAGTAGTTCTTTTACAGAAATAACTACAAAAGACTCACGTGATCCATACAGTGAGTCATCAGCGTGATGGCGTTCACGTTGAAGGGAATTCATTGGCTGATGAAGCCGCGACGGCAGCTGTGCAAACGACTTCCGTAGCTGCAATCACTCGTTCAAAAACTAAAATAGACAGCGAAATAATGCAAGCAGTGGTACAAAATTACCAAAAGGCTTTCCACTCAAGTACTCATACATAACTGATGCAAACAATTTTCCGTTTGCTCGAATCCCCGGAGTGGGGGATAGAGTAATCCCAAACATGGAATACAGGTTAGGACTAATCTTAGCAGCACATGAAGGGCTTGCTTCTGCACACACAGGAGTTTCCGCCACAGTTTCATTATTAAAACAGAGATACTGGTGGCCGCGCATGAGGAAACAAACCAGAAACTATGTTTTGGAATGTGAAATCTGCCAGATAATGAAAGTTTCAACAGTGAAACGCCCGGTGCAGACGCCCCTTCTAATTTCAGATAAAGCATTAGCATGTGTTTATCTGGACCACTGCGGTCGCTTGCAGAGGGATGGTAATTATAAACTTATCATGGTCGCAGTGGATTCATACTCAAGATTCATTTGGATGTGGCCTCAGCGCTCGGCTGACGCCCAAACGGATATAAAAGATTTGCGAGTCTTTATCGGCGCATACGCAATCGGCACGCTACATTCTGACCCGGGTCCTGCTTTTAGCTCTCAGGCTTACAAGGAGGCCATGGCCAGCTTGGGCGTTGCATTGCGGTACTCAAGTCCATTCCATCCTGAGGGAAATTCGGTTGTAGAAAGAAAAAACTGTGACATAAAGCAATCTATAACAGCCAGGGTATTAAGTTCGGGTGATGGGTGGGTCAAACATCTAATAAGTGTCCAACGTAGTCTTAATAACCTGCCAAGAAATTCTCTGGGTGGAATCACTCCATATGAAATCCTTTTTGGTACTAGAATGATGGTCGAAGACCTCGATCGTCATACTTCAGTGGTAGAACCAAAACCATTTGATATCAAAGACCGTTTGGCTGTTTTACAGGACTTAAATGAAACAAGAAGAAGTCTAAGCAACACAATACAAAAGCCAACGACCACTGAAGAAAAACCCCCTGTCCCAACAAGATCTGTCTGGATTCCAAAGATTGGGGATCTGGTCAGAGAGAAAATAGTGGATAAGAAGGAATTTGGGCCTTCCTACAGAAAACCAGTACCTGTACTTGCAGTCCACCGATCAGGAACAGGGTTACTGCCGCCCCTTGCTGGAAGAAAGGAGAACCAGACCATATCAATTGACCTGGTAAAACCACACCATGTGGCCGATAATAAGTAGTAGGCCCAGTGGACTCCAAAGATGTAGCAGACGACCAAATCTTGCTACCATCCAAGAGGTTCACACTGAAAGACTCATCACCTTTGAAGAATCTGCAGTGAGAAAAGAAGGACTATGCAACAAAGCCATGGAACTTGTGCCTCTTGAAACCCAAATAACAGTTTGTCAAGAAACTCCCGTCTACCATGAGGTAGCATCTGACAATACTAACATGTCAAGGGAACAAGCAGCTACAGCGATTTCAAATAATCCGGATGCAATACCAACCATTGACAGAACTGCTTCTGGCTATTTCATCAACTTCGATACCTTTTCTGAGGATCCCAGTGAGCCTGAAACAACACTAACAAACAAAACTTTCAAGGAACAAGTAAAAAAACTTTTCCACCAGCTTGCAAATACATATATGGTTTCACCATGGGTTGAACTTTGGATTGTGTTGGGTATACTTTTTCTCCTACTATGGCTCATTCTTGCTTTAAGTTTGGGACAGCTAATAGATGGAAAATATAGTAAAATGGACACAGCAAGTAAGAACATCAACTTGCTCCTGAAGACACACAAATCATCTCATTGTGAGCAAAGAGACCTGTCATCAGTAAACATCACAGCCGTTCCTCTACCTGGTGGTATAGCTTGGGATAGAACTGATTATGGCATTTATGGCCCTGTCGAGCTGCTGAAGATTCCACACCAATTTAAGGTTTCCTTGAGTGATTTTGTGTCACCCAGTACATTTTCTGATGATTGGGACTTTGAGATTGTTAATAACATGATGGCAGACTTAGAAATGTCAGCATTTATTTGCACAAATCAGCAAACCCCAGAAATGTTTTAACTTATAATCAATGGGAGCATTGTCCAACGCCACCAAAAGGTAGTTCGAAAACATTTTATGAAAAATGTCCATACTTTACAGGTTTTCATGTCACAAATCCAGAAACCTTTTATTTTAAAAATGTTAATAAGACAGGCATGAAAAGTATGTTGACTAATACTAAGCAAATTTATTCTTCAGCCTTTTATGCTCAATTGTCCACATTAGGCTTTAACTTTTGGAAACACAATATTGAGACAAAAGCTGTCTGGGGCACAAAAGACTGGCAGGTACAAGGTTTAGAAGCATAATTCAGAGCCTGCATCATCCCAGAACAAATAATGTTCTTAAATGAAATTATTCAACAAACATCTTGTCTTGGCTAAGATAAAAAAATTAAACAAACCGTCCATGCCAAAACCCACATCTGATAGTAATATAACTACAGATGAGGAGGTAGCCGTAAATTATATTTTACAACAATACAGAAGTAATCCTGAATGGAAAAAATCGTTAATCTGGCCCACAGACACGAATAACTGTCAAGACAGATTCCTGAACAAGACACAAGGATTTAAAGTAACTAGGCCAGATCCGAGATATGTCCAGAGACAACATCCAAGGATAATAACAACTTACAGTGTAGGAAAACTGTGCCTTGAGTGGCTACAAAACTCCGCACTCCCAGATATAAAACAACACTTAACTTTACTTAAAGATAGCATTGATTTGAGAGAATTCTTACTTGGACCTCGCAAACAGCGTCATAAACGTTTCATATACGCCAGTATATACACTGCTTATAATGAAGCATGGAAAGTCACACAAATGGAAACTGCAGAACAAATACGGGAAATTGATTGTATTAATTTAGAGAAAGCTCTCTCGGTAGTGGACAATGGGTTAACAACTCTGTCATCCAGAATTTATTCTTTGGACAGCATTGCATCCTCTGCCATAGACATAATGGAACAGGACTTGCTAATGTTGCAACATGGCCAGTCTCAATTGCATTCTATAATGCTGCTAGGTTGGACGTTACAAAACCTTCGTTCAGGCTATGTGCCTTGGTGTCTAATCAACACCACGTCATTGTTTACAGTATTTAACCTTACAAATCCCTTTGGCACAGAGGGGAGCAGACTATACGGTGCTAAACTTAGAAAAGCTGGAAAGATTATTAACTGATTCTGAGAAACCAACCGTTGAATGGATAATACATGGCACCATCACGATACCAGTGACGATATTCCAGTTTCAGTATTGCTTAAAACACATATCAGCAGGCCTGTATGAAAGGTTGGGTAAAGAGTACATAAAGTCGACCTGGGATTTACCATACACACACAAATGTTGGAGTGGGGAAAAGGAGGCATTTCTTAGTGGTAAAAACTGTAAAACAACATTGAGCGGTACACTTCTTTGTCAAGGAATTAATTTACATGGAGCCTGTGAGGGTTCTTCAAACAACTTATCATGCCACCTGTAGGGTTCCCCGGCAGCAGTGATAGATTCAATTTTTAGGCAGCTTTCCAATGCAAGCTACATAATGCTGAATGATCACAGCTGTTGTGGAATGATGTCAAGGATAATGTGTCAGCCAGGGTAACTTGTATGCAAGTATTGTTTCCGAAACGAAGACAGACGGGGAGTCGCCACTCTGGCCTTCACTGAACATCTCTTCTATACGAATTGATACTTTAAGCAGAATGAAAGCCATTCTTTTACAAAAAACTGTGCCACTGACCTCGTCCAGAGAGACGTATGATCTGCAAGTTCCTCTGCGGAGGTACATGCCTTGTTATCAACAAACTGCCCCATACATTTCGCAGAAATGTTAGGTTGTCTGATACCAGTGGTATTGTACATGTATTTAAGACTATTTTTTCGGGACTGTTAGCACAATTTGAGGCAGTCCTGGGCATCTTTCCTAACTTCGTGCACTCTGTGTTCGGCGGCCTGCCTCTCGTCTTGAGACTCCTAGCAGGGATACTATTTTTATTCCTCCTGCTCTGTTATGCCAAGTTCGGTCACCAGCGATACCCAGATTACCATGGAGAACGCTTTTCTGGCAATGCAGTATCGTGAACGTATTACACAGATTCTTGGCTTGGCTCGTTTGAGAGATCTGATTACCAGGTGGTTCCTATCGTTCAGACCAATCTGGCAAGATTGCATCTTACCTGTTCTACTATGCCTGCTTTGTGGAGAGGAATGCGTGTTGGATATCTGTCGAACACTTCCACCAACTATGCCAACGGATGTTGACGCATTACTGGCTCCGGTAACGGCTCATGCATTGTGTTGCCCCCAACGGCTACCAATCCTGATGACGGCATTCATTGAGGTCTCACCGGCAATTCCAGCTAGGGTGAGATACGTGGACCAACAGGCACACAGGTACCACGTACTGCGAACATTGCTAATGCGATGGACGCTGACGGCGATGCTTCTCATCTGTGTACGATTGATCTACTTAATGAAGTGGTTCAACTTTCATCTACTGTGGTAGACGATTTCTTTGCCAGCCTAGACGATTTAATGTTTTCTCCTGACACCGAGAATAACTTTTGAAGTTAGCACACAACGTTCTTTCAACTCTGAAATTCGACCTTCGCTTTTTCAAAACAAAAACTTCTGACTTTGGAACTCTATTTTTCTATGATCTGATTTGACTTTTTTCCAAAAATGAACTTTGGCACAAAGCAATCTGCTTAAAGTAGAACTATTCTTAGAGAAAAAGAATTCTTTGAACACTTTCTAGAAACAATATTGACCTTATCAAGAAACCAAAACAGTTTATATAATCTGCTATGGGATGGTCTCAACCTTTTTTCTGTATTAAGACCTTCCATTCTCATGACGTGCTCAGCTCGTCATGCAGCACAGTGCTCGTGTGCTTATGACGAGCTCAGCTCGTCATGACCACACCCGTTTTTATTGCTGTCCAGCACAGCAGGGGAAAAACTCAAGCAGCGATGTGGTTAAGAGCCATGTCATATATGTAATTTTTATAGTTCATTCAGTTAGCAATACTAACAACATGCTACATGATTGAAATTAAATCATTGCTTTCCAAATGCGTTCAGTATTAATGCTCATTTTCTTGTGCAACCATTTAAAATGCATTTTTATGTATTTTTGGGTGGGATTGTGAACACATGCTTAAGATATGTTTTAATGCTTAGATTTAGTAATGTCGAACATAATAAAGCGGAGTGGGTGTTGTAGAGCATTTTAGGACCCTAGTGTAATTTTCCCGATTCATGCCCTTGTATAGTTATAAATCACCATGTCCATATATAGGCATAGAAATCATAACCATATTTAGACATAGCTCATGCAGTCCAAATACGGCATGGCTACTTCCACTAATTCCGAAAATCCACCACGATTTCTTGGAAAACTCTGCTTCAGCAGCTAGGGACTTCCCCTTGCTTGAATATTGATTTATCAAAGAACTCATGGAGTTTTGAAAGAACTGAGACTCTTTGATGACGTTATTATGTCCACCTTTACGTCAATCTCGGCACCTTCAAGATATAAATATGCCTACACTTGCCTTAGCAAACACACAGTGGTTTGGAGCAGTTTGACTATCTACTTGCCCGACGCAGCCTGCTACACCAAGTGCTGAAGGAAGCCGACCCTCCAGCAGACGCACAGAGAGATGCGGTCTTTTCTCTGGCCGAGAAATCCAGCTCCAGTGTTTCCAAGCTACTCTTGAGGGTTGTTGGGCAATCGAGTCCTGAGACTAACCTTCTTCATTCTAAAACCAAGGTACGGAGCTGATTAGACCCTAAGAGAAATCTTGGATAGATTCTTGGCAAAAAGAATACTAAATTTATGCTACACCTCACTTACTTCTTCCGTCGTACTAGACTCAGGTTAGGTACATCGGGGTAGGCGTATTTCAGAAGCACCAGTTGAGTACTTTTTAGCCTTTGTTATTTATGTATTTATCTATGGTCTAGTAACCATACAATGCTTTTACAGTATTATTTTATCCTACTTTTCTTACTGTACGCATTATACTTTGCAACAAGTCTTACGATTGTAGCAGTTCATTTCTACTGCATGAGGAAGAAGACTGTTCAATAAATACTTTTATTGAAAACGCCCGTCTCTCTATTTCTCTGCACCTCTGGTTAAATGAAGCATGCACGAATGACTGAGTAAAATATCTATCTATTGTTTCCACAACTCTGAAGATCAGTTTTATCTTGGGGAAACAAAGTTGTCCTGTTTATGGGGTTGTCAGAAACTAAATCCCTTCTTGTGAATTCGAGAAAGTTTCTAGTGACCTCTGATCTAGCTGGCACTCACAATTAAGTTTAATATATCCGATAGCGAGCTAGTAGAGAATAAGCCCTACGTCACATCTATAGGATACATTATTCTAATGCGCAGAGCCTATTGGGAATATAGGAACTACACTACACTGGAAGGAGCGGACAAGGCAAGGATGACTGTCCCACCAAAGCGCCAGGAAGGCACAATGGTGCAGAAAAACAGTAGGTCAGCAACAGCAAGTGCAGCCAGATGACAAGAGCACCACGGAAGGATGTGCTCAGTGCCAGCCAGACCCCATCCGAAGACAGAGAGCAAGAAGGCGAGACGGTTTTGGACACGCTCCAGGGAGGAGTCCGCATCCCAGCCCAAAAGAAGTGGAACCAGGCAGAGCCAAGACGCCTGTCTGCAGACAGCAGGCCAGACCAGGCGAACAACGCAGTAACCCTGGAGAAGGACACCTCGGGGCGCAACTCAAGCCATCAGCAAGAGTACCTTAACGCCACGGAGAACAGAGGCCCGAAGTCAATCACAACTCCCCAGTGCATAACAGAGCTATATAACAGCTACCACTGCCCCACATTGGGCATGTTACGTCCCAAAACATGGGAACCTCTTGGGGAACAACGTCCGCAGCGCAAGACAAAAGAAAATTCCTGCGGAAAAACCAGCAGAAGGCTTATCAAGCAGCCAACGAGAAAAAACAGCAGGCCTAGTCTCAGGGCCAGTATGGTGTAGAAAACCCAAAGCAAAAACAAACAGTGAAGGAGGGCCGGCCAGCAGCCAACAGAACCACAGTCCTAACAAGGAGGGCTCGAGTGGCCAGGAAGCACACAGAACATACAACTGGGGCAATCCGCCCCAACGGAAGAATACCTCCAAGAACCAGATCAACTCACAGGTCACTGGGGGGGAGAAGAAGGAGGAGGAGGAGAAAGCCCCGCCTAGAACCTCTGAATGGCCAAATCCGCAGGGGCGTGGAACAAAAGAGCACCAACGAAAGAAAGGTCCACCAGCCATTCCTGAACGTTTTCCGGGAACACACTGCCCCGAAGCCAGGCATGGCGACGAAGGGCAACCGAAAAAGCCATGGCATGACCCAGCACCTCCGAGATGTCCAGAGCGGAGCAAAGAATAAACGCCGCCAGCTCCCAGCCATCCAACACATGGTGCCTCAAATCAACACAGGCACCTCCTGAGAAGCAGCAGACATAAGGGACTCCGCCGAGTCCCACAAGCAAGAGGTGGCCCTAGCCAAAACACACAGCGTATTAAGCGCCCGCAGAGTCGCACTGGTTGAGGCGAACATATTGAGCACCCAGCCGCGTGCCTCCCGTGACAGGGGTGGCAACAGTGGCGGGAGAGAGGGAAAGGCATTCTGCAAAAGTGGGCCTCTGGTAGAGGGGTCGAGGGAAAGACACAACGGATTACGTGGCACCGGATGGTGGCGGTGCAGAAGGTGTTGGGGCACCAGGTCCCCCCCGTGGCGGGACGGCCCAAAGAGAAGAAGAGAGTGAATCCTCGAAGGGAAGCAGCAGCTCACTACCACCAGAGCCCTGATGAAGAACCTCCAGAAGATGATCGGCGGGAAAATGGGTAGCTGGATCACCCATGCACAAAATTCCCACAGCCGTGGAAACAGCGAGAGCAAAGGCCGCACCTGCCTCTGTAGGGCCCAGCGGAGGGGAAAGCAGCTCCTAGGTAGGCGACGCTGCAAGCTAAGGCGGCCATCCCCCAAGCCAACCGGAAGGAAGGAACGGCCAGGACCGGAAAGAAGGAAGAGGGACCAAGAAGTGGGGGACTTGCGGCTCCTCCGGCGAAGACCGCGGCCGTGGAGAGGGCGTGGAGCCGCCCTTAAACAACGTCGGGGAAAAAGCCACAACATGGCTCCCTGACTCTGGCGTGAATGAAACCAGCAAGCGCCGAACCTCGGGAGAAGGCGAGGCGTCCGAAGACGAGTCAACGACCAGACATCGGCCTGGCGCCGTAGAGTCCGCAATCTGAGGCAGGACATCGTCGTCCGGCGTCGGGGGAGACGCCAGGGCAGCCTCCGTCACAGTGCACGGAGCAGGAGGCCGGCCCTGGGCGGGAGCTGGGACGGCGAAGGAGTGGCGCCAGAAAAGGCCAACCTGACCTCCGAGGAAGCCCTCTGCGTGGAGGGACAGGAGAGACCCGGGGAAGAACGAGGGGTCCCCCGCCAGCCTCGACCCGTAATGGGACGAGAGGGACCCTCCGCCGACCCCTGTGGCGCCGCCAGGGCCAGCAGCCGCCGGCACCGAAGCAGCGTCACCTCGGCCTCAGACAAGATCGCCGCCTATCCCGAGGATCAAGAGGGGCTCGGGAGTGCATCCCGAGCCCCGGCGACCTCCCGTGACACCACAGAGACTCCTGCGGGAGTTTGCAACGAAGCAGAGGTGCCGTGGTCCGAAGGAGGGACCCCCGAAGTGCCGCACCCCAACGGCACCAGATCCTCCAAACCTGGATCCGAGCCAGTTGGCGCCGGCGCCATGGATGGCCCCGCACACTGCAAGGGATCCGCTGACGACCCAAGAGGGGAAGGAGGAGAAGCCAGCGAGGCCTGCAAAGCTGTCACATATGTCTCCATCTGGGCTCTAGTCGCCCCCACACCGGAAAACAGGTGGATAAGGGGAAGACAGGTGGGGCAGCACCGCCCGAGGAGGGCCCGTGCCCCCAACAGGGCGGAAACCGACCCTCGGGGACAAACTGCGACATTTACGGACAGGTGAGTGACGCTCTTGCGACCTGGGAGAGGGACGATGTCGACGAGGGAAGTAGCAGATTCAAGAATCCTCCACAGGGGTTGGGCGGGGTGATGACGCCGACCTGGACATGCGAGTTGAGAGAAGTTTCATCCGGCGCTCTCCCCCCTTCAGTTTCATCTGCTAGCACGCCTCACAATCAGTGGAGTCGTGGTGCTCCCCCACACACCACATTGCAGCTGGGGTGAGGATCTGTCGACGACATCAGGCATCCACAAGACAAGCACGTCTTAAAGCCCTAAGGCATTTGCACACTGTCCCCACACACACAATAGCGTAAAGTGAAAGGCCTAAACAGGCCCAGAGCACCATCTGGATCCGCGTTGCACGCAGAAAAGGAAAAAACTGACGTATGCGCGCCGGGGTGGGACTCATCTGACCTCACTGATGTCTCGTGCGCGGACGACGCAGGGGCGAAGTTGCGTGGTGCCATCCCACCTGGCGCGGAGGGGTTTTGTGGCAAAAATATTTTTTTCCAGATCCAGTCTCACACCTGGGGATATTTTTACGTGAAGGAATCTGTGGCTAGTAGTCTCTATCAGATGGTGAGCTTCAACGGCTAAGCCGCCTTTGAAAGGCAAATTGGGAACACTTGCTAGTGGGCTGCACTATTGTTTAGACAAACAGACTGGCACTAGGGACAGTGGAAGGGGAAGCCAACAGTCAAACTAGTTTTCCTGGGGCATGTAGCACTCTTGGTAGTCACACCTCTTGGGATGCCCAGATACCACACTTTGCAGGAAGTGGTCATCAGGTGGGTGGAAACCTGATAGCCCATTGGCTATTGACCGCATCCTGCCTGGAGGGCATTTTCTGAGCATGGTAGGGCACACATTCCACCCTTAACTCTGCTTTCAACTGGAGTGGAAGGAGGACCAAAAAAGAACCAAAGAACTACTTGCCCGGCTGCACTGTGAAACCGACAGAGCGTGCACCAGCATTGGCTGTACCTCCTTAATCTGGTGGCTAACAAAGAAGAGGGGCTGTGTCCTGCTTGGGAAGGAGTGTTTCCCGAAGCCCAGCC
The DNA here is from genome assembly GCF_964261635.1 of Lissotriton helveticus. Lineage (NCBI taxonomy): Eukaryota > Metazoa > Chordata > Amphibia > Caudata > Salamandridae > Lissotriton > Lissotriton helveticus. Next base: position 709,387,995 of record NC_136057.1, on the reverse strand, counting down.
AAAGCCAAGAGACTAAAAGGGTCAGTGAGCTGGCCTCCTGTTCACAGCAAAAGGACACAACAGATGAGAAGCCTTTGGGGGCAAGAGGGTAGCTCAGAATCTTCAAACCACCATCAACCACTGCTGTGCAGTACCAAGGACCAGGAACGACGCACAAAGTTGCCCCAAGTTTGCTGAGCTTTGGAGCGTTGTCGAAGTGCATCTGAGACTTCCAGAGGACGAGTTATCGAGAGAGGTAGAGTTGTCCCATGACTAACATACTGGGCAACTGGTAGTCTAGGGACAACTGGACTTCTGCCACCACCTAGAGGACTTCGAGGAACATCGACCTTGTACCCAGAACCACCTCAACCCCTTTGTTGACTGAAGAGTAGTCGCAGCAAGACCCCAGTCAACCACATCGCATTCACAGCATTCAACAGCCAGACGTCCAAGATAGGCCTGAGACCCTCATCCCTTTTTGGAACAAGGAAATCTTGAGAGTAAAAATCTCCACCCTTAACCGGGTTGCATACCTTATCTATTGCACCTTTGGAAAGCAACAGAAGCATGCCCTGGCAGAGGGTGGACAAGTGCTCCTTTGAAATCCGTATCAGAGTCTGATTTTGGGTGGGGAAGAAAGAAAGGTGAAGTAAGATCTGTTTTAAATAATTTGCAAGTCCCATCTGTCAGACGTGATGATTGCCAACCCAGGAGGGAATATTGTATTCGGTCTCCCATTGGGTGGGCATGGCCCGCTGAGGGCAAATAAACTGTCTGTCACCAGTGTACCAAGAGAAGAGGAATTGAATCACTGGTGCCCCTACTGGCCTGCACATTTTTATGGCGAACAATGTCTCCGCAAAGACAGGGATGACTGCTGAATCACTGGTTGTGAAGACTGTCTTTGTCTATATGCCAGTTCCATGGAGCTGCCTTTAAATTTCATAAAGTGGTACGGCAATTGCTTTGCAGGCGCCAATCAATCACCCCAAGGAGCCTTGCTCTAGCTGTATGCATGGCACAAATCTAACTAAAAGGCTAGAGCACACAGAACAGGGTCAAAGGAAAGCACAAAGTCAATGAGTGAACGAATGAGACGTGCTACACTTTATTTTCTTAAGGAGAGAGTTGGTACCAGACTGTTTTAGTAATGCTTTCCTTGAAGGTGAAGTTGGTATCCAGGATGAATCCAAGCAACATGGCAGTTTTTTTGTTCTTGGCAAGCAACAGGAATTCCGATGGTCTTTGGTTGCACCTCAGTTACTGTACATCCAGGTTAGGATGATGTTCAGAGAGTGTTTAAGGATGTCCGAAGCAGAGGAACCTTTCAAGTAGAGTTGTGTATCAATTAATTATTGGTGAACCTTGATTCGGTTATCTGTGAGTAGAGTACCAACGGTTCCATGTAGAGTTTGAAGATAACAGGAGAGAGCATGGGACACTACTCTGCAGGCGCTACTATCTTTAAAGCATCCCAAAGTAGAGTCTCTTTTCACATCAAAGATGAGGAAACCATCATTGGGCAGGTCAATCAGTGAAGCCTGCACACAGCTGGAGAAACTAGCGGACGTCATCAAGGTATGCAGATGGAAGGATCACACCAGAAGCAACCACCCTGCCAAGGCAAATCTGGGGTATCCAAACCTCTGCTGATAGCTTATTTGCTGCTTCTTTCCCATCTTGTATAATCTGAGGCAAAGAGGCCTGCAGATCTTGTTTGAATGCCAGCAAGATCTCACTGGACATATCCTGAAGAACATGGATCAAATGACCCAAGCAGACTGTATTGATAGACCTCAATGCCAAACTTAATGAAAAAAGCAGGCATGTGTCGATGGCATCAGTCCTCTAGGATTCCCTAGATGGAGGAGTGATGGGGAATGAAGCACAAGTTACTTACCTTCGGTAACGATATATATCTGTAAAAAACAGTAAACAACAAAAGGATCACCACAGCGGACTAAGAAATAAGCACCTCAAACTTCAATAGTCCCAAACAATGTTGAAAGTTCTGTGCTGTACAACCTCCAAGACCTGCTGTGTTTCGGTCCCACTGGATTTCCAGATAACTACTTGTAGAAACGTGGAGGCAGCACCAGTTAGAAAGTAACTTGCAGAGACATCTAGTTGTATCAAAATTTCTTTTATTATTCTTTTTTCAGAAGTGCACAAGACAACCAACGCGTTTCGCTCCCACCCCGGGAGCTTCGTCAGGGTAGAAGGGTTCGATTTGTAGTCAATGGGGCGTGTCACCGGATATGGATTTATGTCGATATAATACGAAAAACGATACCAATCAAAGTGATATATAAATGGTGGCAAAAGGTAGTCGATTTTGTTTAGTAGGTGACTCGTGAAAGTACTTCAGTCACCAGGTGTAAGGATGTATATCAGGTAGATATAGAAAGGAATTATCCGGTGCGTAATCCGATGTTGATGCCCCAAACGGGATAAGCAGACCTTACTAAGCTGCCGGGGAACCTCGTTCTGAAGGCTATAGGTAGCCGGTGTTGTCCTACGAATCGGGACGCCAGAAACAGTAGTTAGTGTTAGATTCCTTACCTTAGAATATCCCAAGGCGTCAATCTGGATCCGGAAAGTTTTGCGTAGCAGTACCTCTGCGCGTCGGTAGGCGAAGCCTGCTGCTCCGCATCGGTTGTCGGCGTCGTGATCGCCGGGATGACAGAATACTTAGACGCCGCCCTCGCGTGCTGACGTCAGTTCTTGTACATAGCTTTCTGCGCCAGGAACTCAGAGCCATGCCAGAGACAGACACTGGTGCTATGGAACTATGGCCCTGTAGGGATGTCCTTAACCCTAGATATCGGTTAGCAGAACGGGGAGGATGGGTGGGGCGGTAAGGAATCTAACACTAACTACTGTTTCTTACAGATATATTGTTACTAAAGGTAAGTAACTTGTGCATCTGAAAGAAACAGGTTAATGTTCGATTCCTTACCTTAGAATAGATACCCTAGCAATACCAACCCCGGTGGTGAGTCTGCGAACCAAAATCACACCAGAAAGTCGTGGAGAACGGAACAGCCGAAAAAGCCATCTCTCCGGACTTGGCTGTCCAGGCAGTAGTGCTTAGCAAACGTGTGCAGCGTGGCCCACGTAGCTGCCTGACAGATGTCCTGCAGGGGGACTTCCCGACCCAGGGTATTAGTAGCCGCCATGGCCCGAGTGGAATGGGCGCGTAGCCCAACAGGAGGCTCCCTTTTCGCCAAGGAACAACAGACCTTGATGCACAATACAACCCACCAAGAGATGGTCCATTTGTGCACCGCCTGCCCCTTCTTATGGGCCCACGTAACCAACAAAGAGCTGGTCGTCCACCCAGAACTGGCGTGTGCGGTCCAGATAGAATGAGACGGCACGTTTTGGGTCCAGACGGTGGAGCCTCTCTTCCTCCTTGGAAGGATGTGGAGGCGAAAGAAGGTGGGCAAGTTGATGGACTGCCCGATGTGAAAGGCCGTAACCACCTTGGGCAGGAAAGAAGGACGAGTTCTCAAGACAACTTTGTCCGGATGGACAGAGAGGAAAGGAGGCTGAGAAGATAGAGCCTGGAGCTCACTCACTCTCCTGGCAAAGGTGATGGCAACCAGGTATGCAGTCTTAAGAGTTAGAAGACGAAGAGGGCAATTGTGAAGCGGCTCGAAAAGGAGCACACATAAATAGGTTAGAACAAGGTTCAAGTCCCAGTGCGACATCACGAAAGGAACGGGAGGAAACATGTGCGTGACGCCTTTAAGAAATCTATGTACAACCGGGGACTTGAAAAGAGAAGGCTGATCAGGAAGCCTCAAGAAGGAGGAAATGGCAGAAAGGTAGCCTTTGACAGTGCCCAGAGCAGAGCCCTGCTGGGCCAGAGAAAGAAGAAAGAGGAGAACCTCTGAAAGGGGGGCAGAGAGTGGATCCACAGCCTTTGCTGTACACCATGCCACAAATGTGTTCCCCCTGCAGGCGTATACCGATTTTGTGGAGGGACGCCTGGCTGCCAGAATCACATCACAGACTTCAGGAGGCGCAAATCAAATGGCCTCAACTGTCGCCACTCAATCTCCACGCATGTAGGTGGAGACTGGACAGGTTCGGGTGGAGGACCGTCCCCTGCTGCTGCGACAGAAGGTCCTCCTGAAGAGACAGACGAATCGGGGGATCAACTGACATGCTGAGTAGCTCGGGATACCAGTATCTTCGTGCCCAGTCCGGAGCCACAAAGATGACTTGGGCCCGGTTGCGCCGGATCTTCATCAGCACTCGGGTCAGAAGTGGTATAGGCGCAAAGGCGTACAACAGACCGCAGCTCCATTCGCGACGAAAAGCGTCTCCAAGCGAGTGCCGCCTTGGAAATTCCAACGCGCAGAACTGATGACATTGCGCGTTCTCTTCGGTGGCGATTAGATCTAACCAAGGCCCTCCCCACTGCTGAAAGAGGCCTTGCGCCATGTCCGAGTTCAGACGCCATTCGTGATCCATCATGCACTCATTCAATTTAAGTCCCTTTGCCTAACTCATAAAATCCTTCACTGCTCTGGTCCCCAAGTGTTGCGAGGTCTGTGTTCTCCCTATGTTCCTTCACGCGCCCTCCGCTCGGCAGATCGCCATCTTGCTTGCACCATCAAAATTCAAAGGAGCAGGGCTGGTGGCCGCTCCTTCAGGTATTTGGCTCCGAAACTGTGGAATTCGATTCCCTTGGAAGTGCGTGCTACAAATAATTACCTGTCATTTAGAAAACTCATCAAAACCTGGTTGTTTCCTTCTACCTAGGGTTCCTAAATGACTCTACTCGTTCCCCCCTGGATTAGTGCGCCTTCTCTCAAACTGTCTGCAAGCGCTGGGACGCCCCGTCACTGGAGTAGCCATGCGCTCTATAAGCTTTTTTAACATTAACATTAACATTAACCGGTGGCTGAGTTCGTCCGCCCTGGCGTTCAGGGAACCTGCCAGGTGTTGAACCACCAGGGTGACGCCCTGGTGTTTCAGCCATTGCCAGAGGCGCAGAGCCTCCTGAACAAAGGGTCCACGACCCCACCCCGCCCTGTTTGTTGCAGTACAACATGGCGGTGGTGTTGTCCGTGAACACCTGCACTACACTTCCCCGGACAGAGGGAAGGAATGCCTTCAGTGCAAGCCGAATAGCCCACAGCTACAGAATGTTGATGTGGAACCGGGACTCCGCCGGAGACCAGAGGCCTCTGATCTCCCTCTCTACCATGTGGCCTCCCCATCCCAGGAGGGACGCATCTGTCACTACTACATGCTCCGGTTGGGGTAGGGAGAGGGATCTGCCGCTGACCCAATCTCGGTCCGTGAGCCACCACTGCAACTGTCTTGCAGTGCCCTCCGAGATCCAGATGTGGTCAGACAGGTTGCCTTAATGCTGTGCCCACTGAAACTTCAGGTCCCACTGCAGAGCCTGCATCCGCCACCTGGCGTGATGCACCAGAAGGATGCAGGAGGCCATCAGCCCCTGGAGCCGCAGCGTCAACCTGACCGAAACTCGGGATAAAGGCTGAAAGATCGGAATCAGAGTCTGAATATCCCAAACCTGCTGTTCTGGGGGATAAACCCGAAACTGCGCTGAGTCCAGAACCGCTCCGATGAAAAGGAGCTTCTGAGAGGGACAGAGGTGTGACTTCGGCACGTTGATGGAGAATCCCAGCGAGTGCAGGAGGTCGGCCGTAGTCTGGAGGTGGGAGACGACTGTCTGGGGTGAGCCCGCCTACAATAACCAATCGTCGAGATAGGGGAAGACTGAAGCCACTAATCTGCGCAGATGAGCTGCGACCACCGCCATCACTTTCGTGAACACCCGTGGGGCGCTGGTAAGGCCGAAGGAGAGCACGGTAAACTGAAAGTGCTCGTGGCCTACCGTGAACCGCAGGTAACGCCGGTGGGCCGGCAGGACGGGGCTGTGGAAAAACACGTCCTGCAAGTCCAACGCTACCATCCAGTCTTCTGGGTCCAGGGCAGTAGGACCTGAGCCAAAGTCAGAATCTTGAACTTCTCCTTCCGGAGGAAGCCGTTGACGCTCAGTAGGTCCAAGATAGGGCGTAGGCCTCCTTTGCCCTTCTTGGGTACCAGAAAGTAGTGGGAATAGCAACCACGTCCTACTTCTGGCCCAGGAACGCGCTCGACGGGCCCCTTGGGCAAGAGGGCCGTAACTTCCTCCTGCAGAAGTCGCAAGTGATCCCCCGACATGCGGTGGTACTGCGTGACATGGCTGGAGGGGTCGCCTCGTGGGGAGGTAGTAGCCCCTCCGGACGATTTGCAGCACCCACCTGTCCAATGTGATGAAGCACCAGTGGAGGAGGTGATGGCGAACCCTGCCCCCCACTGGCGTCGAATGGGCCTGAAAGCTCGGACTAGGAGGATTTTGAGGCAGATGCTGCGGGGGCGGATGTGGACTGACCTAGCCGATGTCCCCCGGCACCGCCATGGCAGTTTCCACGCCCGCGACCGCGTTGAGGTTGGTCCTGTGGCTAGCTGGACGTGTGGAGGCGCCCCTTCCTTGGCCACGAAAGGCGGAAGTTTGCTGCCGTTGGCTGAGGCCCAAGGACTTGGCCGTAGCCCTGGAGTCCTTGAAACGCTCCAGCGCACTGGCCAAAGAGGCGACGGCAATCAAAAAGCATGTCCATAAGAGTGGCTTGGACATCCCCCGAAAAGTTGGCGGACCACAGCCAGGCGTGGCGACGAACCGCCACTGTCGTCGCAATCGCCCTACCCAGCGAGTCCGTGGTATCAAGTCCACACCGTATTGAATAGCGTGCTGCATCCCGTCCCTCCGCTAGGGCTTGGGTAAGCTTTGCCTGGACCTCCCCCGGGCACTGCGACAGCACTTCCGCAACTGTATCCCACAGAGTGGGTATAATGACCCAAAAGGCAGGCGGTGTTGACAGACCGCAACCCCAAACTTAGGGAGGAGAACAGTTTCTTCTCAAACTGATCGAACATTTTGGATTCCCGATCCAGAGGAGCGGTCGGGAATGCGGTCTGGGAGGTAGAGGCCTGGATCACCAGGCTCTCGGGGGTGGGGTGAACGGACAGGATGTTGGGGTCGACCACTGGCCTCCCCCAGCTCGTCTGCCCAGTCCTGGCTCAACTGGCACTGCAGTGCCAGAGGGTCCTCAGACCCCTCCCAGTTCTCCTCGTTATCCATCTCCTGATAGTCAGGAAAAAATGATGGAGCCGGGTCGTCGGTGAAGGGCTCACAAATCGGCGTCGAAAACGGCGCCGGGCAGCGCCAGTCCGACGCCGGATCCGGACCAGCGCTGGAACCGGGGACGACGTCGGAGGCGACACCCTTGGCGACGGCGCCAACGGAGGGGTAGTAAGGTCTACCGGAATAGTCACGGATCCAGGCCTGGATCCTGAGGAACCCTGCGGCGTCGGGACCGGAGTCGTCGACGGCGCCGAAGTACTGGACGACGCCGGAGCCGCCTGCCCACTAGGGCTCCCGGACTGACCCGCGTGGCCCGAAGGCGCTTCGGTTGGTTCCGACGGAGGGACGCGCGACTTCATTGCCGTGAGGAAATCACTAATCTCCTCCGGCGTCGCATGCAGCCCAGGGACCGGCGGATGTGGAGCTGGACGTGGCGCTTGCGGCTCCGGTGTAACCCGAACCCCAGGTCGCGTCGCGCGGGAAGACCGATGTCGCTTCCTCAACTACATTTTTGGAGTGCCTCGACTTACCTGAGGACTTGGAGCCGGACGAGTGGTGTTGACTCGTCGAGCGGCGATGACTGAGGCCCCGCGACCGGTCCCTCGACCTCCTCCTGGACTGGGACCTCGAGCGGCGCGGCGCCGACTGCCGGAGCTCGAGACGCTTACAGGACTGCTCCCGCCTAGCCTTCAAGGTCAAGGCCCGGCAGTCGGGGCACGACTTGTCATCGTGGTCGGTCCGAAACAGTAAAGGCACCGACGGTGGGGGTCGGTCACCGATATCAAGCGGTGACAATCGTCGCAGGATTTGAACCCGGGCATGCCTACCGGCACCACACGTCGAGGGTCGACTCGAGAAGTGATCCAAAATAGATCAAAAAGTTAGTCAAAAAATTACTAAGAGTAGTGCTCTTCCCGGATCTGCGCTTGCTGGCGCGGAAAAAAGAAGAACAAGAACTGACGTTAGCGCGCAAGGGCGGCGTCTAAGTATTCTGACGACGTCATCCCGGCAATACCGACGCCGACGACCGACGGAGGTGCAGACGATGCCTACCGACGCGCAGGGGTACTGCTACGCAACACTTTTCGGATCCAGTCTGACGCTTGGGGATATTCTAAGGTAAGGAATCTAACACCAACCTGTTTCTTTCAGATCTGGGATTTACTTCACTGGTCGAGACTCTCTGGAGATGTATGCTTGATGAGAAAATCTTAGTCACCAGGCAACAGTCTATTATGTTTGGCTACCCAACTGTTTGCTGGCAGGCAAGAATATGGTTGCGACCAGGTAGCCACCAGAGTTCCAGTAAGAGCATTACTGACAGGAAACTAGGCCAAGATGTTCCTGGCTCTGGCCGTAGGATATCTGTCAAAACATTGTGTTAGACTAAAAGGAGGAAAACTGTAGCTCAAGCACCTCAGCCATCCACCAAACCACCATTGTCAATGATTGGTGGCTTATATAGTGAGTCAAGCTCAGTCACAGAAGAGGTGTTAAGCCCACTCGTGTTCTGTAAATGAAGGTATACGGAATCAGTAATGTAATGAGGGGGAAGTAAGCCATCCTTCTTACCATAATCCACATCCTCGAGTACACCCTGCTCTTGCACAAATGCAGAAACAGAACCAGTAACATAATGAAGCCGCTGTTGATGGCTAGGTTATGATGCAATAGAGGCACAGGATTAGTCAGGCTGCATGAGGACTGGTTGCGCTTTTGAAATTTCGTAGAGTAATAGTGGTTAACCTCTAGCTGATGTTGATTTGGGATCTGACACAGCCGTCACCACGGAGTCATCTTCTAGAGCTTGCACCGGCATTGGGGAGGCAAAAACTGCCATGGATAGTGGGACCAGTGTGAAAGTCTGTACCGAATTCAGTACAGGCTCGGCAGCAGGTCCCAAGCAGGGGTCAGATAGCACCAATTAAAACCCACTGACAGTAATCTACTCGAGGCCAATGTAGTTCCTTCCTTAGAGCACGAAGGCACACCCAAGGGAACTAGAAGCACATTGCATATCTGCAGCAAAGCCTCTTTCAATGCCTCAATATATTGTGGGATTGAGGATGACCCAGGAAACTTAGGGTGCGTCTGGATCAGCTGGGAATTGGGTCAGTGAACAAAGACATTAATAGAATGCGATTTGCGCTTTTGGTGCTCTTACGCCTTCTCTTTGGAGTCGGTGGCGGAATCAGTTCGAGTCACACTTTGCATTTCTGCTTGAGTTTAGACATACCAAAAGACAACAAGCAGCAAGTGGATCGGTTGGTAGAAGGTACCCAAGATCAGGACCAAGCCTGGGCCCATGACTTGAAGAGGGACTTGCATGAAGGGCACAAAGCCTTCTTTTGCTTGGCGATGTACAACTTCACCTCCTGGTCTCAAATCACCTTTGGATGCATGAAGGTACACTTATCACATGACTTAAGAGTCGTGTCCCAAGCCCAGGTACTAAAGACTTCACTTGAGGGGATTATGACTGACATTCTTCCTGCAGTCACAGCACAGCTTGAATCCTGTTTTCAGTTGAGACAGATTTCCATTGCACATTGTATGAAGTCTTAAAGTCATCGGAATACGGACAAATTGGGGACCAGAGCTCTGTATCCACGTTGGAAGGTACAGAAAGAAAGGAAGGAACTTACATCAGCATGCAGGGATAGCACTTATATGCAGCTCCACTTGGTCATTTCGGGAATCATGAAGGCGCACATCACCACCTAGAGTTGTGCAAGATCACTGCAAGGAAACCTCTCTAGATCTAATCTAGAGCCAGGGGAACATTCTAAAGGTGAGGAATCTGCATCTAGAAGAATCCATCAGAATATTTTCTAAGGTGTGCTGAATTCACTGGTATGGTTTTGGTACATACCATTGGTGCATATTTTATTCCAAAGAGTAACACTTAGAACTGCTAATGCATCCCTTCAAAAATAAACATGCAGCATTTTGCAAGTTACCCTGATCAATTAAATTTGTTACAAAAAATCCACCATCCAAATTCAATAAACTTTTATACATTCAAGTTGCAGTGTCTTTATTTATTCCACAGGCTTCTTATGATCCTTAAGCCCATGCTTCTTGACATCAGTAAAAATCAAGTTTTTTTAATAACAACTTAGCCAGTAAAAGTCAAATTTATATATTTTTGTTTTTAATCAACACAGCCAACATGTTTGTTATTATGGTGAGTTCGCCTGCGCCTTCATCAGGGCTACCAACGTTGGAAATTATATCCTTGTAGCAATATGACATTTAATCTTATAATCTGTAAATTTCAATTAACATATCACATATAGTACAGGGAAAGGTTTCTGAATCAAGCAGTTTAGCAAGCAGACAGCAGAGTGCTCCTTCCCACAATATGTGTATTTGCCTGTGTTGATATCAAGAAAACATGATTTTTACTGATGTCAAGAGGCATAGGTTTAAGAATCATAAGGAGCACTGTAAAAAATGTAAAAAGACATCATTGAATTTGGATGGTGTTCTTTTTGCAACAAACTTCAGTGCTCAGGATAACTTGGAAGTGTGGAACCATGATGCTTTTTTAGAGCTTTTTGGTGGCCTTCCCTAATCCTTGATCACCAAGTCCTGTGTGTTAATATTTATAAACTCATTTATGACACACTATGTAGTGTGCCCATGTGCCTGGCCACCTTGAGTGGGTTAATCTGAAGCATTTTTGCAATCTCATTGGCAGCCATTTTGTCTTTTGATAAATTCAAATCCTCTGGAAGTACATCTTCTGGACTTGTCTCTGGCACAAAATAAAACTCTTGCGGTGTTTGTACTCATTTTGCCACTGTTGCATCTGGCTTGAGTGGGTCATGTGTAGGTGGTTTTGGGATCTGGGAATGAAAGTAGCTCTTACTTGCACTATGATATCTGGGATGCTTCCTTTTTATGATCTAAATATTTGCAATGACCCCATGTTTTTGGTCAACTTGTTTACCTTTTTGTTGCCCTCAGGGCTGTCGCCTACCTATGGTCCAAAGAGATGGTTTCCTGAGAGGCAGGTCAATAAGGTTGGACTGTACTTCAGGCTTAAATCTTGAAATGTGTAGTCATGCATGTCTACTTATCACAGTTCCCACAGCCAATTGTCTAGTCGCAGTGCTTGCTGCATCTAGTGCAGAAAGGACAGGAGTTGGTAATGTTCTTACCCTGCTCTAGGACTGTCTTAGCTATCTTTCGGTACTCCTCTGGAAGGTGTGACATTAGGTCTTCCTTGTTATCCATTGTTGATGACCCTATCTGCTGAGAAGATCATTTGAGTTGGCGATATGTCACTATGTAGTGACTGTAGAGGACTCAAAACAACTGGGGACATGGCTGTTTTCCTCAAATCTAGACACCATTAGAGTGTCTGGCTCTATATGAAACTAAATGTAATTAGTATCTTTACTGGATGCACTAGATTTCTTATCTATCCTAGTTTTCACCACTTTGGCAGATTCTGGTTTCTGAAGGACCTCCCTCCCCTGCTGTTGAATGCTAGGCAGATTTGTATTTTATATTGATGTACAGGGCTCAGGGTTTCTAAAAAACAAACGTGTCTTCCCTTTCCACCCCCATCCATACCCCCAAAGACATCTGCACCTCTCTTAAGCGCACTGTGATATGGGAAATAACATCTGAGGTAAAGTGTCTTCTACTTCCTCTTGGGGGAAGTCAGCCTCACTGTCCTACCAGAGTCTCTTCCACACCATGCGTCTCAAGCTCAGCTGCCTCAGCCTACTGTTGTGCATAAATAAAATCTTCTGCCAACTCTGGGCCTGCTTCTACCTCCGGTCATGTTTCTGCAGTTTTAAGAGTTTCAGCCGCCTGTCTTTTAATGCTTACAACCACATAGATTTTATGTTGCTCCTTAGATTTCTCTAAGCCTTTCAGCAACTCCCTGCCAGTGGCTCTCTTTCAACCCAATAGGAAGGAGACACTATAGAGCTCCTACAACTACAAGCTTTTTCAGTGTGGAGGGCTTGTGTTTTTTCGGTTCTGTTTTATCACTCAAAGGTAACTGCAGATTCAATCTGGACATCTAGTCTTACAATGGCTCAAGTAGCTTTTTGTACTGGAACAATCAATACATAGGGTTTTTCCTATGGTTAGAACTTTTAACTGACTCCTGGATAACCTTTCTGTCTGGATTTTCCTGGTGTTCATTCTGAGCCCCCTTGGCTTTGAGGTCTTCTTCAGAGAAAGCCAACTCCTCTATTGACGGCACACTCCTTCTCTGCTTCTCAAGCTCTGATAGTACTGCCATGTCTGCGCCGCCAGTGGGCAAGAAGTACCTAATCTCTATAAATGAGACACTTTGGCTTGAAAAGAGAAAAAGCGAAGTAGTTGGACTTATGGCTGCAAGGCAGACGGAGCATGCATATTAGATATTAACTGTTCAAGGTGAGTTTACGAAGGCAGATTGGTCATAACTTGAAAATTGTGCTCATGCTCTAAGACAGTGACATGGAATCTCGGGGACTCCACCTACAACCAATATCATTCTTTGACCATGTCCAAGTACTCCCTAAAAATCCACGAACAAACCTTATTGATATCTTTCAAATACTCAATATTTTTGGCAGTTTCATATTATCCACTGGTGGTCCTTTAGCATTTTCCTTCGGAGTTCCACCGTTGCACCTCCAAACTCAACAGCAGAAATAAGTTATCTAAAATGGTGATCACGTGCTTCCGGTACGACTCACAGTCGACATTATGCAGAGCTGGTGTATGACGTCAACATCCACCAAAGATATAAAAAAGTTGTATAGTATAACACTTCTGTATACAGCCACTAAAATGGTGGTATTATGCACAGTATGAGAAGCAAGAAGGAACTTCTCATTGCAAAAATGAGCATTATTATGTTTGCTGAGCATATACCCCCAAGTCCACCCTCTTGGCATCTGGCAGTCTATACAGGCAATAACCAGCCATCCTTATTTGATACAATATTTTAAACATGATTTCCGTGAGCCTGTTGGGCAAGTAATGCTACAGTGATCTTTTGACAAACAAATCTATAAATGAGAAGCAAATTTAATGCACTTTTAAGCTTAAGTTTGTTTTTCCATAGCTGCCAGAGGTTATAAATATGTGTGTTACTGAGCATGGTTTGGAGCTACTTCTTTGTCTCACATGGCTGTACTAATGAGGCTGGTAGCAGAAGGAAAATGCTACTTACCAGTATGCATCTGTTCTTGCCATGTAGAGCTGTAGATTTGTATACTGTAGAATATCTGGTGTTGGGCTCGGATGTTTGCAATTTGCTATTGTAGAAGTCTTTGTCGTCACGAGTTCGGTGACGCCTCCTTTGGTTAGTAGCGCGCATGGGATTGACTCCATCTCCAGATTGTTTTCGCCATAAAGGGTGATGATGGAGATAGAAATAGAAAGATGTCCATGTGTAATGTATCTAAGTAAGATATTACTGCAACAGACACAGGTATCCGGGGAGACGTATACGAATCAACAGCTCTACATGCCAAGAACAGATGCATACTGGTAGGTAGGATTTTCCGTCCGAGGCATATGAGCTGTAAATTGTATACTGTAGCATAGACTATACAGCAGTTGTGCCTTAGCGGTGGCTACCTGTATGTGTTTTTAGTACAGCTTGGCCCACACTAGCTTGTTGTTTTGCTTGCACATCCACACAGTAATTTTTTGTGAATGTGTGTGGTGTAGACCATGTTGCTGCTTTTCAAATGTCATCCATGGGGATATTACCTAAGAATGCCATAGATGCCCCTATTTTGCATGTGGAATGCGCTTTAGGGGGAATTGATAATGTACACTTTGCTTTTTGATAGCATACTTGAATGGTTTTAACAATCCACCTGGCAATTCCAGATTTTGATATAGGACTGCCCTTATGTGGTGGTGAGCAAGCTACGAAAAGTTGTTTAGTTTTCCTGAAACTTTTTGTTCTGTCAATGTAGTAAAGAATAGCTCTTTTAACATCAAGTGTATGAAGAGCCCGTTCTGCTACTGAGTCTGGTTGAGGAAAGAAGACTGGGAGCTCAACCAACAGGTTAAGGTGAAATGGAGAAACTACTTCAGGTAGGAATTTCGGGTTTGTCCTAAGAACCACTTTGTTGTGATGTATTTTCAAAAATGGTTCTTGTATGGTTAATGCCTGGAGTTCACTAACTTTTCTGAGAGATGTGATGGCCACATGGAAGACTACTTTGCATGTGAGAAATTGTAACTCACATTTGTGTAAAGGTTCAACTGGGGGACCCATGAGCCTGGTAAGGACAATGTTTAGATTCCAGATTGGAGAGGGTAGAATTCTAGGAGGAATTATCCTTTTGAGACCTTCCATGAATGCTTTAATGGCAGGAACCCTAAACAATGACAATTGATGTCTGTTTGGCAGGTAAGCTGCTATGGCAGCAGGATGTAATGTTATGGATGTGTATGCTAGATTACATTTTTGTAGATGCAAGCGAAAACAAATAATGTTTTGAATGGAAGCTTCAAATGGATTGATTATGTTATTGCAGTAAATCACAAATCTTTTCCATTTAGCTGCATAGCAAGCTCTAGTAGTAGGACGTCTACCTTCCTTGCTAACATTCATGCAGTCTGGTGGGAGGTTGAGGTATCCAGACTCTAAGACTTCAGGAGATAGATCGATAGGTTCAGTTGAGCTGGATCTGGTTGCCTTATGTCTCCATAGTTCTGTGTGAGAAGCTTTGGGGAAAGGTGTAACTTTTGGTGTGGAACTACTGAGAGTTCTAGATGTGTTGTGAACCATGGTTGCCGGGCCCAAGTTGGGGCAACTAGGATCATTGTGAGAGACTGTTGTTTCAGCTTTCGGACTAGTAGAGGAATGAGTGGGAGAGGCGGAAAAGCATATGCAAATCTGCCTGACCAGTTCATCCATATCGCATTGCCCTTGGACAGTGTGTGTGGATACCTGGAGGCGAAGCTTGGTCCTTTTGTGTTTAAGTGTGTGGCAAACAGATCTATGTCTGGATGGCCCCACATTTAAAAATAGGGATGAAGAACTTTGGGATGAAGTTTCCACTCGTGAATCTGTTGTAGCTGACAACTGAGCAGATTCGCTATCCGATTGTGTGTCCCAGGTAGATGCTCTGCTAAGAGGTATATCTTTTGAGGAATGGCCCATCTCCATATGCTTTGTGTAGACTCTGGGCGCTGTTGTCACTCCAAATGGAAGGACTTTGAACTGGTAGTGTTGACCGTCCACTACAAACCGTAGGTATTTCCTGTGAGCATCGTGAATAGGAATGTGAAAGTAGGCGTCCTTGAGATCTAGAGTGGCAAGGAAACCGCCATGTTAGAGCAGAGGAAGGACCTGTTGCAGAGAAACCATGTGAAAGTGGTCGGATTGTATGTACAGGTTTAAGGTTCTGATTTCTAGTATTGGCCTCAGAGAACCGGCCTTTGGGAAGAGAAAGTAAAGGGAATAAACCCCTGTACCTTGATGTGGAGGAACAGGTTCTATTGCATGTTTTTACAAGAGAGAGAGAACCTTTTGCTTTAGAAGCGTTAGATGTTCTGTGGACATTGGCCGTTGTCTGGGTGGTTTGTGAGGAGGGGTAAAGGTGAGTTCTAGGCAGTAACCATACTGGATAATTTGTCTTACCCACCTGTCTGTGGTAATGTTTTTCCGGACAGGTAGGAACTGTGATAGCCTTACTCCGACCGGAGTGGAATGGTCTGGAGGAAGCTGAGGGAAGTCACTGTTTGGTAGTAGGGGAGGTTCGGTTGAAGTTAACTCGTGCTCTCCCCTTGTTATTATTTCCTTATTGGGGGATTTTTGTGTAGGATTTTCATAGGAGGAAGTTGTAACCTCTGTGGTAATGTTTTTGGATCCGCACCTATGGAAGGAGAAACTAAAAGGACCCCCGTGTTGTCTGAAATTGTAATGCTCTCATAGATTTAGCAACGTCTGGGTCTTTTTTCATTTTTTCTAGAGCTGTGTCTACAGCTGGCCCAAAGAGGTGTTCTTGATCAAACGATTGATTCAAAATAGTTGTTTGCACTTCCTGTTTGAAACCGAAAATGCTCTAGATGCAGTGTCAGCTGCATCAAGGGCACATTTGATGGAGGCATTTGTAATTAACTTGCCCTCCTGGACTAAATCATTAGCCTTGGCTTTGTATTGGGCAGGTAAGCATAGTATAAGATTGTTAAGCTCTCCGTAGTGAGCCCGGTCATATCTGGCTAGTAGAGTTTGTGCATTGGCTATTCTTCAGTGATTGGCTGCTTGGGAAGCAACACGTTTACCTGATGCACACAGCAGTTTAGACTCTTTATCTGGGGGTGGTGCATCACCAGAGGTTTGGGAATTCGCCTGTTTTCTTGCATTGGAGACTACCAAGGAGTCTAATGGGAGTTGTGCCATGATGTACATGGGATCTTTAGGGCAGGTCTATATTTTTTCTCAATGCGTGGTTTGAGAATCCTGGCCCTGACAGGGTCTTTAAATATGTTGGGTGCTTGTTTAATTACCCCTTTAAGCATGGGCAATGTGTGCATGACTTTACGGGACTGAGCAAAAGTGTCCATTAAGAAATCTTCTTCCATGGGGTCTGAATGTAGTGACACGCCATGGTATTGAGCAGCCCTCTTAATAAGTTGGCTAAATCCTATATTGTCATCTGGCGGTGATGGGTATGCATCTGGATCAGGAATGTCTGGAGGATCGTATTAATCATCCCATGTATCCGGTGGAGGGGTAGTGTTATTATCATTAGGGTCATCTACAGGATCATTACAGTGATCGTCCCCGCCCCCTAAATCATCATCATCCTGTGGTAATAAGGGTGAGCATGGAGATAATCTAGGAGATTGTATAGGAGAGTTTACAGGAGAAAAAGGTTTATAAGGAAGAATAGGAGAAGAGGGTCTTATTGGTGAGGTTACAAAGTCTCTCTTCTTCGAAGGCACCTCAGGTGTATGTGAGGTGTCAGATTTCCTCTTGTTTGCTGGAATACTGATTATACGGTCTGTTTTAGGGTCCACCTGTAATGTTTTGTGCATTGGGTTGACAGGATCTGGTTGAAACAGTTCATCTTGGTCGTCTGTTTTCGGTGCCGATTTTTTCAGTTCTGAACCTGGCTTTAGTTTGGTCTCTGGAGCCTTAGGAGGAATTGTGTGCTCCGTCCGCTTCGAAGTTGGTATCGAGTGGGAACTTTTCTTCGGAGCCTAAGATTTTTTGTTTTTGTCCAGTTCCGAGGCTGTATTGTCTTTTGGTGCCGCAGAGCTCGGTATCAAGGTCTTTTTTTAAATGGGGTGTATCCCCGAGTTCGGCACTGAAGGTGGTTTAAGGATAGTGATAAGTGGCTTGCTCGAACCCAAGCTGCCAGAAGGCTTTTCTTTTTTCTTTGGAGTCGGGCCCAGAGGCGTGGCTTCTGAAGTTTTCTTCTGGTCTCGACTAGGGCCTGCAAGCGAAGTCTTGACTAGAGCCTTCTGCTTTTCTGGTGGGGCAGGAGAAGGGGCTTTTGTACTCACTCGTTGACCTGAAGTGATATCATCAGATCCGGAGTCATCCTCTTCGGAGACGATCTCGAGCTCCTCCGAATCCTCTGCCTCTGGAACATCGTGCCTTCATCGAAAATGTTTTCCGGCACCGGTGCAGCTTGTTGAGCCATGACGTGTAGTCGAGTCCGGCGATCACGGATGGTTTTCTTCGATCAAAAAGAGGCAGAGGCTTGGCAATCCTTTTCCTCGTGTTCTGGCGATAGGCAAATGTTGTAGACCTGGTGATGGTCACTGTGTGAAAATTAAGCTCCACACTGAGGGCATTTTTTGAGTTCTATCCTTTAGCCGTAGGCCCGAACGACGTCGATAGGCCCAACGGCCCGCGTCGACAACCAGAGTCAAGAGATTTCAGTTAGCGAGTCGAAGGCACGCGTATGAGACAATACTGTTGAATATGTTAGGTTGTGCATCGAAAAAGTTGAGAAAACACAGTGCCGAGCCGGAGCGAAGCAAGTCCCATCTGAACCCGATGGCGGAAAAAACAATTTGGAGATGGAGTCGATGCCCATGCGCACTACTAACCAAAGGAGTCCCCTATCTCGGGACTACAAAGACTTCTACAATAACAAAGTGCAAACATCCGAGCCCAACACGAGATGGCGATCTATGCTACAGTATACAATCTACAGCTAATATACCTTGAACAGTACCTTTTCATCTTGGATAATGCAGCAGTGACTTCTGAGCTGAATAAGACCCTATTTTTATACTACTAAATAAAAGTTTCCCAATCCAGCCTGGTGCCTGCAGGACACTTAATGAGGAGTTCAAAAGAAGATGAATCTATCATAATTAGCCCATGATAAAATAATTGGGGATTGTAAGAAATTGGACTGTTATTAAATGGGGTGGGTATCCAGCCTCCTCAAGGAATAATCACCCACCTCATCAGGGTGAACTCTCAAAGACACTAAATTAACCAGAGGCTCAACCCTCTAGCAACTATGACACAGAGTAGACAGGCTTACCTTAGGGCAAAATCTAAATTATTTATGCAGTACCAAAACAGTAAATAGTCAAAAACAATAAAAAAATACCAAATCCAATTAGAAATAGAGTAAAATGTAATTTTACAAAATTACAAATATCCAGTGCAGGTCAGATAAACTAATCAGATTATGACTGTCAAAGATTTTACCTTCTAAGATTAGTCCTTTTAGTCCCAATTCACCACAGGACTGTACTTCTAAAACCCCACTTGAGTTCAGGGGAGGGCACTTAAGAGACTCACAGGGTGCCAAGGCGGAGGACAGCAGGGTACATTCTAGGTTCAATTGCCACTGGTCAGCTGCAGGACTGACCTCTTGAATACCTGTAACTTAAAAACTGGGCCAGCCTTATGCCTGTTTGAGTCCACTTCTTTGTCATGGGTATAAGAGGGAGCACGCCCATTCCTTCAGTGCTCATCTCAGTTCACAGACAGCAGGTTCAATCCTTTTCTTTTTTTTAATCTCAAGTCCAGCAGGAGTCTGCAGTGGGTGCCTGGAGAGGAGACATTTATGCATGGAACCAGCTAGTGGTTGGGACTGACTCCTGGGCACGCCCTAACCAATGGGTTAAGAGTTCCTGGGGCCCACCATACCAACTTTGGGGATTTCAAGCTGGCGAAAGTCTTTGGCCACACTAAACTTGGATTCTGAGGACTGGGGGGGGGGTGTGTGTCTGGAGTGTACTCTGGTAATCCTCCCACATCTAACCTAGAACTCACCTATGGATGCATTTGCCAGTAATGCCTGTGCCCACTCTGGCAACTATGGGTATTATTCCTTTTAAATCTTATGGTGGGTAGTTCTTGGCTAGTGCTTAAAGCATCTCGCTGTCCGAGGTTATCCAATACTATACATGGATCAACATTGTAAATGAATGGATGCTAATTAGCTCTTGGGAAGGTAAATTAAGCCTTCAGAAAGCTCTTCCATCTTTCTTTCTTCCTCTCTGGTAATCCTCTTTAATCGTCTATGCCTGATAGGTAGCTGCCCCCTCTTCTGTTTTAAAAAATGTAATACTGGAACAAGGCAGTCAGGTTGTCAGAAGGAGACAAGAAAAGACCCACTGCCTCGATATGTGTGCGTCTGAAAACATGATTGTAACTTTCGGTAAAATAAGCATTTGGAATGCTGATAGTTATAGATATCGTATAAACGTTTTTTATCAAGCTTTCCTAGTACAAAACAATGGCACAGTACTGGCAGCAGCAATGCAGGATTCCATAAAACAAACAGTTACATTGCAGGTGATGGTGCAGCAGCTCAAGGGTCACAAACACAACACAACCACAGGTGGCAAACAACTACCTTTAACTGGACACACACCGCAGTAAGCAGAAGCCTGTGCGGTGTCCAAGGGCTTACCCAACAGATTACAGGAAGGACATGGGCAGATATGCTCATGGTAAGGTATTGGTGGTGAGCATGGTTTGGGTGAAGTCAGACTCAAGAGATCATTGTTTGGAGAAACATATGGCAATTAAAAGAAATTTATTTTCCTGCTGTGGTCCTCCAAACTGTTTCCAGTCCAATTAATTTTAATGGGAAGCTCAGGTTGAATAAGAACTGCAAAGTGAGAGCACCTTAATTGGAATTCGGAGAGCAAAACTTCATTGCCAGTATTTTAGTTTGAGGTAGGGGGAAGGATTGATCATGATTGCGATTAACAAGAAGGTGCTTTCAGTGCAGTGCAGGTCAGATTGGTACTCAAATACCTGCAATATTTTGCAAAGAGACATTTGTACGTGCTTGGTCAGCTATCAGAATATGGAAGTTAGCCAGATGTGGCATTGGCTATTTCAAGTGCTTTAACAAATAGCAACTTTAACTGCATTTAGCTAATTAATTACTCTATGGAACGCGAGCATAAAAAGTGGGTTTTTGACATGTTTATCTCATTAACACTTGATACGTTCGAAACTTCACCCCGTTCTCTAAAGTTTGAAGTACGCTCAAGTATACGATTTGTCTACCCCCCTCTCCATCAACATTTTTAAACTAAAGATCTAGAGTTTTCTCAGACATGAGATTAGCTATGAACTGGTTCTTAATTTTAGTGTTCTTTTTCCAGTACCCTTTTGAACTCTCAGCAGGCACATATTCAAGTGGGACCTGTCCTCTCATTCTTAGGTCCTCTACAGTACTAACTCCAAAGTAATGTTTGTACTATTGCATCCTTAACAATCAAGTTACTTACCTTCGGTAACAATCTATCTGGTAGAGACACAGTCTAGCCGCAGATTATTTAACTTCGAATATCCTCCAGGACGGGATCTGGAGATTTTTCAGCAGTACCTCAGCGCGCCGGGGTTCTGCACCGCATGCCTCCACCCTGTTGTCGTCCACAAGCATGAAGTCAGTGGAGCCATACAAGTCCCTCCCGGGGCGCTGACATCAGTTTTCTTCTGTGAAGCTTTTCAATGCCACAACGCAGAGCCACTACTAAAACTGTGAGAGCGTGGCAACAGTGTGCCAAAATAGATTAAAAATCTTTGAAACAACAATAATAAAATGATGAGAAACATCACAATGCTTTGTAGAGAAAAAACGTCATACTGTAAGGAACTGAAGGGAAAGAGCAGAGTAATCGGCCCTAGAAACAGTATCACATAAGCGAAGAATCATACCCTTCTATGAGGCAAAACAGCAATGGAAATGAATGTTATGGTAAACAACAGTCTCCAACCACATGAATGTCATTGTAATGGACAACAAGACTAACGACATGAAGTGATGGCAATTGACAACATTTCTGCAACAGAGAATGTGCAACCATACGCACTAAATATGGCCAATTGACTGTAGCATAGTCAAATAAACCCAGAACTAATGGAGAAAAGTCTCAGGGTGGATGGGAGGGAAGAAGGACATGACCAATCTCCACACTGGAAAAGAAACAGGGTGCAAGAGCGTGGATGGATATATAAGCCCACCACCCAGTTGCAAGAATGGGTGGTAAAGCAACAGATAAAACAGAATAAGCCATCCTAACCTAGGAAGGATGCTAAGAGACGAAGATAGAGACCACAGGCAGAAAGACCAGTGGGAAGAACCAAACCTAAAAAGGTCCTTACAGAGCGGGTAGGATGGGCGGTCGTTAAGGAATCTGCGAACAGACTGTGTCTCTACCAGATACATCGTTACCGAAGGTAAGTAACTTGTTCATCTGATAGAGACATCTAGCCGCAGATTCCTTGACTTAGAATAGATACCAAAGCTATACCCCATTGGAGGAGGATCTGCGACTGAACCCCACCAAGTTCCAAAGAGAACTAATCCGTCAAAGATCGATTAAGAGAGGTGGAGACAGCAAGTGCAAGCGCAGTTGACACTAGATCCAGTAAGCTCTGGAAAAGGAGCATGAACAAGGAAAGGCAATGTCACCACAGTCTGTCACAGGACAGTACGAGACTTTCACCTTCCAGGAAGTGACAAAGGGAAAGCACAAAAACAAGAACTGCCAGTGCACAAAGAAAGAAATACCATGAACTTCTGTAACAAGAATAAGAAGCAGAACTGTGTGCAGGATCCCATGAATCTGCCAAAAATAAAAGTCCAAGAGCCAGGACAAAAAAGCATGACAGAGTCAGAGCGCACAAAATGAGCATGCACTACAGTGGATGCCAAGAATGGCATGTAGAGAGACAGATGTCACCCATGTAGAGATATACTAAACCATGATTACAAGGAGATACTTGTATGTGGATAACAGGGATACACATATGCAGACCATAGAAGCCACACCGCACACATGCAAAAACCCATGAAATGTAGCATCGGCAGCACATATGTGTCGGCATAAAGACACACAACGTATCACTAGGTTGTCATACCAACCAAACAAACATAGGGGAGGGAGAGAGAGAGAGAGAGAGAGAGAAGAGAGAGAGAGAGAGAGAGAGAGAGAGAGAGAGAGAGAGAGAGAGAGGGAGGGTGGGGGGGGGGGGGGAGAGAGAGAGAGAGAGAGAGAGAGAGAGAGACAGAAACCAAAGATACTGTAACAAGGAAAAACGTAGTATGTGTGCTCTCCCGCAGTCAGTATACATATTATGAGATGTATACATATCTATACATACACACACACACACATATATATATATATATATATTCCTCTCAATTGTCCCCGTCGCAGAGGGAACACGTATGTTGGTGCCCGCATCCAAGACCGGGAGCGTGTCTTGTGTAATTTTCCAAACAAAAAAATCACGCGGCACTCTTCTTGGCAGATTTCAAGATTTATTCACAGGTCCTAAGCAAAACTCCTACGCGTTTCGAACAAACGTTCTTGGTCACGGCAGTGTTCTGCGATTAGTCCTTTCTTCATTTCCACTTTTATACTCTCACCTTGTTATTACAGTGGTGATGCATTATGGGCTTTGTGGTTTTTTGATATTCTTACAATTTATTTACATTTATTATGTTATTTTGATTCGGACAATAATGTGGGGTTCAACTCTAATATCAGAGACCCAACCGATATGTTGTGAATCCTATAGTAGGAATTGCATTACATATCTGAATTTGTATTTCGTATGTCGAAAGCGCTATTATGCAGTGCATTTCGATTTTGTGGGAATCTGACTATTAGATATGCAAATTCCTAGGGCTGAGTGCCCTTTGCCCCACATTAGGTCCTATTCAAAAATTAGTTTTGTCTCTGAGTTTGTTGTGTATGCCCTTCATTATAATTCCAAGGTACATTCGCAAACAACAGTGCCTCATATTGCGATCAAATCGTATATTCTTCTAGTTTTAAAGAGTTCTTTTCACAATTACAGTTCAGTATCAATGTTGCATACTACATATAGCCTCTATGTATGAGATTTATACAAAGAGTTCTTTTCCCAGGTACTTTATAAATGAACATGCATCTCTTCATCAGCATTCAAACCTTTAGGATGTTTGGTTTTGAATTTGATTATTAGTTTTGACTCTAGTCTCCTCAGTTTTTGTAGTCTGTCACCCCCACGTTCTTGTTTGGGGATTGTCGCAAGTCCCAGATATTTTATGTCCTGCCATGTTTTTCCTTCATGTTGTTTGATGTGTTTTGCCATGGCATATGTGCTGTCGTCATTTTGTATTGCACGAATATGTTCCAATATTCTTTTCTTTAAAGGGCATTTCGTACTTCCTATATATTCTTTTCCGCAGTAACATCTCAGCATGTAGACTACAAAAGAGGTTTCACAAGTTATTTTTGTTTTAATGATAAATTCCTTGCCAGATGGATCTTTCAGAGTAGTCGTGTTTTGTCCAATTTTGCAAGCTTTGCATGTCATACATTTGGTGAAGCCATAACTTCTCCTTTGAAGCCAATCTGCTGTTTTGTTCATTGAAAAGTGACTTCGGACCAAATGATCTGAGAGGTTTGGTGCTCTCCGATACGAGATTAGGGGACCCGTTCCAATTTCTTTGCCTATATCCGGATCTTTCATAATGATGTGCCAGTACTTTGAAAGAATTTTCTGAATTTTATAACTTTCCTTGCTGTGGGTTATAATCATCCGTGGTCGTTCATCATGTTCTTCATCTTTCTTTTTTTTGTTCAATATTTCCAATCTTGTTTTCTTGTCTGGCTTTCTCTTCGCCTTGTGCTACATCTGTGTACTTATAGCCCCTGTCTTGAAATCGCTTTCTGATATCTTCGAAATTTTTTTCCATTTCGTCTTTTGTCGAGCAATTTCTTTTCATACGTAAGAATTCTCCGTATGGTATACTTTTGACCAGTTTATGAGGATGAAAACTCAGACCATGGAGGATGCTATTTGTGGCTGTTTTCTTTCTATGGGTCGTTGTTTCTATTTTGTCATTCTTGATAAACACTTTTATATCAAGGAATTCAATTTCTTTTTGATTGATGTTATACGTGAATTTCAACCCTACTTCATTGTTGTTCAAGATATTAAAGAAAGTCTCAAATTCTGATGTGGTTCCTTTCCATAATAGGAACAAATCGTCAATGAAGCGTACCCATAACGCCATTTTTGCCATATGTGGGTCGTTCTCCTCTCTCCAAGCCACGCTCCTCTCCCACCACCCCATCATGAGATTCGCATAGCTTGGAGAGAAGGAAACGCCCATTGCTGTTCCACACTTCTGTTGATACAATTTTTGATTAAACAAGAAGATGTTATTGTGCAAGCACATCCTGATCATGTCTGTAAGCATTTTGGAATGTTCCCGTTCTGTAATGGGTCTTTGTTTGAGAAAAAATTCTATTGCACTGATTCCAATGTCATGGCTTATAGAGGTGTAAAGTGACACCACATCAATTGTTACAAGCAGGTAAGATGGTTGCCAACTTGTGTTCATGAGTAGCTTGAGGAAGTCCCATGTATCTTTAATATATGAGGTTAATGTTGGAACTAATGGAGCAATGAAATAATCAACATAATTCGCAATGTTTTCATACAAACTTCCACAGCTGGAGATTATCGGCCTACCAGGTGGTCTGTTTAATGTCTTGTGCACCTTAGGTAGAAAGTACATCGTTGGTATTATCGGGTTCTCCGCCATTAAGTATTTCTTTTCATTTTCCGTGATTAAGGCTTTCTGTTGCCAATCATTAAGTTTTTTCTCCAGATCTGTTATAAGGTCTGGAATCGGATTCTTCTTCAATTGTTGGTAGTTTTTTTCAATGTTTAGTTGACGTTGTGCTTCTTCTATGTAATGTTGTTTGTCCATTACTATGATATTACCACCCTTATCGGCAGGTTTGATTTCAATCATTGAGTTGTTTTTTAATGTTTGTATGGCTGCTCGTTCTTGTTTCGATAGATTTTCTTTCCATTTTGAATGATTTGTATTTTCCATTTGCTCGATATCACTTATGACTAGATCATAGAATAGGTCAATTTTATTCCCAGGATGGAGCATTGGATAGAATTTTGATTTTGCTTTAAACGGAGTTTTCAGACTCTTGTCTGTTGTTACTTGCATTTCCTCAAGTATTTGAGTGTCTGTTATTTGAGAGTCAGTTTCCTCATTCGCAAGCTCATATGCGATTCTTAAATGGGGAACGTCTTCAATATTGCATATTGGATCTTGGTTGAGAGTCATTATCTGGTTGCTTCCTTCTAATATACTTGTTAGATTATCTGAAGAATATTCCTGCACTTCAATCTGTTTTTGATTTCCTTTATTTTTAGCAAAAAACTTTTTAAGTTTTAGTTTTCTTATATATTTATATAAGTCTATTTTTGTATCTACTTCTTCATGATGGGTTTCAGGGCAGAAGGATAAGCCTTTGTTAAGTAGATCAATTTCGTTCTTTGATAAATTATATCTGGATAGATTGATTACCAAATTGGGTGTTATTTTTTTCTTTTTCTTCTCCTTTTCCTTTGAGATTAGGTTCTCACCGGTCTCGATCTTAGATTGTATCGGCTTCCTTTGTCTTGTGCCTCGTCGGGTTTTGCGTTTTGTCTTGCCGAGAACTGCGAGCCTCTTCCTCTTGTTCTTTGTCATCGTTGTCCTCGCCCGCGTGCACCTGTGTTGTAGCGTGGCGTTTGCTGCTCGTGATAGAGCAGCTCCATCTCCTCTAAAAAAGAAAAAGTACGTATACCAGTTGCTCTTTGTTCCCCCTCGCTGATTTCAGATTCAGATCCACTTGTTTGTTGACTTGTTCCTTTCTTCATTGTTTCATCCCATTGTTTTTTTGCTGTGTCGAATTTCCGTGCAAAGGTTAAGATTGTTCCGAATTTATAATCATCCTCATCTCTGTGAAACTTGCGTTCTTTTCTTTTCTGAACTTCGTCATCATGTTTATCTAAATTTTTATCCATTTCCATTCTCAATTTTTTGGTAAGTGCTCCATCTTCCTTTAGCGCTGCTATTTCTTTTTCGATTTCTGTTATTTTCAACAAAAGCTCTTCTATTTCTTGTCTAGCATATTTTATGATGATTTGTATCATTCTTTTAGAGCACTCCATATTATTGTTCCCCCACTCCTCCAACATTTCAGGTTTCGTGTCCGGGTGATTGGGAAGAGTGAATATGCGGAGACCTCTCGGTACCATGTTGCATTCCACATATTTTTCTAATGTTATTATTTCCCATCCTCGTGAGATTTCCTTTCTCATTACTTTCTCTAGTTTGAAAAAAAGTTGCTTAGCTGTATTCACACTTTGTTGAGGCATATTTTCGCCATCTGCTTCCACGCCTGCTGTTTTTGCGTTTTTGTTCCGTTGGAACATTGTTTCCGCTTTTACTAATCTCTGTTTCATTCTCTCTTCCATATTGATGTTTGTTTAGTATATATTTTTTGATCACAAGAGAGCCTCCTGTGCTACAAAGGTCCTCTATTTGTTTAATGTGGAAATGAGGTATCCGAACACTGTTACTTATTCATTTTTTGAGATCCGGATTTATTTAGTTTTTGATCCGTTTGCGCGACCTGTTTCAGTTGCCAAGAAAGGTTCTATGGAGTTAGCTGTTTCTACTCCACTGTTGCTCGGCTGCAGTCGCCTGAGATGCACACTGAACCACACACGGCTTAAAAACAGTTCTCTCTCACAGCTCTGCTCACACAGTTACTCACCCGGGAGACTCCCGATCGTGTTCGCGTCCTCCGACTGAGCACGTCGACGCTCTACCAGGGTGTCCGTGAGTCGTTGTTAGTCCTCCGGAAAGCTGTTTTCAACGACGACAAAGAACAAGAGGAAGAGGCTCGCAGTTCTCGGCAAGACAAAACGCAAAACCCGACGAGGCACAAGACAAAGGAAGCCGATACAATCTAAGATCGAGACCGGTGAGAACCTAATCTCAAAGGAAAAGGAGAAGAAAAAGAAAAAAATAACACCCAATTTGGTAATCAATCTATCCAGATATAATTTATCAAAGAACGAAATTGATCTACTTAACAAAGGCTTATCCTTCTGCCCTGAAACCCATCATGAAGAAGTAGATACAAAAATAGACTTATATAAATATATAAGAAAACTAAAACTTAATAAGTTTTTTGCTAAAAATAAAGGAAATCAAAAACAGATTGAAGTGCAGGAATATTCTTCAGATAATCTAACAAGTATATCAGAAGGAAGCAACCAGATAATGACTCTCAACCAAGATCCAATATGCAATATTTAAGACGTTCCCCATTTAAGAATCGCATATGAGCTTGCGAATGAGGAAACTGACTCTCAAATAACAGACACTCAAATACTTGAGGAAATGCAAGTAACAACAGACAAGAGTCTGAAAACTCCGTTTAAAGCAAAATCAAAATTCTATCCAATGCTCCATCCTGGGAATAAAATGGACCTATTCTATGATCTAGTCATAAGTGATATCAAACAAATGGAAAATACAAATCATTCAAAATGGAAAGAAAATCTATCGAAACAAGAACGAGCAGCCATACAAACATTAAAAAACAACTCAATGATTGAAATCAAACCTGCCGATAAGGGTGGAAATATCATAGTAATGGACAAACAACATTACATAGAAGAAGCACAACGTCAACTAAACATTGAAAAAAACTACCAACAATTGAAGAAGAATCCGATTCCAGACCTTATAACAGATCTGGAGAAAAAACTTAATGATTGGCAACAGAAAGCCTTAATCACGGAAAATGAAAAAAAATACTTAATGGTGGAGAACCCGATAATACCAACGATGTACTTTCTACCTAAGGTGCACAAGACATTAAACAGACCACCTGGTAGGCCGATAATCTCCAGCTGTGGAAATTTGTATGAAAACATTGCGAATTATGTTGATTATTTCATTGCTCCATTAGTTCCAACATTAACCTCATATATTAAAGATACAGGGGACTTCCTCAAGCTACTCATGAACACAAGTTGGCAACCATCTTACCTGCTTGTAACAATTGATGTGGTGTCACTTTACACCTCTATAAGCCATGACATTGGAATCAGTGCAATAGAAATTTTTTCTCAAACAAAGACCCATTACAGAACGGGAACATTCCAAAATGCTTACAGACATGATCAGGATGTGCTTGCACAATAACATCTTCTTGTTTAATCAAATATTGTATCAACAGAAGTGTGGAACAGCAACGGGAGTTTCCTTCTCTCCAAGCTATGCGAATCTCATGATGGGGTGGTGGGAGAGGAGCGTGGCTTGGAGAGAGGAGAACGACCCACATATGGCAAAAGTGGCGTTATGGGTACGCTTCATTGACGATTTGTTCCTATTATGGAAAGGAACCACATCAGAATTTGAGACTTTCTTTATTATCTTGAACAACAATGAAGTAGGGTTGAAATTCACGTATAACATCAATCAAAAAGAAATTGAATTCCTTGATATAAAAGTGTTTATCAAGAATGAAAAAATAGAAACAACGACCCATAGAAAGAAAACAGCCACAAATAGCATCCTCCATGGTCTGAGTTTTCATCCTCATAAACTGGTCAAAAGTATACCATACGGAGAATTCTTACGTATGAAAAGAAATTGCTCGACAAAAGACGAAATGGAAAAAAAGTTCGAAGATATCAGAAAGCGATTTCAAGACAGGGGCTATAAGTACACAGATGTAGCACAAGGCGAAGAGAAAGCCAGACAAAAAACAAGATTGGAAATATTGAACAAAAAAAAGAAAGATGAAGAACATGATGAACGACCACGGATGATTATAACCCACAGCAAGGAAAGTTATAAAATTCAGAAAATTCTTTCAAAGTACTGGCACATCATTATGAAAGATCCGGATATAGGCAAAGAAATTGGAACGGGTCCCCTAATCTCGTATCGGAGAGCACCAAACCTCTCAGATCATTTGGTCCGAAGTCACTTTTCAATGAACAAAACAGCAGATTGGCTTCAAAGGAGAAGTTATGGCTTCACCAAATGTATGACATGCAAAGCTTGCAAAATTGGACAAAACACGACTACTCTGAAAGATCCATCTGGCAAGGAATTTATCATTAAAACAAAAATAACTTGTGAAACCTCTTTTGTAGTCTACATGCTGAGATGTTACTGCGGAAAAGAATATATAGGAAGTACGAAATGCCCTTTAAAGAAAAGAATATTGGAACATATTCGTGCAATACAAAATGACGACAGCACATATGCCATGGCAAAACACATCAAACAACATGAAGGAAAAACATGGCAGGACATAAAATATCTGGGACTTGCGACAATCCCCAAACAAGAACGTGGGGGTGACAGACTACAAAAACTGAGGAGACTAGAGTCAAAACTAATAATCAAATTCAAAACCAAACATCCTAAAGGTTTGAATGCTGATGAAGAGATGCATGTTCATTTATAAAGTACCTGGGAAAAGAACTCTTCGTATAAATCTCATACATAGAGGCTATATGTAGTATGCAACATTGATACTGAACTGTAATTGTGAAAAGAACTCTTTAAAACTAGAAGAATATACGATTTGATCGCAATATGAGGCACTGTTGTTTGCAAATGTACCTTGGAATTATAATGAAGGGCATACACAACAAACTCAGAGACAAAACTAATTTTTGAATAGGACCTAATGTGGGGCAAAGGGCACTCAGCCCTAGGAATTTGCATATCTAATAGTCAGATTCCCACAAAATCGAAATGCACTGCATAATAGCGCTTTCGACATACGAAATACAAATTCAGATATGTAATGCAATTCCTACTATAGGATTCACAACATATCGGTTGGGTCTCTGATATTAGAGTTGAACCCCACATTATTGTCCGAATCAAAATAACATAAATGTAAATAAATTGTAAGAATATCAAAAAACCACAAAGCCCATAATGCATCACCACTGTAATAACAAGGTGAGAGTATAAAAGTGGAAATGAAGAAAGGACTAATCGTAGAACACTGCCGTGACCAAGAACGTTTGTTCGAAACGCGTAGGAGTTTTGCTTAGGACCTGTGAATAAATCTTGAAATCTGCCAAGAAGAGTGCCGCGTGATTTTTTTGTTTGGAAAAAAAAAAAAAATATATATATATATATATATATATATTCACGCTCCAAGGTTGTCCACCTTATGAGTAGCACGCGAGCAGCAGCTTTATTTATGTGTAGGTGAGGACGGGGATCCGCTCGTAGACGCCGCTCCGTAATGGATCTGCCCGACGCGTTTCGAAGCTCCATCTGCTTCTCTTCAGGGGCTTTAACGGAAGCGGTGTGCGCACCCGTTACACTTCTCCAATTTCATATAACTCACCCGCCAATGGGAGGCTCCAATGAGACTTCTGGGAAGTGTAGTGCGGAAAGCACACAATCAAGTCCTGTATGGACTCCACGAGTGGGCCCGTCCTCGATCCCATGTACGGCTGCTACTTCACTGCCGTGACCCCCACGTTAACGGGGTGGTGCATACTCTGCGGCTGGACTGCCGCATATAGATTCACGCTCCAAGGTTGTCCACCTTATGAGTAGCACGCGAGCAGCAGCTTTATTTATGTGTAGGTGAGGACGGGGATCCGCTCGTAGACGCCGCTCCGTAATGGATCTGCCCGACGCGTTTCGAAGCTCCATCTGCTTCTCTTCAGGGGCTTTAACGGAAGCGGTGTGCGCACCCGTTACACTTCTCCAATTTCATATAACTCACCCGCCAATGGGAGGCTCCAATGAGACTTCTGGGAAGTGTAGTGCGGAAAGCACACAATCAAGTCCTGTATGGACTCCACGAGTGGGCCCGTCCTCGATCCCATGTACGGCTGCTACTTCACTGCCGTGACCCCCACGTTAACGGGGTGGTGCATACTCTGCGGCTGGACTGCCGCATATAGATTCACGCTCCAAGGTTGTCCACCTTATGAGTAGCACGCGAGCAGCAGCTTTATTTATGTGTAGGTGAGGACGGGGATCCGCTCGTAGACGCCGCTCCGTAATGGATCTGCCCGACGCGTTTCGAAGCTCCACGAGCGGATCCCCGTCCTCACCTACACATAAATAAAGCTGCTGCTCGCGTGCTACTCATAAGGTGGACAACCTTGGAGCGTGAATCTATATGCGGCAGTCCAGCCGCAGAGTATGCACCACCCCGTTAACGTGGGGGTCACGGCAGTGAAGTAGCAGCCGTACATGGGATCGAGGACGGGCCCACTCGTGGAGTCCATACAGGACTTGATTGTGTGCTTTCCGCACTACACTTCCCAGAAGTCTCATTGGAGCCTCCCATTGGCGGGTGAGTTATATGAAATTGGAGTAGTGTAACGGGTGCGCACACCGCTTCCGTTAAAGCCCCTGAAGAGAAGCAGATGGAGCTTCGAAATGCGTCGGGCAGATCCATTACGGAGCGGCGTCTACGAGCGGATCCCCGTCCTCACCTACACATAAATAAAGCTGCTGCTCGCGTGCTACTCATAAGGTGGACAACCTTGGAGCGTGAATCTATATGCGGCAGTCCAGCCGCAGAGTATGCACCACCCCGTTAACGTGGGGGTCACGGCAGTGAAGTAGCAGCCGTACATGGGATCGAGGACGGGCCCACTCGTGGAGTCCATACAGGACTTGATTGTGTGCTTTCCGCACTACACTTCCCAGAAGTCTCATTGGAGCCTCCCATTGGCGGGTGAGTTATATGAAATTGGAGAAGTGTAACGGGTGCGCACACCGCTTCCGTTAAAGCCCCTGAAGAGAAGCAGATGGAGCTTCGAAACGCGTCGGGCAGATCCATTACGGAGCGGCGTCTACGAGCGGATCCCCGTCCTCACCTACACATAAATAAAGCTGCTGCTCGCGTGCTACTCATAAGGTGGACAACCTTGGAGCGTGAATATATATATATATATATATATATATACACACACACACATATACATCTTTTTGTTTTTATCTCTTTCTTTTAAAGAAAAACAATGGAAACTCAAAGAGCATGCCCAAGACAAATACAGCAGCCCGCACAATAAGTACCTACGGCACAAATGTGAACCATAGCAGGACATAACATGTCAAAAAACAGTAAATCACAGACAGATATATTCAGAAATATGTATATATAACCATATACATACACTGTATAAATGACAATGAGCCTCTCTGAACAGAGAGACTTCTAAGCATAACATCGGCTGAGGCCATGAGTAGAGCGCCCTGAGCCCCTGCCTGGCAATGATCAGAGGAAAGACCAAGAACATAAGCACTTCCTAACAACAGAGATTGAGGAGCAAACAATACCACAAATAGTAGAACGCAGCTAACGCTGTGGCGAAGGTATACTAGCAGGCTACCCAGTGCCTATGAACGTACCCACAGACAGTGCCAGAACTGAAAGCGGAACAGAAATTTTTCTGGAATAGGAACAGAAAAACATGCTCAAAAGAGACACTGGCTTACGGCTAAGACAGCCAATATAGGCAAAAACGGTGGAAACACAGCGAACCGCTTGAAAGAGAGCCAAAGGCAAGAAAATGAAGGCGTGAACACGCCAGGACGATCCAGTTGTAGCATAAACCCAACAATACTCTACGGACCATAGAAACATGTAAGCTCCAAAGAGAGCTACACCACCCTTGTGTGTCTTACCAGAGGAGAAGTCTCACAACAGTAGAGGAGACGGAAAGAAACGAAAAACATATCTCTATAATCCTACAGCATGAACTATAGCAAAGTTCCTCAGAGGGAAAGAAGATAACAACCCTAAGAGTACCTCATGGGATCCTCGGTAAGGACCTATACCATCCAGGACGAACAGCATCTGGGGCATTGTACATACACCACCCATAGAAGAACACCTTCCGTGGCTAGGTAGACAGGCTATACAATAACCAACATATACCCCACGTAGAGTATGTCACATCCCTATAAAAAGCAAGGGAACATCTCTTGAGACTAGTAGGGCAGAAACAGCTGTCTAGCTGTACTGTCTGTCTGAGAAATAACTTGAAACCAGAGACGGACACTAGAGAAAGGCAGTGACAATACTGCAACCAAGGCAATCAAGACAATAAGTCCGCAACAATGGACTAAAAACACGGTCAATCACGGCAAACCCGACATGAGATGCTGGACCGCTGAGTTCGCATTACTGTTAAAAAAAATTGGGCCCCATCAAAGGGCAAATCTTGGAGACGCTCCTGAACATTCTCAGGAAAACTGCCATCACGCCGCCAAGCATGGTGACGCAGAGCAAATGACCTGGCCATAGCACGATCCACAGAGTCAGTGGTGTCCATGGCTGATCGGATTGAAAACTTTGCCAGTTCACGACCAATCGTGGAGTATACGAGTCAGGTAAGCCCGAGGGCCTTCCCGAAGAGAGGGAAGGAGGAGCTCAACGGAGTCCCTGAGGTCAAAAGTAGCCCGTGCAAACACGCAGGACGTGATCAAGGATCGAAGGCCTGAGCTCGCGGAAGCAAACATTTGTCTACCACATGTCTCCAACCAGCAAGACTCCCTTGTGGGTGGAAGTAGCAGCGGAGGGGACGACGGCAGCGAAGCTGAGGCTGTTGGAATGACAAGCCCTTGAGCCCTAGGGTGTAGGGACAGACAAACAGGGTAATCTGGAGCCGGGTGATGACTATGTGCGATAGCATGTTCCACAGGGACCCCCGAGGAGGGCCTCACCCAGGTCCCAAGAAGAATGTCATACAACGACGGGCCAAAAGGCTGCAAGGGCTCGACATCCGCGTTGCCCTGGTGGAGCAGATCCAACAAGGGATCGGAAGGCAGAGAGACAGAAGGAGGCTGGTACTGTAATATGTCAGCAGCTTTGCAAAAAACTTGTGCAAACGCTGCACTAGCATCCATGGCCATTCTAGGTGGTGACAGAAGATCATAATTACGGGACGGATGCAGGCTAACACGTCCACCAAAGGCCACAGGCTATGCAGCCCGAGGAGGGCTATGCAGTTGTTTCACATCAACATGTTTCAAAGAATGCGTAAGCAACACTGAGGGGGGACAGAATCCCCAGGGGGCCTTATCCACAATCAGAAAGGGAGGAAGAAAGAACGTCTCCGGCATCGAACGGCGTTGCATCGTGTCAACTAACTACAAAGGAGACTACGTTGACCGGTGTCGGGACGGCATCGACCCGACATCCATCGCAATGGGAGACTGCGGTGTGGGATAGCGTCGACTCGGGGACATGTCTCCTGCTTCGGCAGCATTAGACCCCATCGCAGGGAGCTCCACAGGACTGTGCCCTGATGCCAAAGGTGGACTGCGGCCCGATGTTTGAATGGGAAGCCCCACCGCCGGGCCGACGTCGCAGCGACTCCGGAACCGGAGTCAGGGTACTTGACTGGCTCCGATGGCGAACCAGAGTCCCTACCACCTCTGTGGGGCCCGAAGGCACGCCAGGGAGAGGGCTTGATCCAAAGATGGCCTGCAAAATCTGCTAATAGGCTTCCATCTGGGTCCTAGTTAGCCCAACCCCAGAAAATGGGGTAGGCAGGGGTCGACAGCTGAGAGGCAGTGTCCGATAAAGACAGCGTCACGAATGTGGGAGGCCAACGGCCTCTGTGACTTCTTCTTGTGCTTACCTGAGGAAGGCGAACAACGGCCTCGGGAATGACTCCGTGACCTGCCCTGAACAGGAACCTCAGCTCGAGATGGAGACAAGCGACGCTTGGACTCCGAAAGGGCATCCGGATGGACAACAATTTTATCCTACGTTCCCGCAGGGACTTCGGCTTTAGCTTCCGACAGGCGTCGCACTCCATGGAGTTTTGGAGCTCACCCAAGCCCCACATACAAATCGCATGCAGATCAGTCGCTGACATCTGCAGCATACAGGTTTCACATGACTTACAGCCCGAATGTATCGGAACACTGCGTCAGTAAGGCCTAAGAAACAGAAACAGGCTAGAGGAACAGCTTCTCCCGGATCTGCGCTGCACGCGCGGAAAAGAAGAAAACTGAAGTCAGGGCGTGGGGAGCTACTTATATGGCTCCAATGATGTCATATCCGTGGACAACGTCAGGGCGAAGCCATGTAACACCATCCCCCGGCGCGCAGAGGCACTGCTGAAAAATGTCCGGACCCAATCTGGTGCCTGGAGGATATTTTAAGTTAAGGAATCGGCGGTTAGAGGTTTCGAGTGCTGGTGTGATTCATTTCTCATGCTGCTGTATGGCATTCAGAGCTGTATGGTATTCAGAGTATTAGCTTAAGCTTAATTTTAGTTGTATTTCATCCAGAAATGCTCCCACTGCCTGCAAAAGAAGCACTAAATCACTCCCCAACAGGTGCAGCCTTTCCCTTCTAAGTTACTCATTGCTACAGGTTGTTGGCCTGCAAAGGTAACTTGTTTATCAGCTGGTACACCTCAAACTTCTGTTTTCTATCAACTTCCCCTATTCTGTGCAGAATCACTTCTTCTTCATAGTGTTTCATTTTAGGCGAAACTGATTTAAAATAGTTTTTTGTCACAGACTTGCCCACTCTGCTGTAACGGACAGTCTGAGTTGTGGTGCATCAGATGCCAGTAAGTGCATTCAGCTCCATTTGATCTGGTCACAGCTCTTTATATTTCTCTTGCCCCAGTCATAACATTTAGATGGCACAAGGTTCCTCTCCCAGAAAAATGCGACACTCAGTACCTAAGGTTTAAGAAGCATCAGCTTTTTTAACTGAATACCAGTCTCAATCTCAAATAAAAACCAAGAAAATTACAGAGCAAAATGCTGTGGCGACCGAAAAAACACAACAGTGCAGGTAACACATGTATGGCTTTCCATCGACCATGGAGCAAAGACATCAGGGGCTGACATTATTTGGGTACAAATAGATACCACCCGGGAAAATCCGCCAACATTTTGAAATTCAGACTAATGTTTGGGGAAACTTTTTAAAATGGGAAATCAGAAAGAATCACTGAGGAACAGGTTTCCCAAAATACCCAAGTCAACAATATATGATTAAAGACTACATGCTCGGAGGCCACCATTAAAAAAACACAAAATTCTCACTAGAAGACAATGTTAAGGAGTAGAACTGGCAAATTCATTGCCATTTGGGTTTCGCAACTATCAACATTACTTTGGAGCAACCCTTTCTAAGATTCATCTCTGAGAACAAGTGTGATTAGAGATGAGACTAAACAAACGTTCATAAACATCACAACAGAACAAAGCTGAATTAAATAATCATAAAAGTACCTCATCTGTTCTTGAATATCTTTGCCTAAAATCATCTTCTCTTGATTCAGATTCTTTTTTGTCATCGTGCTTTTCCTTATCTTGCTTTTCTTCCCTCTCTTTATCTTCATTTTCTTGCTCTCTTGTTCTAGGTCGACTTCTTCCTATGGTCTTTTCAGCTTCCTGAATATCAGTCAATGTGACTCCCTGTTGAGGGAAAAACCCAGGACATTTTATCTACAGAATCTGTCAATGCTTTCTCCAACATTATATTTTGACACATTGGCTGCCTCCAAGTAGCTCCACAAGCAGGCAAAAGTAAGTTAATTAAACAATATTTAAAAATTACTATTATGTAGGAAAACAGCATTCTCCATTCATTAACAGGCTTTTGATGCACATTACTTTGTTCAAAATTCAAAATGCGCAATGCACAGGTTAATGTGAAAAGCGATCTACATTAATTAATGTTCTTACCTAAAAAACATAATAAATATTTGGATTTCGTTTTCAATATATGATACATCGACTGATGCATCATTTTTCTAACCAACATACAAATATAAACATTTACATCAGCTGGGTAACATACATCTTTCACCCAATGTCTCCATTGTATGAAACTACACACTATATTCATAACAGTCCTAGTTGGAGTAACTCAACCACGCACAAGACACCTCAAATTTAACAGGGCAAACTTAGTCTTGTACGCCTCCCTTTCTGTTTCTTTACATGACAGGAAGATCCTACAGCATCTCTAGAATGCCGTAAACAGCCCACTCTAGCCTCCCTTTGAGCTATGTATCATCAAACCATTCCAAATTCTATGATCAACAATTGCTTGCTGTATCTTAAAATGTCTATATCAGCCCACATTCTCAATAGAGAGAATCCTGGGAGATAGTACTTGAGTGGTATCTACCACCTAGTTCAGCAGTCTGGTCACTTAATCACACAAGCCGTTCATCCTGGGTATCACAAGTGGCAATGATTAAAAGCAACCTCATGGACACAGGCTTCCATGCCTAAGGCATCACTTAATGTCTTACTGGGAGGGCAGAGGATGGCAGGTGGCAATGCTGTAACAGGTCTGAGTACTTAAAATTGATATTTTTCTACAAGAACACTTAGATACCAAAGAAAAACGCAATTCTTCTGCTAAAGTCTGTAAATATGAGGATTTGCATTAAAAAAACACCTGGGTGATTGTGAGCTTTACAAGAATTATTAATATAACATACAAAATCAGAACACAATATGTCTAAACTTCCCCACACCCCTTAATTTACCTCAGCCCAATGGCTGTGCACCTTTCTTGTGTACAGTTCCTTCAGCTGCATTGTTCTGCTGTTATCCACACTCACCTAGATGCTCAGAGAGAAGGCCCCAACTCTTCATGTTATCTTCACACACTCCATGTCCTTGCACCCCCAAAATACTCTGACGTCCAAATAAATTATAGGGTGTGAAGAGTGATGGAGGCACGTCTAGGTGCCAGAACCCCTGGTACCAACAGAACCAGGTCTTCAATAGTTGAAGGTTGTAATACTTTGGCCACAGTGTTGATTTGCTGTGGGTGGGGAGGCTCCCATGGCTCACCAGGTTCTAACATGTAGGTCCACCTGCATCACCCTGAGATAACAGAGGGGTCATAGTCCTCACATAGGTTTAATCAGCAAATAGGAACACCATTTCTTATATTGTGACACTCCTCTATTATCCATGGGTTTTACTTATTTTGGTTGTTACAGTCGGTTTCTGCTGCTCTCCTTTTCAATTTCTGCAATTAGTACAGCCCTTCCATGTGACGGATTGAAAGAATGCCTTTCTGGCAAATATTTTCTGTAAAGGCAAACCTGCAATTTGAAGTCATTCCTCTCAACCCATTTTCCACACTTTCTCCAGTATGATTGACCTCTCGCACCATCATAAAAGGCACACCAAAAATCCTCTTAGAGAAAACTTGGTGCCTAACCAATACTAAGCAATCCCTGTGTGTGATCAGTCAAGTTCCCAAACTTCTGTTTGTTAAAAAAAAAAAAAAAAAATTTATAACTATTTTAGGAAGATCTTATCTAGCTTTTCTTTGTTCCTACTCGCCGAATGTGCAACTCAAGTATTATTCATATTGTTTCTCAACTCTTACCACATTATATGTTTGCTGATTCTCTAAGCATTAAGATTGTTTTTGCCTTCACATGTCTTTGTTTTTTCTGTGTGATTTACAGTCTGCTCCTAGGTGCACTTGTGTTTTCTTCAGGCTGTCTGGATCGCTTTGACATTCACTGTTGCATATACAAGACTTGTCGTACAGCCAAGATTCTCTAAATCAATCATGCAATGTAGCTTCTTTCAACAGGTATTCCTTCTTTTCAGGTTTTATAACTCCTCAAACTGGAGTCATCTGAAGCAGTAGCGTTTGGCATCCTGGTGTCTTCGAGAATAAATCAGTTTTAGGAAGGAGGTTGCTGTTGATCATGGACAAAATATAAAACGTCTGCTCAATGTCTCCAGCAAGCTCTCATTCCCGACTACTGCAAATGTCTATCAAACCTAAATGAAATGCGACATTCAAAAAAATATTCACCAGAGCCAGAAAAAAAAGCCATTTTGTCTAAATGCCAAATAGTTATAAAATAAAGATTACCTACCCAATTAATAAATAAGCGGTCTACTAAACACATGACATTATTAATTATCTTTATTGTCTTGTTTCAACTACAATCAAAGACAACTTTAGGACTTGGTAAACATTCTACAACAAAACAAGACTAGGGCCTTTGACTGAACTTCTTTTAAACCGCCTTATGGATTCTCAATATATTCGTACCATTTGATTCTAGGTATCAATTCCAACGCGTTCCAGAGAAAACTATTACTGAAAAATATATATTTACATGTATTTTGCACCTGCATTGAACACAATGTAAAGCCAATGGCTCACGGTTCTGAGATTTAGCATACAAGCAGGGGATCTAAAAATGACAGATAATGATGGAAAAGCTAGGCTGTCCGTTCCTGATAAAATTACAGCAGGCTGACTAAAACCCACAGGGTAGTGTAGAGCCTTCCAAATCTTGAGAAAGTGAATAAAGAAATCATGGTATCCATTTCTAAACCTCTGCAATGCAAGACAAAAAGCAACAGCTGAGGGCAAACACACCTGCACATATCTGCTCATTCTATTTATTTTTTAGAAGTAAAGGGGTTGTGCCTTGCACAAGTGCAATAAGGATAAGTTACTTACCTGTAATCCTAGTTCTCTTCCAGGGGTATACTCATCATAGTCATAAGCACTGAATAGTCCTGCCCACATGCGGGATGCCGGAGCAATAGCCATTAATATGCATATATCTACATATATATAAAACGGTTTTTGGGCGCTGAGGAAGGCTAAAAAAGCCGAAATGCATACGCCGCCACTGGGAACCTGAGAAATAAATGAGCTGTCTGCCCTGAACTCCCTCTGGCCTCTGAGTTATTCTTTTGGGAGGTAACTGGTAAAATATATATATATATATATATATATATATATATATATATATATATATATATATATATATATATCCATCCATATGCAGAACCCACATTGGAAGAACCATGCGGAGACCTTTATGGCGCTTCAAGTATTTATTCACAGCAAGCCAGCAGAGCGTTAATTCAAGAAGGCAGTGTCAAAATTAGGCCAGACGCGTTTCAGGAGGTGAACTCCTTTCTTCAGTGGCTTTTGACAGACAGGGGGAAGCATAAACAGCGCAGACCGTTTTTAACATCATACCTGCCCAATGGGCGTGGCCACACGGCATTCTGGTCGATGCAGTCCGCGCTAATGTCAGCCTCAGTGGGTGCTACTCCCCGAGTCCAAATGTCCCAAAGTTAAAAGCACAAACACTTGAAGTCTCTGCCTCGCTGTTTTACTGCTGTAAATGAAAGCTCAAGCAGGTTCCTATCTGCAAAGGAGCAGGCTTGTCTCCTTCCCGAAGTCGGCAGCTGAAGTTAGTCACCCGGGATCAGCTCAAAGCCGCAGGTTCTTTCCTCGACCTGGGCAGGCCGATACTAATCCATCCATATGCAGAACCCACATTGGAAGAACCATGCGGAGACCTTTATGGCGCTTCAAGTATTTATTCACAGCAAGCCAGCAGAGCGTTAATTCAAGAAGGCAGTGTCAAAATTAGGCCAGACGCGTTTCAGGAGGTGAACTCCTTTCTTCAGTGGCTTTTGACAGACAGGGGGAAGCATAAACAGCGCAGACCGTTTTTAACATCATACCTGCCCAATGGGCGTGGCCACACGGCATTCTGGTCGATGCAGTCCGCGCTAATGTCAGCCTCAGTGGGTGCTACTCCCCGAGTCCAAATGTCCCAAAGTTAAAAGCACAAACACTTGAATACCTTGGGCAGGTATGATGTTAAAAACGGTCTGCGCTGTTTATGCTTCCCCCTGTCTGTCAAAAGCCACTGAAGAAAGGAGTTCACCTCCTGAAACGCGTCTGGCCTAATTTTGACACTGCCTTCTTGAATTAACGCTCTGCTGGCTTGCTGTGAATAAATACTTGAAGCGCCATAAAGGTCTCCGCATGGTTCTTCCAATGTGGGTTCTGCATATGGATGGATTAGTATCGGCCTGCCCAGGTCGAGGAAAGAACCTGCGGCTTTGAGCTGATCCCGGGTGACTAACTTCAGCTGCCGACTTCGGGACGGAGACAAGCCTGCTCCTTTGCAGATGGGAACCTGCTTGAGCTTTCATTTACAGCAGTAAAACAGCGAGGCAGAGACTTCAAGTGTTTGTGCTTTTAACTTTGGGACATTTGGACTCGGGGAGTAGCACCCACTGAGGCTGACATTAGCGCGGACTGCATCGACCAGAATGCCGTGTGGCCACGCCCATTGGGCAGGTATGATGTTAAAAACGGTCTGCGCTGTTTATGCTTCCCCCTGTCTGTCAAAAGCCACTGAAGAAAGGAGTTCACCTCCTGAAACGCGTCTGGCCTAATTTTGACACTGCCTTCTTGAATTAACGCTCTGCTGGCTTGCTGTGAATAAATACTTGAAGCGCCATAAAGGTCTCTGCATGGTTCTTCCAATGTGGGTTCTGCATATGGATGGATATATATATATATATATATATATATATATATATATATATCGTCACACGCTCCTAAACCATAGTGTC
Source organism: Lissotriton helveticus (assembly GCF_964261635.1). Taxonomy (NCBI): domain Eukaryota; kingdom Metazoa; phylum Chordata; class Amphibia; order Caudata; family Salamandridae; genus Lissotriton; species Lissotriton helveticus. The sequence goes on along the minus strand of NC_136057.1, from coordinate 709,346,136 downwards.
CAGAAAGAACGGCCAGCACACAGGTGTCGTGATCTTATCAATATTTATTTCCAAACCCCCCAGCACCCCCGACAGACGCGTTTCGCTCAAGGCTTCGTCAGTGTCGTCAGTGTACAAACAAATTCGCCATTTTAAACAGTCCGCCCTTTTTAGTTCATAGACATAGAAAATGGTAAAACTTCAATCCATGGCGGCCATCTTGTAGATTGTATATACAAGGTTTCTACTACTCTCCTGAAATGGCGATTAATAAAGTGCTATGTGCAAAAATTTAAAACCAAGTTTGACATTTGACAAAAAATTATCATGACTGACATATGTTTATACTTTTTAGCTCTGTGATAGCTAGCATTGCTATTTACAAGTTTATAAGCATTCGAGATGTTATAAAGGGGTGTATCCCCAATTATGTATAAGCCATTACCGTGTGCAAATCAAGTATATATACAAATTGTATTATTCCTAAACCTATTACCAACTATATGTGTATCTCCATTATGTATATACATGTAGTAGAACCAATATTGTACTTGGCAGGTTACTTGTAATTGTGCCCTGTATGGGCTAGTGACTTGCCACGCCTGGCCGACACAATTTGCTAGTATCACTGTTGTTTGTTTTATATCTAATCAAAATGGAATTAAAGGGAGAAAATACGTATTTACAAGGCTGCAATATATTACAGTTTACAATCGGTCAAGGAGTCCTGACTTAACATCCTGTATACTGGGTCATCTTGCAGATCGGGGGATTCTCATAGGTGTACCCACATTTCTGCATCGTTGTTAAGACCCCATGGTGTCATTGTTTTAAGGTCCAAAATATATCTTGATTCCAGTATGCGGAGGGCTTTTTCTCTATTCCCCCCTCGTTCTGTTCTGGGGACCTGATCTATGCAGTAGTAGGTGAGTAGATCTCTGTTACTTTGATGTTGTTCTGCGAAGTGGCGGGCCATCGGGTAGGTTTTGTCATTGTTCGCGATGGCCCTCATATGTTCTAAGATCCTCATTTTCGCAGGTTTTATGGTGCTCCCTACGTATCTTTTACGACAGGGGCAGACCAGACAGTAGACTGTATACTCCGAGTTACAGTTCAAGTGTTTAGAGATCTTTCTACCAACTCTGTCCTCACCTGATCTACATGGATACTCCTTGACCTTTTTACTGAATTTGCACGCCTTGCAGCGCAGGCAAGGAAAAAAGCCAACAATCTTGTTAGATGTCTGATTAGCCGTCTCAGGTGAGTAATGGCTATGAACTAAATGGTCCGAAAGAGACTGGCATCTCCTATATGTTACCATAGGTCTATCTGGTAAGAACTTTTTTAAGATGTTATCAGTGTGTAATATGTGCCAGTTTTTCTTAAAGGTCTGGACCAGTTCTCCAGATTTGCTGTTAAATGTCGTTATCATTCTGACCTGCTCATTATCTTTCCTTGACTCCTTAACCAACAGAAGATCCCTCCTGTCAACATTTTCTGCTTTTGCATTTGCTTGCTCTAAGATGTTTCGGGAATATCCCCTCGCTTGGAATCTATCACTAGCTTCCTCCTGAGCTTTTTTGAAATCCTCTGTTCCAGAGCAGTTTCTCTTGAGTCTAAGGTATTCACCATAAGGTACATTCCTTACCAGACTCCTAGGATGGTGGCTGGCCGCATGTAATACGGCATTGCCAGCGGTTGGCTTTCTATAAAGTTTCGTGTGGAGATGGTAATTTTCCACAAAAACCTCTAGGTCAAGGTAACATACACTTTGGTCACTTATGGTGCAAGTGAACTGTAGATTCAGGTCATTATTGTTTAGAGTTGACACATACTCCTCAGCCGAGGCCCTGTCTCCCCTCCAAACAAACAGATCGTCGATATATCTGGTCCACATCAATATTCTTTCACTCCATTTTTCATTACTACCTCCCCATGCCTCGTGCTTCTCCCACCAGCCCACGAATAAATTCGCGTAGCTGGGGGAGAAGCACGAGCCCATAGAGGTCCCTCTGATCTGCTTATACAGTTGGCCTGCAAACAGGAAATAGTTATTGAACAAACAAAACCTCATCATGCATAAGAGCATGTCACTGTGTGTTCGATATTTCGGTTGTTTTTTCTCCAAAAACCACTTTGTAGCACACAGACCTTGTTCATGATCTATGCATGTGTACAGATTCACGACATCCATAGTTATTAATAGCATGTCTTTGTCCCAGGAGACATTGTCCATGATGCGAAGAAAATCCTGTGTATCTCTTACATAAGAGGGCAGGTCCTTAACAATCGGTGCTAAAAAAATGTCTATGAAACGTGATGTATTCTCCAAAAGGCTGCCGATTGCCGAGACAATCGGCCTCCCTGGTGGTCTTTTGGCATTTTTGTGGATTTTTGGCAAATGGTAGAAGGTGGGCAGCGTAGGGGAGTCACAGTATAAAAAATCAAATTCATCAGGGCTAATCATGCCCTCTTCCTTCCACTGTTTTAATAGGTTTTCATAGGCAACGATGCTCTTGACGTATTCCTCTCTTTTAACTGTGATATAGCACTCTTTATCTCTCAATTGTCTATGTGCCTCCTGTTCGTAGTATTCCTTACTAAAAATGACGATGTTCCCGCCCTTGTCTGAGGGCTTAATCTCAATTGTCTTGTCATCTCGTAAGGATTTGATTGCTGCCCACTCCCTCCTTGAGATATTAGAGGACTTTATGTCCATTTTATTATTTGCCATCTTCTCCAAATCTGCTATTATTGCTTCATTAAACACATCGATAGCATCATGGGGTATATTCGGTAGTTTTCTCGATTTTTGTTTCAGGTTGCTCGGATCTCTGACTTGGTCCGGAAAAAGTTCACTTAATGTAATTGTCTCTTGTTCTTGATTTTGTAAGTCTTGTGTTGATGTAAGCAGGACTTCCAAGAGATCATCTTCATCTGCTGTGGCTGTTATTTTTGATTTGTTAGGAGGAACTTTTTCAGGAATTTGAAGGAAGATTTTTTTGAACTTTAGCTTCCTAATATATTTAAACAAATCAATTTTGGCATCCACCAGATTGAACTGACTTGTCGGACAGAAACTTAAACCTTTTCTCAATACGTTGGTCTCATCCTTCGTCAAAATCCTTTTGGATATATTTATGACATTATTATCTTCTTTGCTAGTTACTTTCTTCTGCGATTGGAAACACTTCGTGTCACCATCGGGGTGGTAATATTTAGCGAACCTCCCCTTGTGCCTCCTCCCCCGCCTCCTCGTCCTCTTTGATTTTGTTGAGGTGGCTGATTTTTCTGTTGTGGTCTCTGGCGGGTTTCCTTCATTACCCGATATTCGTCTAAAAAAGGTTTCCCTGTCTCATTTCCCTTTGTTCTCGGGGCTGCATTCTGTTCCCCATCCGAGGTTTCCACTTCTGATTCCTCAGTGTCCAAGCCTGTTGTTTGTTCAGTGCCCTGAGCCAATCTTTTACGTGTGGCGTCAAATTTCCGTGCAAACGTGAGAATTCTACCAGATAAATAATCCTCTTCATCTCTCTGGAATTTAGTTTGCTTCCTTTTGCGTATTTCCATCTCATAGTTTTTGATTCTTTTGCTCATCGCTGTACGTAACTCCTCACAGGTTTTAGTATCTTTATCTTTTGCAATCTCACCCTCGAGGTCTGCTATGTCTTTCAGACACTTCTCACGGTCACTCCACGCATATTTGGTGAGCATTCTGACCATCCCTTTAGCGGACTCCGCTGTATACTCTGCCCAGTCTTTCAGAAGGACCGGGTCCGGGTTCTCATAGTTGGGGATTGTGTAAATACGCAGGCCTCGGGGAACTCTGTTACAATCTAAGTATCTTTGCAGGGAGGTGCCCTCCCACCATTTCCTCACTTCTCGTTCCTGCAGTCTCTCCAGCTTCAGAAACAAACTTTTAAGGTTGGTGGTTTCCTCCGTCTGTAAGCCAGTATTATGAATCTTTGCTGGTTTATCTCTCACAGACATGAACATCATGTTAGCAGCAACCTCCCTCTCCCCTGCGAGTTCTCCCATTGTCGCCATAACGAAAAGAAAAGAAATGTGCAGTCTTTTAAATTTGCAATTCGGGGTGCGGTGGCATCCCACACTAAACTTCAGGGGGTTTGGAAACACAGTGTGACACCCTACGGGACAGAGGATATCAAGTTCTTTTTATTCCGGACTAACTGGAATTGGCCGCCGTCACTCACCGCAGACCTCGGCGACTTCCGTCGAACACCCACAAACGCTGGCGTGCTCCGGTCGTCCTCACTCGGTTCGCGTGAAGCGGTAGCTCTCCAGTTTCCTTTATTTTCCTGATTGCGCGGAGGTTTTCATTCAACACTTCGCAGTTGCATATCCATATCCTCGGGGCAAGCGGCCAAAATCAATTCATTCACAGCTCCATCACCGCCGCCGCTCCACAACGTCCTGGGTGCTCGAAGCCAGCGCTGGTGAGGCGCTTAAGGTATCGTCACACGCTCCCAGCGCTGGTAAGGCGCTTAAGGTATCGTCACACGCTCCTAAACCATAGTGTCCAGAAAGAACGGCCAGCACACAGGTGTCGTGATCTTATCAATATTTATTTCCAAACCCCCCAGCACCCCCGACAGACGCGTTTCGCTCAAGGCTTCGTCAGTGTCGTCAGTGTACAAACAAATTCGCCATTTTAAACAGTCCGCCCTTTTTAGTTCATAGACATAGAAAATGGCAAAACTTCAATCCATGGCGGCCATCTTGTAGTATGTATATACAAGGTTTCTACTACTCTCCTGAAATGGCGATTAATAAAGTGCTATGTGCAAAAATTTAAAACCAAGTTTGACATTTGACAAAAAATTATCATGACTGACACATATGTTTATACTTTTTAGCTCTGTGATACCTAGCATTGCTATTTACAAGTTTATAAGCATTCGAGATGTTATATATATATATATAATATGCATATACATATGCAGCCTTTAAGACCTCCAGGAACCCCCAGGCTCCCATCATGCACCACAGGTGACAGTTAGGTCAATTCTTTTGGACGGCGTATAACAGTGTAATAACAGCATGGGTAACATGTACATATACAGGCATGGTATTCGCCCGGGGAGGATTGCTTATGAGGTGTATGCTTCGCTATGACATCTTGCATGCAGACCCGGGGCAGTTTGAGAGGCATAATGAATTTCTTGTAGGACGCAGATGTCAATATGACGACGGGTAATATAAGCCAGAACCTGTCTGCATTTACAGTAACCGTTTATTACCCATATAGTCCAAGTTAAACATTTTATTAACATCAGACGGAGTAAATAAATGTGTACTTGTTGCGGTGACCCGCCGGGGAAGATTCATAAGGAGTTTGTGAATTGTTCCAGTCAGTTGTGATGTAAATGCCATAACTTGCGCCAAACTTCACTATGTAGAATATCTTATGCATTGGTCCCAAGTCAACACCACCCCCACCTACACCAACCCCTCCCAATTTCCTCCAACAGAAAGGTAACAATATCATGGGAGACATCCCTAGGTTAAGAGCAGGGCCGGGCGGTCTACCCCACCACAGCAGGTGGGTGACCACACGGGCATAGGCCCAGTGATGTGGAACCATCTATAACAGGGCATGAGAAATAGAATAGACATGGTGGATGGCTGCTCCCCGATTACAGTTATGCCCTTGCACTTTTCTGGAATGGAGTTCAGGATTCAGCCGTTCCAGAGTTGGTGATCATTTTCTTTCGGGGCACTTGGGTCTGGCGAGAGTTTAGTTGTTAGTGTCCAGGGAGGACTCAAGCAATCTTTTGGCGGGGAGAAACTCCCTCCTGGAGTTCTGCACCGTGATGGTGCAGTCTGGGTAGAGATGGGGCTACCCTCATACGTTAATGACTGCTTCTCATGCGCAAGGTGCAGAACCGTATCTCCGTCTCTATAGTTTAGGAGACGAGCTATAATGGATCTTGCCGGTGCTCCCGGGGCGGTCATGGCCAGAGAGAACGGTGTGCACACTCCACAATGAACAAGGGCGCGAGTGCTTCGGCGAAAAACACGCGTAGGAGTGATTCAACACAGGCTTACATCGTAGTAGGAATGGCAGTGGACTCCGGAATGCCTTTTATGCAGAGGTTGTTACATCGCTCCCTGGACTCATAGCTTGAGCGTCCTCATAGTTAGAGATTCGTGCCTTAGCCTGGTCTAGCCGATCTTCATGCCTGTCCACCATGTTTTTCATATGGTGAAGTCTGGCTGTGACTGCGTCCAGTTTGGAATCAATTGTTTTCAGGCTAGATTTCACGTCAATCAATAGCTCTTTGATGTTGCTATCTTGCACAGCCTCGGTGTCCGCTGGATCCATCCGGCTCTCTCTGGCAGGTGGAGCACTTGCTCTCAAAGGAAAGTTTGGGTTGTTTAGTATCCCGTTTGCCCATAATTTCCAAAGATAATGCAGGGTTTAATGTCTTCACAGAGTCTGTCTCATTTCTCATGAGGTGGTTCTGGGCCACGCTGGCGGTGAGCTCCGCCACTCCCCAAGACACCAATGGGGGGCACGAGCAGGCGTTTGGTTACCAATATTCCACACTGTTCTGGTATATGGCCCTTTAAGAATTGGAGGACAAGCAGGAGCCCTGTGGATGAGTTCAATAGCCCCGGCGCTACTGGGCGCGAGGCCAAGCTGTACAACAAGCCTGCTGCCACAGGGCTGTCCAGAGAGTGTGAGTGGGCCTGAGCACATTAGAGGGACTCGGAACGTCTGTAGACCAATTCTAGCATCTGGCCTCACTTGTAAGAGGAAGCTCGCTCCATCAGCCGAGCCACTTGACCAAGCGGGCCCAGCAGCTGTGTACAAGTCACAGCCTGGAGGAGTGGAGGGGAGGCAGTGGTCCAATGCAGCAGAGGGCAGCCACACGCCCCGGGTCGGCATCTGGGCCACCCCGCCGAAGTGTGCAGTCTTCTGGTGAGGAATTGGAGCCCCCAGCAGCCGATCTATGCGGGGTCCGCCAGGCCGCAACCGATCACTCGTGCAGGGTGTGGGCCGAGAACCGCACACCGGCAGCACTCACTCACATGGAGCCAACACAATCAAATCCCTCTGCCGCTCGCAGCACTCTAATGCTGCTGGGTGATACTTACCCAGCCGGGGCAGTTGCAGCTCCTCTTCGCAAAGCTGTGTAGGCAGCATGGGATCCTCCAATGCCGAGTGCTGCCCAAGGGGCCGCCCGCCACCAGCAGCCATTGTCCTCACAGTAAGCAGAGATGAGATGCAGGGGGCACACGCCGCCCCTGGACAGCGTCTCCACGCGGTGGCCAAGAATCCGCAGGCTCCAACACATACGCTCAAGCAGCGCCAGCAAGCCCGAAAGGCCCACTTGCGCTTCCGCCCTCAGTGGGCTCGAGAGCCAGAGGCAAGTTGCCGGTTCTGCAGTAAATTATACCGGAACGGGGTTAGTAGCTAATTGGTCGCAGGTGGATAATGATAATTAAGGATTATGGCAGATTTATCTATCCAGTCGGCAGAGTCCCTCTATCGAGTGACCATTTTGTAGCTCAGCCAAGCTCCGCCGAAAGTGCAGCTTTCTAACATTGTACATATTGCTCCAGTGCTAACAAAGTGGAATAACCCGCCATTTTTGGAACCGTCCATAACCCGGAAGAAAACCTGTATGATACACCTTCAAAACTAGTGTAGTAAAGGTCACACATACCAGTCCAGAAGTCAACAGCTCATGATGTACCAAGACAGCCACCCAAACTTCAGTCCTGACCTCCATCTACTTGCTCTTAGCAGGTTATAACTGCACAAGACAGCCCTGCAGGTGTCTATTTATGGAGTGGTTGGAGTCTAGAATCAGCATAAGATGCACTTTGGAGAGAACTGCCTTGGATTTGGTTGCCAGACTGATGGCTCAGTGGACTAATGCATCCATTCTGAGGACCGTTGTTTGACCTCATGAGCATAAGTTCTAATCGCGGCAGGTTCATTCACCCTTTCATCATTCCAAGTAGATAAATCAAGTGCCACCAAGTTGGGTAGTAAACATCTGTTATTTCAGCGTCAAGAAATCAAGACATGGTTGAACGTGTAATTTCCAAATACCCGTTAAGTTACGCTAACAGTTACTTTAGTAGGCATGTTTGAATAGGAACCAGTTATCGCGACTCCCACATGTAAACAGTGCATGATGCATGGTAACAATTTAAAACATGCTCAGTGTTTAGTCATTTAATCAAGATACTTTACTCACTTTCCACTGCACTATGTCTGTCGTGTCCCACAACTTTTCAAGTGCCCTCGTGTGCATGACTGAAATAATATGAAGATGCGTTTACTGTAATTTCTGGTTCTTCCAGAGTCTGCTGTTCACCATTTAGCCAAATAGTATAAATTAATATCCATAAGCAGAAGCCAAATCAGAATGACGGAATTCAACATCTGCTTAATATTTCATCATTATGGCAAGTTTCATTAAAATTAGATAAAATCAGAGGAGCCACGAGCCGGCCCAAGATGGCCGCATAGGACCTCGGCTCCCTAATGCCCGTCCCCCCAGCCCCAAGATCCTGGTACCTATCATGAAATCGCAGCTTACCGCTTAAGTGCGGAAGACTGGCGGCACTCCCGGCGGCTACTCCGGCCCCTCTGACACCAGGGGCCGGAGATACGGCATTTAGGAATCGCGGCCTGCATCGCCCCTGGAGTTGGGGGCTCGAGTTTAGGCTGCGGCCAGGGCACAGGCGGAAAACACCAGGTTGCGGACCGGAAGTCGCCGGTCTGCCCCCATCTCCTGGACATCAGCGGGCGGCAATCGCGGCGAACATCGAGGGGGACGAGCGGGGGCGCGTTGGAGAGGCCCTTCCCGCCCCCTGGCGCATTTTCCCCAGAGCGGCAGACGGCAAATCGAGTACACGGAGGCGCCGCGTTGTTGCTGCACGCCAGGACGGTGGAGTGAGGCCAGGACGGTGGAGTGAGGCCACAGAGTAACCTTGAAGGGGCACGGGGGCCCGCTGTTTTCCTGTCTTTCCTCCCCCATCCTACACCCGGTGGACAGGAATCAAGTGGCCTGTAGACAGTCTTCCCAGCAACCGACAATCTCCGACTATCCCTCAGGCATCCAAGTGGGAAGGAGAACTACTGTAGGGAATCAAAACTTGACACCAGTTCAGCAATCACCTCGTTAAATTATTGAAGCCTACTGGTACACAAGCAAACCAGTTGCTTGCACTTCGAGTCTTGAGCAATTGCTTCACCAGCGAGCCAGGCCAGGGGCTGATGATGTCGCAGTAGTACCTGGTGTTGTCATAGGGGTCCATCGGAGGGGAGATGTACTGTGCGCCCTGAAGGGCGGGCTCTGGTGCCTGAGAGTCGGCATACAGGGAAGAAAGCCACGGATTGGCGCTGAGACTAGATTGGAGGCCCTGGGGGACAGTGACTGTTGGGGGGACCCTCGGAGAATATCTTTGGACTCGGGAGAGTCACAGAGGCGGGGCGGTGAACCGCGTTGTGGAGACCCGGTGACGGTGGTCAGAGGCCCGGCCTGGGAGCCCTTGGTTGGAGAGACAGTGGGTATCAGACCCCCCCCACGGCGTGACCTTCATTGGGAAGCGGGGCTGGTCAGGGAAGTCTAGACTGCGGGCAGTACCGGCGACATCACACGACGGGCAGATCGTCGGGCACTGGAGGTCGCGCACCATCGCACTGTGGTGTGCCCTCAGACTGGGCCTGCTTGGTTACACCACGGCAGAGAGACGTAGACGAAGTTAGCCTGCCACGAGGACATAGTCGAAGGCGCGCCAAAGGCAAGCCTGTCTACGCCCGTCCGCGCCTGGACCGCACCCAGCGCCAGGACCCCTGGCCCCCGTCGATACCAGCCCACACGACGGACCTACGACGCCGCCACCCTCAACGCACTCAAACCCGACCGGAATCCCGCCTGCTACCGAGCCACCCCGAAACGCTGCCACGGACCCTTCACCTGCCAAGCCTGCAAGTTCACCTGCCTCCGGACCTGCACCGCACCCAAAAGGCCAGGCACAAGCAACAACCACCTCAAGTGCATCCTGCTCAACACCCACTCCATCCACAGACACGCCGTCGAACTCTGGAACCTCCTCGACACAACTTCACAAGACGTCGCCTTCCTTACAGAAACCTGGATGAACGCCTCCTCAGCGCCCGACATCGCCATAGCCATCCCGGACGGATACAAGATCACCCGGAGGGATCGCGTCAACAAGACCGGAGGAGGCATCGCCATCATCCACAGGAACACCATCCGCATCACGACCAACTCCGACGACACCTTCACCACCGCCGAGCACCTCCACTTCCAGATACACACCGACCTCAAGACCACCCTCAGAGTCACCCTCGTCTACAGACCCCCGGGACCACGCACACAATTCAGCGAAGCCATCGCAGACTTCATCAGCCCGCACGCCCTCACCTCCTCTGACTACATCCTCCTAGGGGACCTCAACTTCCACCTGGAGAACAACAAGGACAGCAACACCATCACCCTGCTGGACAACCTCGCCAACCTTGGACTCAAGCAACTGGTGAACACCCCCACCCACTACGCCGGCCACACGCTCATCCCCAACTTCTCCTCCAGCAAGCACATCTCCTTCAGCCACTCCACCGGACTTCATTGGACTGATCACAGCTGCGTCCACTTCAGGTTCAGGAGAACCACGACCCACCACCACCTGCAACAAGTTCCCCGCAGGAGCTGGAGCAAGATCATCGTCGACTAGCTCACCACCTCCCTCAGCCAGAACACTCCCGCCAGCACAACAGACCCCAACGAAGCAGCCCGCATCTTCACTCAGTGGCTCACCAACTGCGCCGACGACCTCGCACCACTGAAGAACCCTCCCAGCAGACCCGGCAGCAAGAAAGCCTCGTGGTTCACCGATGAACTCAAAACATCCAAGAAAAATTGCCGCACCCTTGAAAAAGCCTGGCGCCACGACCAGACTACAGAAAACATGACTGCCCTCAAGAACGCCATCCGCACCACCAAAAGGGCAACATTCAAAGAACGACTGGACAACAACACCCACAACAGCAAGGAACTCTTCAGCATCGTCAAAGAGCTCTCCAACCCCAGCGCCAGAAACAACGACATCACTCCCTCGCAAGACCTCTGTGACTCACTCGCCTCCTTCCACCGCAAGATCGCCGACATACACAACAGCTTCGGCGCACCAACCTCGCACCCCACCACCGAACCAATGCCCCCCACCACCACCCTCTGCGCCTGGACCCCGGTCAGCACCAAAGACACCACCCGCACGATGAACACCATCCACTCCGGATCCCCAACCGACCCCTGCCCCCACCACGTCTTCAACAAGGCCGACTCCATCATCGCACCCCAACTCCGGGACATCATCAACATCTCCTTCAACACCGCCACCTTCCCAGAGAGCTGGAAGCATGCCGAGCTCAGCGCCCTTCTGAAGAAACCGACAGCAGACCCCACCGACCTCAAGAACTTCCGCCCCATCTCGCTCCTCCCTTTTCCTGCCAAAGTCATTGAGAAGACCGTCAACATACAGCTCGCCGCCTTCTTCGAGACAAACGGATCCCTCGACCCCTCACAGTCCAGTTTCCGAGCCAACCAAAGCACTGAGACCGCCCTCATCGCAGCTACCGACGACATTAGATCCCTGCTCGACAACGGGGAAACAGCTGCCCTCATCCTCTTGGACCTCTCTGCAGCGTTCAACACTGTCTGCCACCGCACCCTAATACAGCGCCTCAGCAACATCAGAATCCAAGAGAAGGCACTGGAGTGGATCATCTCATTCTTTGCCGGGAGAACCCAGAGAGTCCGTCTCCCCCCGTTCAGATCCGAGGCCACCGAAGTCATCTGCGGCGTACCACAAGGATCCTCACTCAGCCCCTCCCTCTTCAACGTCTACATGAGCCCCCTCGCAGCCATCGCACGCCAACATAACCTCAACATCATCTCCTACGCCGACCACACCCAGCTGATCCTCTCCCTCACCAACGACCCCGCCACCGCCAACCTACACGAAGGAATGAAATACGTCGCCGAGTGGATGAAGAACAGCCGCCTGAAACTGAACTCAGACAAGACGGAAGTCCTCATCCTGGGATCATACCCCTCCGCCTGGGACGACTCCTGGTGGCCCCCTGCCCTGGGCACCACCCCCAAGCCAACGGACCACGCACGAAACCTGGGCTTCATCCTGGACACATCCCTCTCGATGACCAGACAAGTCAACGCCGTCTCGTCATCCTGCTTCAACACCTTGCGCATGCTCCGTAAGATCTTCCGATGGATCCCCACCGAAACCAGGAAGACAGTCACCCAGGCACTCGTCACCAGCCAACTGGACTACGGGAACACCCTCTACGCGGGAACCACTGCCAAACTACAGAAAAGACTCCAGCGCATACAGAACGCCTCCGCACGACCTGCACTGGTTCCCCGTCAGCAAGAGGATCACGTTCAGACTCCTCACCCACGCACACAAGGCTCTCCACGACCTGGGCCCCAAGTACCTCAACAACCGCCTCACTTTCTACACGCCCACCCGCCAGCTGCGAACGACCAGCCTCGCCCTCGCCACAGTACCACGCATTCGCAGAGCCACCGCCGGAGGAAGATCCTTCTCCTACCTGGCGGCCAAGACATGGAACTCCCTCCCCATCCACCTACGAATGACCCACGACCATCTTCCCTTCAGGAAGCAACTCAAGACCTGGCTTTTCAAGCAGTAATGGATCCCTCCCTCCCAGCGCCTTGAGACCCTTCTGGGTGAGTAGCGCGCTATATAAATTGTTTGATTGATGGATTGATTGGTCTGGACCCTTTATAGCACATTTAAAGGAGGCATAGTGCCGACGTGCTCGGGGAGGGCTCTTCAGATGGCAACCAAACCAGAAGTCGACAGGCACCAGTTGAGATTATCTAAAGGGGTGAGGCAGGTCCAGACCAACAAGTTAGATCGCTACACGATGCCTAGGTGCTCCTCTGCAGACACAAGGCATGCTCTGTCAGCGGGGGGAGACTCCTCGGGCCCTCCAATCGAACCGACGCTGCTCGACGTAATGGTAGCCATAGACGGAGTCAAGTCATCGCTGGGACAGAAAATTGAGTCACTGGACAATAAATTGGACACAGTAACAATAGAGGTCAACCTTATCCGTGCAGACCTCACTAAAGTGAATGAAAAGGTCAGGTCGCTGGATATAAAGACTGCCAGTCTGACGGACGACGTGGTGTTGCTCCAACAGGAAGTAGGAGACGTCAAATCCTCTCGGGACCTGACCGAACGTAAGCTGGATGAGTACGAGGGGAGAGCCAGACACAGCAACCTAAATATCCTAGGGGTGCCCGAGAAATCTGAAGGCCCGGTCCCTGACCTGTTTGTGGAGGACCTTATTCTCAAGCACCTCAAGTCGAAGGGACTGGGTAACTTCTTCACCATCGAGCGTGTACACAGAGTCCCGGAAGGGCGACCCAAACCTGGTGTGCCCCCACGTCCGATGATTGCTAGGGTGTTGAACTTCAGAGACGTGATCCTGCAGGCGGCTCGCACGGGGCCCCTTCTGCGGTATGAAAATGCTACCCTCTTTCTTCCCCAATTTCACACAAGTGGTGCAGAAACAACGCAGGAACTTTCTCGCAGTAAAGAAAAAACTCAGAGACAAGGGGATGAAATATGCTATGATGTTACCGGCAAGCTTGAGGGTGGAGGTCGAGGGGAGAGCCTGTTTTTTTGATAATCCGGAGGTGGCTTCGGACTGGATTGACAGCCGTCCCCCTGGTAGCCTGGAGGGGCGAGATCGAGGCGGAGAAGGTGCATCGCAGGAGCAGGAATGAGTGGGGCCACAAAATACGTGGGACAACTCTATGTTGTCAGGTGTTGGGGCTTGACCCACGGCTCATTCTCCTGCACAATCCCGGGGACAATGCGACATTAATGGGCTGTATTGGCTTCAGGGAGACGATTTTGATTCGGGCTGAGGAGGGGGGGACTGGACACTGGCCTTCCTCCTCCTTACTACCTTTAGTTAAACAGCAGATTTAGAGTGTGGGGCGACAGGCACACTGCCAGTTGGGGATGGACGACAGCCATGAGCAGGGGTGCAGGGAGGAGGGGAGGGGGGTGTGGTTGGTGGCGATCCTTCTTTTCGGGGTCGCATTGTTTGTGAGAATGTTTGTAGTTTTTATTGTTTTGACAACATCAAGTGACAGTGTAGTGCAGGTGACATTTCTATACCAGTCTAATGACAAGCGATTGATGGGGATCAGCATGCTGAGTTGGATTGTTAATGGGCTAGGTGATAATATAAAGAGGGAGATGGTTAATCAGTTTATCAGATGACACTCCCCAGACGTGGTACTTTTGCAGGAGACACATTTAATTGGGAATAGGTGCATGGCCCTACATAACGGAGGTTACAAGCCGGTGGCACATGCAGGATTCACCACAGGGTCGAAGGGGGGTCGGCATATTGGTTAAAGACTCTTTCCCCCTTACCATTCAGGCTACATGGTCCGACCAGAGGGGTAGATATATTGGGATATCGAGTCAGTGGGAAGGGAAAACGGTCACTTTTGTCTCCATTTATGTCCAACCTCGCCTACAGTCAGACACGTTTCTGGATCTGGGCTCCATGTTCCTAACGCTACCCATGGGCCCCTTGGTGTTGGGGGGGGGACTTCAACGCGGTAATGGACAGGAAACTAGACCAACATCCCGCCCGTATGCTGAGACTGGCGCAAAGGTGGCTCCTGACTATCTGGACACAATGGGGCTAGTAGACGGCTGGCAGGCGCACAACCCAGGCAGAGCACAGTACACACACGTTTCAAGCAACCACCATAGTTTATCGAGAATAGACTACGTGCTGGTCCCGGCCGCTTAGGCTCACACCCTCCGGGAGGTGTGTCGTCTGGGGAGGGGTGTGTCGGATCACTCCCCCGTTTGGCTAAAAATGGAATTTGATCAGGTAAATGCAGGCAAGATGGCTCCCATTAACCCGTGGCACTTGAGAGACCCTTCCACGAAGAAAAGCATAGCCAAAGCCAGGTATTTTCAGGAGAATCAGGGCAAGGTGGACTCAGCGCAGACCCTGAGGGAAGCATACAAAACGGTCATCCGGGAAGAAGGCTATCTCCCTGATTGCAGGGGAAAAGAGGGAACGACAGGCTGATCTGGAGAAAGCAGAAGAGGAAGTGTTAAAATCAGAAGAGGAGGTGGCTCGGGCGGGACACCGGAGGGCCTTCACCGTTTCAAATTGCGACAAGACGAGTTCAGTAGCATAGCCAGAGATAGAGCCAGGGCGCAGAACAGAGAGGTTCCGAGTAGAATATACGAGCACGGAGAAAGCGTGAAAGCTGATTGCTTGGCTAGATAGGCGGGAATGGGCAACGAGGCTAGTGCCGGAGATACAGAGGGAGAACTCCAGTACTATTACAGACCTGTAAGCTATTGCGGACGCGTTCGCAGAATACTATTGTGGGGTGTATAGTACGGCAGGCACTTTTACGGAAGGGGAAAACAGGGAGATGATCAGAGATATTCAGTTACCCATGCTACCAGGCGAAAATAGAGAATATCTGGAATCCTCGCTTACAGATGACGAGATGGCGCAGGCCATCAGAGGAGTGCATGCCGGGAAAGCCTCGGGCCCAATGGTATTCCTGTAGAGCTTTATAAATTGAGGTCCAATAGACTCGCTCCATTTCTTCGTTCTATGTTAGAAGAAAGCAATGAGAGTGGGCAACTTCCATATGACCGAGTGGCCAACATAGTGGTCATATTCAAGGAAGGCAAGCCCAGGACAAGCTGCTCGTCATATAGGCCTATCTCGTTGCTAAACGTAGAACCCAAAGTTTTAGCAAAATTGCTGGCAACAAGATTGGCTAAAGTCATCACCACTTTCATCCATCCGGATCAGTCCGGCTTCATGCCACATGGTAATACAGCTCTCAATCTGCCACGGTTGCATTGAGTTCTACAATTCAGGAGCCGGCAGCGTTAGTGTCATTGGACGCCACTATGGCATTCGATATGGTCGAGTGGCCCTATCTGTTTGCAGCGTTGGACAAACTGGGTTTCGGTCCAGAATTCACGGGCTGGATATTCCTTCTGTACTCTGACCCGATGGCCCAAGTGGTAGTGAACAATTGCGGGTCCCCCGATTGAGCAGGGGCACCAGACAGGGTTGTCCCCTGTCCCCGCTCCTTTTTGCCCTGGCGCCATTGGCAGCGTGGGTCCGCATGATCGTTCTATCCATGGAATGCGATTGTCATTGGAATGGGAAGACAAAATCTCACTTTACGCAGATGATATTCTGCTCTATCTCACCAGCCCGAGAGGATCACTAATCTTCGGACGGTACTCCGGCTTCACGATAAATTGGTAAAAATCGGTGCTTTATGTACTTAGGGGTGACCCACCGCTCCTTCCGGACACTTGCCCGATACAAATTGCTCTTTAAGGTTTTAGGTACCTCGTCATCTACATTACGCAAGACTCGAAACTCCGCTATGCTAGCAATCTGAGCCTTTCCCTGTCGAGATTCAGAAATGACGTGGCGCGCTGGAAGGCTCTCCCACTCTCCATGTTGGGTAGAGTGGCGCTTTTTAAAATGATGGCTCTGCCTTGGTTTTTACACGCGTTCCAAAACATGATAGATCCGGTCCCCGCGTCTTACTTCAGGGAAATAGAGTCTCTCCAGAGGCAGCTACTTTGGGATGGTAAACCCCATATAGCGTTTTCTAAGCTAACGGGTATGATGTGGGAATAGGATTGCCTGACCTAAGGAAATATTACTGGGCATCCCAATTAGCGGCTATTAATCACGGGATATACGGGCGGCTGAATGACCCTGGATATGCTATGGATAGGTGGCAGCTCCCAGGGGGAGACTATACCAGAGCGCTGTATGCCAGGCCCCGCAGAGTCCTACTTACATGACCCACGGCGCATGCCATCCAGATATGGCATGCGGCTAACAGGCACCTTAAATGGGAAGGGAGGTTCACAATGGCCACCCTGCTTTGGAACTCGGAAAGATTAGGGAGTCTCTGGAAGTCCAAGGGGTTTGATAAGTGGGACCTAATAGGGATCATGCACATAAAAGACGTTTGGAGGGAGGGAACGATACATACATTTGAATCGCTTAAGCTGCAGTACAATTTGAACTACAGTGAGCACTTTTGTTACCTCCAGGTCCGACATGCGTTGCTTACACACATTCCCTGGGGCACGACACTTCCGGACGCTTCTCCCCTAGAGGACAGGGTGTTAGATGGCCATCTTTCCGAGAAAACCATCTCTCTGATTTATAAGAAACTAATCAATAATACGGAAGATCCGTTAATTAACATAAGAAGAATCTGGAACGAAGACAGCCTAGAACTAGACGACGAGGACTGGGGGGTGGCGGTTTTTTCTCAGAGAGTGGTGGCAATTCAGATGAGTCGGAGACTGGTGCAACTTAAGATACTGCACAGGACACATGTCACGGGGCACTGTCTGGTCCGGATGGGTCGTTCAGAGAATGGAGAGTGCAGAAGGGGTTGTGGGGAACTAGGGACATTTACTCATGTACTGTGGCACTGCCAAAGTATACAAGCATATTGGGAAGAGGTTCACCACACGCCGAGGGCGGTCCTAGGGATAGACTTACAGGCAGAGGCCTGTAGATGCATCCTGAATGTCTGGGAGCCAACGGACCTAAACACCTACACAACACAATCGGTGACGTGGGCATTAATGATAGCGAAGCGTAATATCGCCCAACTGTGGGGAGCTAGCCAGCAACCCCGGATTGAAATTAAATGAAATGAAAAATTATATTTATATAGCGCGTACATACCCGGAGGCCTCGCAGCGCTTTAACTGGTTACTGTGGCGAGGGCCGGGGTAGTTAACACGCTTTTACAAACAGGTGTGTCTTCAAAGCTTTCCTGAAAGCCATCCGGTTGTTGTTCTTCCTGAGATTCGGCGGAAGAGAGCTCCACATTCTCGCCGCAATATGTGAAAAAGCCGGGCCTACCCAGCGGGCTTTATTAATTTTGGTTGTGGCGGCTAGATGCAAAGCACTGGACCGGAGGGTTCTCGAAGGAGTGTAAGGTACAACCAGAGGGAGCAAGATGGCAGGGCCTGTTAAGTGGAAGGCTTTATTTACAATGCACATGGCCTTGAAGTGTATTCTGGCAGCTACTGGAAGCCAGTGAAATTCTTTTAGGGCCTTCTTGGCTGACTGCCAACGGGGAATGTTGAACAGTAGTCGGGCAGCGCAATTTTGCGTAACTTGGAGTCTGTTGATCACTGCTACCGGGGCTCCTAGGTATAACGCATTTCCATAATCCAGGCGGGAGAGTATCAGGGCCTGAACCATGATTCTCCTCGCCTGAAAAGGAAGCAAAGGGAGCACCTTCCGGAGCATTCTCATTAGTCCGACACAAGTAGAGGCCGTTTTGGTGGCCTGTACAGAGAAATCTAGTGCTTTGTCGAGCCAGACTCCAAGACTCTTTATGTGGGGTTTAGGGGAAGGAGGGGAGCCAAGACAGGCGGGCCAGATGGAAACCAAGGTGGTCGGTGCGGGATTGCCCAGCAGCATGATCTCTGTCTTCTCCCCATTGAGTCTGAGAAAAGAAGATTGCATCCACTTGGCTACAGCCTCTAGACAGGGTCCCAAGGTGTTAGATGATCCCTCCGGATGATCCAGAGAGACCACCAGTTGGGTATCGTCCGCGTAGGTGACAATACGCACACCAAAGGGATGGACTAACCCTGCTAGCGGGCTCATGTAGACATTAAAAAGCGTGGGGCTCAGGGCCGAACCCTGAGGAATCCCACAGCTAAGTGGTTGTTTAGAGGATACTACCTCGCCCTCAAACACCTGGAAGAAGCGCTCATCCAGGAAGGAGGTCAGCCATTCCAGGGCCGTGCCCAACACGCCCATGCCCTCTAGACGATGTAATAATGTGGCATGGTTAACCGTGTCGAACGCGGCGCTGAGATCTAACAATATAATGGCTGCTTTCCCTCCCCGGTCCAGAACAGATCTTGTTTCTTCCGTTACAGCTAATAAAGCAGTTTCGGTTCCGTGTTGGGGGCGGAATCCAGTCTGGGAGGCACATAGCAGATTATTAGATTCTAAATAATCTACTAAGATGTTGTTGATGTGCCTCTCCAACAGCTTGCTCATCCAGGGGAGTAAGGAGATTGGGCGAAAGTTGGCCAAGTTGTTCTGGTCTAAGGTAGGCTTCTTTAAAAGGGCCTTAACCATCGCACATTTCCACTGGACTGGGACCGAGCTGGAAGTGATAGAAGAGTTAAGGACATCCAAGATGACCGGGCGAATGGCCTCGATAACTTTGAAAAGGGTCTGCGGGGGTGCTGTGTCATTGGGGGAACCTGAGATGACTTTGGGAAGTATTTTATCCAATGAAATGGGATCTAAAAGAGGGAACTCATCAAGCGAGCAGGGAACAGAGGAGTCCAGCTTGATGACTGTGGTGGTATCCAGATCCTTTACACCAGTGGGAAAAGAGGAGTAAATAGCCTGAATCTTCTGAGAGAAGAAGGTTGCTAGGTTGTTACATCGGGCCAGCGCATCGACCGAAGACAGATGCTCAGGGGGAGGAGAGATTAGCGACTTAGCAATTTTAAAAATTTCTTTGGGGGAGTTTGCAGCTATAGAATTGGATTTGTGCAGCTTTCAATTCATTCTTATATGAAACATCACCTAGATATTCACGACCTCTTGACTGATCACTCTCTTGATGCTCTGTTCATGACCGAGACGTGGCTCCTTGATGGTATGGACTCGGTCTGTAACCTAGCGACTCCTGCAGGCTATACTATACACACCGTGAACAGAAGCACGAGAGGGGGAGGGTTGGCGCTCATAATTAAATCTCATTTCGACTGCCAACTGATCAAAGTGGACATCAAGGGCAGCGAAAGCACCCGTTTCTCGATCAAAATTAATCCACAGTTCTGTGCTACCGGTCTTTTAGTTTATAGACCCCCTGGGGCAGACGCCCCCTTCACTAACTCCCTTTTACATTATTTGGGCACCAACATAATCAAATCGGCTAACTTTACGATCATAGGTGACCTCAATTTACATCTCGATAGAGACACCGAGCCCAAAGTTGCCACTTTTCTTGCGGATCTCACGGCTTTTCAACTAAACCAACTGGTTATCGGCCCCACTCAGAGCGGGACACCTTCTTGATCCCATCTTTTCCAACATTACCGGTGGTTCCGCAGACTTACCTATACCCTTGACCTGGACAGATCATCACCTAGTAACATTGTCTATTTCTTGTAATTCAAGCTTGGCAGCGGCGCCCACTCCGTTAGTGCAGAAACGGACTTGGAGAAAACTCCGACTTGAAGACCTACACAACTTGCTGGAACTGAACCCCCCACCCGCAAGTGATGACCCGGACGTAGGGTATAACCAGTTCTGCATCTGGATCACCCAGGCACTCGACACCTTGATCCCTGCCAGATGGACCAAGACTCGCACCCATACTGCTAGTCCATGGTATAATTCTGAATTAGCTATGCTAAAAAAACAATGTAAAAAGGCTGAGAGGGGTTGGAGGAAACATTATGATGCCAACCTTAAACAGGACTATATCCAGCTTCAAAAAATATACCACCGTAAGGTCTCTAGGACAAGAGCGACATATTACGCCAATGAGATTGGCAACAGCTCTAACACCTCGAAATCGGTATTCAAAATTTTGAAAGATCTTACCTCCAAAAAAACTGTCAATACTATTACCACCTCTCCCGACCTCTGTAATAACCTGGCTAACTTCTTCATCGATAAGATAAAGAAAATCTATAACAATTTTCCAAACTGCCCGCAGCCATCGGCCATTATAAATCCTACCAGGCCTTCTCTCGCCTCTCTGTCGATACTTGAGCGAGAGAATTTCCAATTAATTGGTAAAAAAATAAAATCTGGATCTCCTGCAGACCCCTTAAAGCCGGATACTTTCTGTGTAGCTCACGATCTTATCACAGAACACATCCGAGACATTATCAACCTGTCTCTCTAGACCGCCAAAGTTCCTTCCAAATGGAAGCAGGCTTGGGTTTCTCCCATCTTAAAAAAACCCACTTTAGATCCTTTGCTTCCTGAGAACTTCAGGCCCATTTCTCTGCGTCCCTGGCCCGCTAAAATCATAGAGACTCATGTCAATAACACTCTGTCCGATTTCCTTCTTGCCAACAACATTCTGGACGACTCTCAACACGGGTTTAGAGCTGGTCATAGCACCGAGACAGCCTTGCTCAGTGTTTCAGAGGGCCTCCGTACAATTCTTGACACCGGAGGAACGGCAGCACTGGTCCTGTTGGACCTTAGTGCTGCCTTCGATACGGTGTCACATGAGGTCCTCTTGTTGAGACTGGAGGAAGTTGGAGTCACAGGGACGGCCTTGGGATGGATTAGAGACTTCCTGTCTAACAGGTCGTTTAGAGTCTCTACCCCCCTTACATCTCTAAGGAGCACAGCATTGGACAGGGAGTGCCGCAGGGTTCCTCCCTGAGCCCGACCCTGTTCAATGTTTATGTCCGCCCTTTGGCAGAGGTGGCTAGAAGAAACGGGCTGGCATTGGTATCCTATGCAGATGATACCCAGTTGGTGGTGGCTCTTAATGACAGCAGTGGTCTGGAGGCACACCACTTTAAACAGACACTTACTGACATCACCAACTGGATGACGGCGAACTTCCTCCAACTAAACGCCGGGAAGACAGAGATACTGCTCTTGGGGAAAAACATCTCGTCCTGGGGTGACAACTGGTGGCCTGATGTTCTAGGCCAACCTCCCAAGCCTAAGGATTGTGTGAAAAATCTGGGAGTCTGGGTGGACTCTGCCTTAAAGTTCACTTACCACACCAAAAAGGTGGCTGCCACGTGCTTCGGCATCCTACGTAACATCAGACCTATTCTGAAGTTCTTTGACTGCCGCACTCGCCAGCTTATTGTCCAGGCAACCATCCTTTCTAGGTTGGATTATGCCAGTTCTCTCTTACTGGGGGCAAATCTGGCTGAAACGACCAGACTACAGAGAGTCCAGAATGCGGCAGCCAGGGCTCTGGTAGGTATCCCTCGCCATTCTTCGGTATCCGGAGTCTTGAAAAAACTGCACTGGCTCCCAGTGGGAAAAAGGATCCAGTTCAAGGCTTTGTGTTTAGCCTTTAAAAAACTTAAAACCGCCTCTCCCCCAATGTTGCGCCCCCTCCTGTCAGAGTACACTCCTAGGAGACCGCTCTGCTCAGAGGGACAGCACCTAGCGATTATACCCCGCACCAGACTTGCCAGAGTAGGAGGCCGTTCCTTTAGATTTCTGGCTGCCAAGTTATGGAATGGCCTGCCGGAAGCTATCCGTGGCATTCAGGACCTTCTGGCCTTCAGAAAGGCCGTCAAAACTCATCTTTTCCAATAATTCTTCTTTTTCTCTGCGCCTTTAACTCTCTGCATTTTATCTGCTCACAGCGCCGGGACGCCCCTTAGCTGGGGCAGCCGCGCGCTATACAAATTACCATAACATTAACATTAACATTAACATTTGATAGCGGTTCTATACTCTGCTTTCTTGGATTGCGAGTATTCTCGCCTCCAAGCTCTCTCCAATTTACGGCACAATTGTTTCATGGTTCTCAGGGCAGAGGAGTACCACGGGGCTACTTTAGATCGTTTTATAGAGTGCAAGGATTCTTTCGGGAGAACCTGATCAAGGGTGTTGAGAATCCAATTGTCATAGTCAGTGGTGGCTGTACCGGGGTTCGTCGTTTTCGCAGGTAGATGATCAATAAGAGCCGATTCCCACTTGGAGAGGGGCAATGAAGCCCATTTTCTTCCCCAGTGTCTATTATTATTTTGTAAAATTGGGGGAGTGTTAGTGGACCATATAAAGGGTACTAAATAGTGGTCGGTCCAGGGCAGTGGTATAGGTGTTTCGACCCTTAAAATATCTAGATTGCTGAAAATGTGGTCTAAGAGGTGCCCCTTAATATGCGTCAGGTGAAAGCCCTTTTGGAGCAGATCAATGGCTTGGAGATTAAGTCGGAGACCATTGACTGCAGAATCCAGTGGATCATCCAGATGCAAATTTATGTCACTCAGCAACGTGAGATTTGCCGAGGTAAGCACTAGATTGGCAGCGACATCCGTCACCTTTGTGACGAAGTCGCTAAGAGGACCCGGCGGTCGATAAACTAACATGCCTGAGAAGGTAGTGGTAGGGGAGAACTCGAGAGTAAAATGTAGACTCTCGCAGGCTGGTGTGGCGGGGGGGAGTGACGCGGCATCTAAAATTATCTCTGTGTATAATGGCCAACCCTCCGCCTCTACGTAGCTTGCGATCCAATCGCTTTAAAGTATATCCCTGGGGGGTGGCACAAACTATTGTAGGATCAGTCTCCAGCTGAAGCCATGTCTCGGTTAGAAAGAGGGCGTCAGGGTTGAGCTCCTCTATCAGCATGGCTAATTCAGTACAATGTTTCGGTAATGACCGACAGTTAAGAAGAAACATCCTCCAATTATACGTAGGGGGATGTTTCTCTGTACTCAAGATGGACAGATCCCAATTACACGTTTTACAACGGACCATCGGTTTTATCGGGGGGGCTGAATGTAGACATAAAGGGTTGATAGTAGGTCTTAATGCATGCAGGAAAGAAGCACTGTATGTAATACAGGTCCCTACCATGATACCGACAGAGACAAGGATCTGGGCGCGTCTGGACGCGGATTGGCGCAGACTGGCTTCTCTTGGGCACCTCTTTGGCGCGTCTATGGCGCTCCCGCTGCGTCACCGCTGCGCGAGTGAGCTGGAGATTAAATAGATTGGGAGGGTGGGGAGACTAGAACGTCACCCTAGAAAGATGGCCGCCCGTCGTGGAACAGCCAGGAAGTGCAAGCGCTATTTCTCCCTCCACAACAAACAGCATGGATTGCTGCGGTGGACCGGAGAGTCAGCGCGCCAAGTGATAAGTTGACAACAATTTTAAAATTACAAGTTTAAGATAGCAGGTTAAAACCCTTGCAGCAATGCAGTAACACACACACGCTAGCGCCACGATGTTTGTAATCAATATGATTGAGAGGTGGGCAGAGGATTTGGACTGGTGTATGTTTAGGGAGAGGTTGGTCTACACTGCCAGGGAATGCCCCGGGAAATGGGGCAGGGCATGGGAAGCTTGGAACCACTACAGGGGAGATGTCTGTGCTCCACCGGACCGTCAGGGAGATGCTGAAGTGCTCGAGTCCCCTTGATCCACCAACTGCTATTACTGTGTAACATTTTGTAAATGTATGGACTGTCATTGAGGAACGTTGGAAAACTATGCTTATGTCACTTGCTGTGTTTCTTTGTTGGTCAAACTGTAATAAAATGAAGAATTTTTTTTTAGATAAAATCGCTCAGTACAGTTCTGATCAAAAGAAAAGGCTAAGTTTCGCGAACTGTGATCTTCTACTGTAAGTGGCATGCTGGTTTCTAATGTGCCGTAGGGGTACTGTGGTAGTCATACCTGCCAGGAACCACTAGATCCAGCCTATTCCGTATCACCATCCAGCCTCTTCACATGTCTGGACTGCTTTAATACACATCTCCATTCTTTTTTTAGTACGTTTGGCTTGTCCAAAATAGCCAGCATCATAAACTTCACTTACTGTCCAGGACAAATAGTTTTCACTGTGACCTTTTCCCTGTAGTGTGATATCAATTTTGTTGTCAGTTTTCCACTGCTGATGCTGCTTCCATGTACAATGATCCTTGTTATCATTTTCCGAGTAGTCATTCTCATATACGTAGGACAGAATGGGCACAATACTCTATAATCAACAATGTTGCTAGCTTTAATGTCAGATTCTTTGCCCCTGACAAATGACAGGCACCACAGCTGCTACCACACTGGGACTAGTGGGTGGCCTTTGAATGCCCCAAAGGTATATTATTAATAGCCTTCTCTACTTGTGAACTGGTATGGACTAGTTGGTCCTTGATCCTTCTGCCTCTTTCAAAGGCTAATAGGAGTTTCGGATAATCAGGACACCTTAACTTTTACAGCTTAGTGTTTAAGCTTTTTCTTCATCTTGTTTAATTGGCCAAGTAATCGGTCACACAGGATTCTGTCAATTTGGTTCTTTGGTGTGTGTGCAAGCAAGGTTGCTCTGTTGACATTTGTAGATTTGTTTGCTCCTCAGTCTGGTAAGGTGATGTTTAGAAGTTAATCTGGCTTTCAATGCCTCAGCTTGTTCTTCGTATCTATCCACATCAATACAGTTCCCTCAAATAACAACGTTTATTTGTAAAGCACACCTTCACCACAATGGGGTATCTTGGCGCTGAATAACATATGTTTATTGTTACCCAACTCAATGGTACTCATTTTATCGACCTCAGAAAGGATGAGAGGCTGAGTGGACCCACCAGTAATTGAACCTGTGACCAGGAGGTCGAACACAGCCCCTGAAGTAGATGCATTAGTCCACTAAACCACCAGCTTCGGCTAATGCCAAGTTCTCCCTTAGAGGTTAAGGATGTTGTAAAGTTTAATAAAGCGTTTCTCTCAGTTGGTTTATTATATACCTTACTAATGCGCACACCCTTGTTTGCCTTGATCATGATATCTGGAGCACCCACTTCATACATATCCATGGTCATTGTGAAATGTAGGTGTAGGTATGCACTTTACCATTTGGTTTCCTCCTCACTGCCCGTCCAGATACCAATTACATCTGCCATACAGCTGGGTATGATGACTGAGTACCTAAGGACCAAAGCTGCCCCACAAGTCACCAATCAACCAAGGATTTTCTTGAATTTAGAGACATTTAGCAAGGATGGTCACAAATTGCATGGAAATGCATATAAGAATGATTAACACTTCTTATTAAGATGGCAAAACTATTATAAGATGCAATGATATGCAGAGGAATGTCCTATTCTAAACTACATTTACACAGAGGGCCCTGAGCAGAACAGTGATAACACACCAAGACACAAGCTTACTGTCACCCATGACTCTGGTAGCAGGGAAGCCCAGATTTAAGTCCGGAATAACTGATAGGGGTCCTTGAGCTGGACTGATGGATATCTGTTTGCTCACCTCCTATTGGCAATGGGGTCCTAGAAAGAAGGGAACGATGATTCATAGATTTACAGTTGAGTCCAAAAGACATTAAGAATAACCCAACTGTTGCATTGGGAATGTCAGGGGGAGGTGAAAAGGGAAGGCTCAAATTAACTATAGAATAAGAGTAGCTTCTCTCTGAGGGAGAGAGAACACAGGCTAAATCCCACCTCTACAAATCTCTAGAGGCTAACCAACCCTTTCAGTCATTCCCATACATCAAGAAATGGTCAGAAGACCTAGGCGAGGAAATAACAGAAAGATCCTAGAGAGTGCATGTAAGGTGGTGCTACAACAGTAGAAGACTCCAGAGTGCTTACAGGGTATGTGTGAAGGCTCAGAAGTGTGCTTGAGAGGGTGCACAGAAAAGTAATCCTACAGTTATATGTGGTGAACATATGACCGCATCAAAATGTAATGGAGGTTTTGCCTCGCATCAGAAAGGTGGTCTTCGACCAAACATTTGCATTCTCCCCTCCTGTTCTGCTGAATTTGTTTTTGATGGAATTAGGACTGTGCATTTCACCAGTTCGTGTGCCCACTCCCTAAAATATGGTAAAAATGTCTTATACCTGATTGGTACATTTAATTTACTTGCAAGTCCCTAGTAAAGAGGTATACCAGAAACCCAGGGCATGTACATCAAATGCTACTATTGGGCCTGCAGCACTTACTGTGCCACCTTCACAAGTTGCCTCTTAAAACATGTCTCAGGCCTGCAATTGTAGTCTATGCAGGTTTAAACTGCCAATTCCACCTGGTAAAATAAACCCCTCATTATTATCAGCAATCATGGAACTGAACAATTTGCTATGTTTGTTACTTCAAAGTTCATCTGACAACCTGGAAGCTAGCCCTGTAGTATATGAAAAAAGATTATGGCATTCATTCCATTTTATTTTTTAACATTGGCATTTTTATTAAGTTTTAGTTGCATAAGTATCATCTGGTGAACACATGTACACAGAAAAAATATACTTAAGCACATTTTTACAAAGCATTATACTGCTCTGTAGTAGACCATCACCATACAACATACCCATATTTTACTATGTGTACACCAATTAACAAAAGAGAAAACTGTCTCCCCTCACCACCCAACTTCATGCCTTTCACAGCACAGTTTCTCTACACAATATCTACAAACAAGTCTCACTAATAGTGCCCTCTAATTTGTGAAAGGGTTCATTCTGGTCCAAATGCCTCTGGGGAACAATGTCCCTGGTTAGTTGTCTTATTGTCCAAGGTAGCTCCACCAATGTGCCCCCGTGACTTCTATTAGAGTTAGAATAAATTCAGGGCCTTTAAAATAAGCTGTTTTCCCCAGAGGGAGCTCCTTCAGATACATAGGAAAGCAATGGGCCTTAGACCATTTCAACATCAAGAGCCCTCTCTGGCATATTGTTATCCAGTTTCTCCAAGTCTATAGGATTCCACAAACACGCATGCCAGTGTGAGATGGGTGGAGGAGCTGATTTTTTCAGCTGGCTGCCACTGTTCTTTTGGCGGTTCCCAGAATGTTCCACAGCAGTTTTAGGTCTACTTTCGCTTGGCATTTTAAGGAAGGCGCCATTACCCTCAAGAGTATAGTGGGTAGATCCAATGGGACATAGTAGCCTAAAATGGACTTGAGTGCATTTATTTTATTGATTTGAAATAGATTAATGCATGGACAGTCAAACCAATTGAGTTTTAGATCTCTCCGTGTAGGGAAACCCATTCAACACTTCAAGTTAGTGAGAAGGTAAAATTGGTGTAATTTCGTTTGATAGAGTTACCAGTTTAATAGCAATTTGTAGTTCATTTCTTTACCTAGGATACTGCGCACATTTTAGTGTAGTTCTTACTACATATTCAACAGCTGGACTTCTGACAGAGTCAAGCAAGTTAAGTCTAGCCCCTTACATCTGTGTGAATTATGATTGTATAGGGTCACCTCCAAGAGAAGGGCATATAAATGTGACATTATTAGCTTTGATCCCATTGCTGGTCTCATTTTTTGATGGGGGTTAATTCCCTGATGGCTGCGTCCTTCCACCCCGACCTTAGTGCCCAGTCCTGCTACTGCGTATAATGAAATCTCTCCTTTTACTCCAAATGGAAGTATATTTTACAGTCTTTAAAGGACTTAACTGTCCCATTACGAAAGAGATTGGAAATTATCAGGCAGTCCCCATTACACCATGCAGAGAAGTGTTCTGGTTGGAGCGTGGGTGTGAATGCTTGATTAAAATTAACAGACCTGAATCGAGATAGAAATGCAGGCAGATGTAGGCATTTATTTAAGGAGTCCCAGGCACGTAGTGTTCTGGAGGGTAAGCGTTTGCTGGGCAATCACATTTTGGTTTCCATAAAAAGTTCCACAGCAAGGGCCCCACTACCGCTCTGCTCTGTCCATGTGCACCCATATTTTTTCTGACTTCCTACTGGTCCACTTGGTTATACCGGTCAATAGGGCTGCTGCATAACCGATTTTCAAATTCGGTGTGACTAGGCTCTCGCTTTCTTGGGCTGGCACATTGTTTTCTAAGAGATCCTTAGGCAAACGTCTTTTCAGATATATTTCAGAAGTGTCATTTCAAAGTCAATACAAAGGCTCTTCAAGAGCACAACAGGCAGAGCATGAAAAAGATAAAACATTAGGGAGCTTTGCCATTTTATTGGAGTTCATCCTGCTGAACCGTGAAACGAGGATTCAGACATTATTTAATTCCTCCTTTAATATAGTGAAGAGGGGAGGAAATTAGTTTTATACATGTCTGTAGGGTTAGAGGTGGTAGTGACACACAGATATTTGCTTTCATGGCCCATAGAAACAGTGTGCAGTCTCAGAAGGTGCTGATATCTGCATGCAAAACTGGTAGGTTCAATAGTTCTAATTTAGTCATGTTGACCTTAAATCCTGGGACTGCCTCGTATTCCTTTAACAGCTCATGTAAGCGAGAAAGTAGTCTGGAGCTGATTGCGCTAATAAGAAACGATCTACAAATAGCATCAGTATATACATGTCCTAACTAAATTGCAGACCTTGCATCCTCTCTAATTTTCCTTGCTGGAGGCTCTACACTGACAAAGAATAGCAGGAGAGAAATTGGAAGTATCTGATGTGTTCTCTTGCTTCAAGTCGGAGGAGAAAACCATGCGCTCAGTGCTATTCCAGAGGTTGGGTGTTATGACCAGCGAGGGCTGTCACTATCAATTTGGGGTCAAATCCAGTTTTTGTAGGATTTGCTCATGAAACTCTAGTCTGCCCAATCAAATGATTTTTCTGCATCTAAGGTACCAATCAGGTGGACCGCCCTGTGTAAGTTGGGGGAGGTGGGGGAGATTCATATCAGGGACGATGTTTTCTAGTACCATCTCCAGGATTCGTGTGAGAATTTCAACATCTATTTTAAGTAGTGTTACTGGGCAACAGGAAGTGCAAAGCTTAGGGTCCTTCCCGTTTATGTACGAGTGACATTGTTTCTCCGGCCATCGTGAGGTGATTCCCAGTCCTTGTGAAAAGGTAATGAACCATCTTAGTGGGTTTGCAAAAGTTTGGTAAAACCCTCCCATTAACCTATAATAACCTGATTTCATCTTAATGTCTTTAGAGCTGCTTTCACCTACTCCTGATATTTGGGAGTCTAGGTAATCTTTCTGTTCTGGTAGTAGCTGCACCATATGGTCTTTATCTAAGTATTCTCTTTGTGCTTTTCTGAGAGAGAGTCAGGAGTATATAGATTGGAATACAAGTTGTAGAATGTCAATATTGTAACCTCTTCCTTAGTCACAATGGCATCAAACTCTAATAAAATGTCCTTGAGATAACCTCTCTCTTGTTATCGACGGAGTTGTTCTGCTAGGTATATACCCATCTTATTCTCCTGACCATAATGCTTATTTTTTAAGTGGAGAAGTGACCATAATGCTTATTTTTTAAGTAGAGGAGTGACAGTTCTCATGTTTTTATTCTAGAATTCCTAATTGTCCTCTCAAAATTGAGACATGCAGGGGAGGTCTATAATGGAGTTCTGCATTAACCAGTTCTTGCTCAAGTTGTTCCTTGTGTTGGTATCTTATCTTAACATTAGCCCAATACAAATGCTTTGAAGGACCGCCATGAAGACATCCTACAGATTTGACTTATGCTCTTTTCCATTGTCATTCTTGAGGCAGTCTTGGATCTGCAAATGGAATTCTCCCTTCAAGATTGGTTCGCGGAGTAAAGAAGGTTGAAAGTTCCATCTTCCAATATGTTTGGTTTTGCATCGCCACTTAACCTCAATAAAGACAGGGACACGGTCAGATAAGAAAATCGGCCCAATGTCAGAGTTAGTGGCGATGGGCCCCAAAGCAACCTTGTTTTAGAATGTAATCAATTCTCAAGTAGATTCTTTCCTTATGGTGCCCATTGCCACAAATGTGAGGGAAATGTGTAAGGCTAATGCTACTGCAAATGGTTTGAGTAGAAGGCGTGGGGGTACTGTCTATATCTGAAATGTTTTTCCTCTGCAGAGTTTCCTGGATGGCAGCGATCTAGATTTCTCCTTCCCAGATTTGGTCCGAGGCTCTCGTTCTCTTACAAAGGAAGTTTAGACTCTTAGTTTATGGTAAGAACCTTCACCATCGGGAGATTTTTTGAGGCGCAATTCTACACTTTAGCCTTCCTTTCAGTCTTCTTGATTTCTCCCTAGTAAATGGGGCTATATCTATTCAGTCAGTGTGTGAGATGAGTAGAATTCGAATTAGATCTTATTGTTGGATGCATCTACCCTGACCCTTGAGTTGAAAGAACTCACTGATAGGAAGTATCACTAACAGTAGAATTAGGAAGAGCCAGTACGTATAAAGTGTGCACTAGATCTAGTCTGTAAAGGTAAATGGATGTCCATACCATAAAGAATGAAAGCTATTGATAAAAGTCCAGATCATTTCACAAACTGTAGCTAAGCAGAAGGAAACACTTGCACAATGAAAATTAGTCATAGATTGTAAATAGTATGAAATTCAGCAAAAGAAATGTCTGATGATAAAATTACATTTAATTTGGGGATTAGATGTAAAGTTTTAAGAGGGTATAATCTGTTTATTGGCTGGGCATTACCAACATCAGGAGATAGATTTTCAAATATGAATTTGGAAGTACAGGCTAGTGTTGGCATTTGATCCTTGAACAAACTTGTTCTGTTAATTGAACAGAGAGTGAAAGGATCACAACTCATGGGATCACAGGCTGCTCAAGGCATAGTTAAACAAGCATTGGCATAGCCAATAGGTCTCACCTTTGGGAACTTATAAGGGTTTAGCCATGCAACACTTACTGTGCAAAAAAGCAAGATATATCCTGAGCTAATAGCAAGAGTCAATAACATTTTTAAAATGAGTCACATAAGAGATGGTCTTCATATCTTCATTTATTGCGATGTTGTTTTTCTTAAAACGAACTAGCCTCCAACACGTGTTTCGTCTTTGGTGGTATAGGCCATAGACTTCTTCAGGACTAGAACATCATAATACACATAATCAAGAACAGTCACAATACACGAATGAAGTACAGCAACATTGCTCCAAACATGTATCCCTATTGTGATAAAGTAAGTGGCTAAGAAAGACCAATTAGAAAGTGTTTTACCCTTAAATCAAAATAAGGGTCAAACACTGACACAACACTGCAACAAACACCAAATGACATTTAAGTGTCTAGTGAGTAACAGTAGCGTGATAAGAGACAGATTTCAAGAACACTAAGGCAAACCCAGTATTGCCTACACCAATCACCAATCAGAATCGTGATACCCAAGAATAAGATAGAAAGTCGAAGAAAACCAGAAATAATCAGCCTCATATTGAGAGAACCAGAGTTCATGTGTTATGATAACCAAA
This sequence comes from Lissotriton helveticus, assembly GCF_964261635.1. Lineage (NCBI taxonomy): Eukaryota > Metazoa > Chordata > Amphibia > Caudata > Salamandridae > Lissotriton > Lissotriton helveticus. The sequence goes on along the minus strand of NC_136057.1, from coordinate 709,314,136 downwards.
GAGACTAATAGTGTACATAAAAGGAAAAAGAAAAGATTAAAGCAGTTATTGGGACACATTTTTTGTTTTATTAAGGGTGATCTCCATGGACTGATTTGCTATATCCATATTGAGGGTGTTTGTATTTTTTCCCTTCCTCCACTTTACGGATATTAGGTCATTTGGGGATCCTCTGTGAGTTTGAAGCGTATTCTTGAATCACGATTGACTGAATTGAGAGTCTCCAGACCCTTAGTGAGTGAATTTGATATTACTTGTGATTTTCTTAGCTCCAACCTTTGAATGTTACCTAGACATGTTTTACCTTGGTTCACTCTCTCTATAGATCCTGATTACTCGTTCTATTATTCTATTACACGTTGATATTACTTACCTATCAATATCAAATTGTTGGTCTAGCAATAGGTGAGTTTTTTGTTTTGCTATGACTGCTTTCTTTAATCTTTTCTTTTATGTACACTGTTAGTCTCTTTGATTATCATAACACATGAACTCTGGTTCTCTCAATATGAGGCTGATTATTTCTGGTTTTCTTCGACTTTCTATCTTATTCTTGGGTATCACGATTCTGATTGGTGATTGGTGTAGGCAATACTGGGTTTGCCTTAGTGTTCTTGAAATCTGTCTCTTATCACGCTACTGTTACTCACTAGACACTTAAATGTCATTTGGTGGTTGTTGCAGTGTCGTTCCAGTGTTTGACCCTTATTTTGATTTAAGGGTAAAACACTTTCTAATTGGTCTTTCTTAGCCACTTACTTTATCACAATAGGGATATATGTTTGGAGCAATGTTGCTGTACTTCATTTGTGTATTGTGACTGTTCTTGATTATGTGTATTATGATGTTCTAGCCCTGAAGAAGTCTATGGTCTATACCACCAAACACGAAACACGTGTTGGCGGCTAGATTGTTTTAAGAAGAACAACATCGCAATAAATGAAGATATGAAGACCATCTCTTTTGTGACTCATTTGAAAAACTTTATCGACTCTTGCTATTAGCTCAGAATATATCTTGCTTTTTGAATTATATGTGGTTTTGTTTTTGCATTACCCATTTGGTTGACGGTGGATGGCTATCACCTTATCCTTAGAGCTTTACATATTGTGATCTTAGATTTTCTCACAACCCATCGCAACCATCACTCAGCCATCCTTTGTTTATTGTATTGTAACACTTAATGCTGTTGCAGTAAGGATATTGTGCTGCATAACTAAATACTTATAAGCTACCAAAGGCGAGACCTATTGGCAATGCCAATGCTTGTTCCCCTTGAAATGAAGCACTAATAGCGACACAGTCTCTGAATTGTGTGGAAAGGTCTTTACCTCAGTAGGGCAGATTGTGGTCTGAATCATGGCTAGGTTGAGCATAGACAATTCCCATGGCTCTGTATGTTTTTTTTCTCGTTTTTTTTTTAATGCAAGTGCCTGCAAGCAGGACCAAATAAATAAGTAAAAACAACCCTGGGACAGAGGTAGTCAAACACAAAGTTTGACTACAAAACAGGTTTCTGTGCATTCCGTTTTTATGTAGCTATTGTAAAATTAAATTTCTCCCTATATATTTGTGACAGAGAAAAAATGACAAAACCTTTCGCGTGCAGGGTGTTTGTCTTTAGCAATTTGTTCTGCTTTACTTATTCTAGCTAGCATTATCATGTCTTTAAGGAACAGGAGTCTTTAAAAAACAACCCAGCCTAGGACGCTTGACACGCGGCTCCAAGGATTTCATAGGCCTTCTACTGAGATCACCCCTGCTGTTCGCCTTCCTGAACGGAGACTTGCTATAATCAATATCACCCCGGCATCACAACTACTCTTAGGGTTCATTTTTTTTGTTTTGCATATTTTATTGATCCCAAGTGGGAAATGAGCATCAAGCGTGCAAGGGGACGATGAATTGTTTACTTGCATAAAAATAACCTTTTAATAAGAGAAGGTGCATGGCTCACACTTTTGGTGCTGTTCTGCTGCCCGAAGCAGATGGCATTCAGCTGTTATTGATCCGCTCCCCGCAGTGGCGGAGTGGCAGAGCGGCGCGCGGCTCGTCGCTTCAAGCAGATGTTTTCTTTTGGGGTGGGGCGCCAGGTCCCATAGACAGGAGGTGGACTCAAACGCCTGCCTCCCGGAGGCGGTGACAGCCTGCCACAGGGAATCTTGGCTGTGACCGCAGAAAAACTTCTAAATGCGGAAGGGTTTGGTTGTGTTTCTGATGACAGGGCTGTAAAAATATCTGTCCTGCAAATCTAGAACTACCATGCAATCTCCTGGGTCCAGGTCAGACAGAACGAGGGCCAGGGTGCATATTCTGAAGAATTTGTATTTCCTAGTAAGAATTTCAGAGCGAGAAGATCTGGACAAGGCATCAGACAGTACCAGGAATAACAACCAGTTCCAATCTCTGATGCTGGCACTCTCTCCACTGTTCCTTTGGCCAAGAGGGTTTGAACTTCTCCCCGGAGTATGGACAAGTGGTCCTCTGGGAGGTGTTGCGGTGCATATGGAATGTCGAAGGAATAGGATAGGATGTATAGGAAGTATCCTTGTTGCACAACTGAAGCACCCATTGGTCGCATATGATGCTCCTCCATCAGGGGAGGTGAAAGGCAACTCTACCTCCTACCGGGTGATTAATGTGCCTCCATGTACAAATTAAACTGGCTTTGGGGCAACTGCAGGAGGGGTGGTTGAGGTCTGGGTACTGTATTGACCCTGGGGCCTGAACACTGATAGCAGACTCCCCGATCTCACCCTCAGAAGGGCTGGGAAGCCTGCTAGTGTGGAGGCAGATATTGCACTGCCTCTGCTGACAGCCAGTGCTGAAGTCTCTAAAGGCATGCTGTTGAGGAAACTGCCGAACAGGTTGAGCTATGCTATGAGACGAGCGTTGGCCTTGCTCACTAAACCTTTCAAGACTCAAGACCGCCTTCTCTCCAAAAGGTTTGAAGCCATCAAACCTTTTGGCATGTGCATAAAGGACTGATGAAAAGTCAGTTAACTAAATCGAGGTATGGTTCCTAACCATCTAGCTGGTCCTGACTTTCCTACCCAAACAGAATATTAAGAAAATTTTGCAGCATCTTGACCATCAAAGATTATACATTGCAAGGTCTGTCTTACTTCCTCAGGAACAGCTGGCAAGATGGTGCACTCTTTCCCACAAGGTATCTGAATACCTTCTCAGGAGGTGTTCATGGAACCGTGAATGCAATGCTTAACTGACACTAAAGAGCAAGAATTTGGGAAAGTTCCCTGCGTTTCGATTCCCTGTTGGGTAGTATGGTGGGATTCAGTTAAGCATTAAAAATGTAAAAGGAAACCATAGATTCCTTAAACTGCTGTGGTGTTTGTCCTTAAAGGAGGCATAGGGAGAGTAAGCTACTTGCACAGGGAGCTGGTACGAGGCCGAGAGCTGCACAGGGCTCTGCATGAGACTGACTGGTGACAGTGGTGGGAGCAGGGTTGCCCATGTTTGGACTTTGTGTTGTTTTAGTGGGACTTCAACTTGGAGTGGTTGTGAGAGTAGTCTCTGGAGCGCAAACGTGCCCTGGACTGAGACAGTTTCTTTTTATGGAGTTCAGCAACTGTGAATTTGGCTTTGCAGACACTGATGCCTTGCAGTTCATTTTAGTGCAGCAGGAGCATAATATGAAGTTGAGTGAGGTGCCAAGACACCCGAGGGAGATGTCATAGGGGTCTGTCACCATCATGACACAGCATAAAACCAGTCATTTTGCGCACCCTCAGCAGAGAGAATTTTTTTTAAAAAGTTTTTTGTAATGGATGAATTCTGTCAGAAGACAACTGCTAGCTCCAAATCCGAGTTGCAAGGTGCAGAAAGAAAGGTGGCATATAGAGAAATGGCCCCAACGTCATATCCGAAGTGGGCAGATCTGACGCAACGCATCACACCACCACCTGTCGATGCACAATGAAATGTCTATAAAGTTTCTGGAATTAGTCTTGTACCTAAAGAAAAGAACAAGGTGAGAAATTTGCAGTTTGAAGTCGATCAGAAATCCAGTATTGTGCTTGGAGGTTTGGAAAAAATTTTCTTCGAAGAAAGGCTTTTTAAATCACAGGATGTTATGAGACTCCACCCATGTTTTTCGCACAGTATGCAACAGTAAATATGGAGTGGAGAAAAAACAGCAGTATGGTATATCACGTATATTGAAGAAGGTATCTGCAAGTAGGGCCACACACTTCTGGAGGGAATGTAAGGGGCATGTGAATCTACAGCAGTACACGCTACAAATGCTTACAGGGTAAGTAAAATTTTCTGATATAGATTATGTTGCTATGGATTCACATTGTAAGTATACAGGGCCAGACAGGCTTTTTGTTCCCCCGGTGCACTGGAGCCCCATGGAGGCTGGTTCTGAAAGCCCAGGGCAGTTTCCTGGTGCCTCTGTCACTTTACCTAACTCCCCGAGGAGAATTGTAACAGGCGTATGTAGCTTCAAGAGAGGCAGAAAGAGTGATGGGGTGGCGCAGAGAAAACAGTCAGAGAAGGAGAGAGAGGAAAGAAGGGGGACGAGAGAGAGCATGGATGGACAGGGAGAAATTGGGTGAGAAGACATAGGAAGCTAGTTTGACAATTTTTCCCAGAACTGCCTTTGGTTCCCCAGTCAGGGATGGACTGCATAGACTGTAAAAGAATACCTTCTACAAGCAATGGCTAGAGTATGAATAATGCAGATGTCTAACTTGTCTGCATAATAATGCTTTAGGAACATGTGTGGGCCGACCAATTGCCTGCCTTACATATACCTTACATGTGTCAGCTAACTGGATATTACCAGGGTCCTGTTCCTGTTGTTGTAATGCACAAGAGCACGTTTAACATCTACAGTACGAAAGGCTCTTCATGCTATAGAGTCAGAATGAGGAAAGAAGGCGGATGTTCTGTAGTCAGACTGAGATGGAATGAGGAAACAAGTTTGGGGAGGAACTTTGGGTAAGTTCTGAGAACTTTCCCTGTCCTTGTGAACCTGAATGAAGGGTTCGGATAGTGTGAGGGCTTGTAACAGAATGTGCCTGAGGGATGTGATGGTTACAAGAAAAGTGACTTTCATGGAGAGGATTCGCAAAGGTAAAGAATGCAAATTTTTAAAGAACCGAACCATTAGTCTGGTATGAACTACATTGAGGTTCCTTATGGGGGAGGAGGGACTCATCGCCGCAACTTGCCTGCCCTGCCTTGCCTGCCCTGAGGGGCCACAACGCTCTCAGCACGTGCCGGAGGGCTATACATTTCAGCGAGGCGTCCTGCAGCGCGGGACGTGCCCAGCTCGGCCAGGGCAGAGACCAGGCTCACCTTAGCCCGTCAAGATTCTGGGTGAGGCTGGGCTCCCCCTCTTACTTCTAGACCCTGTTGACGGTGAGTGGCCACATTGCTGTGGTATAGTCTTTGAACATGCTCCCTGGAATTGTACTTTTATTCCGTAATATACTAGCCTGACCTGTAGTCTTATGGAAATCAGACTTTGGAGCATGGGGAAGAGAAAGGCATCATCCATAAATGGGTCAGATAAAAGGCCAAGAGCCAGCAAAACTATACTGTCCTTTTTAACCCCTTTAGTGCTGCCGTCGGCCAACGGTCGTCGCGAGCACTACCTTGCCAGTGCTGCGCACGTCCGTTGGCCGACACGGCCGCACCCGTTTCTTCGAATGTTCAGCACTGGCGCTGAACGTTCGAAGCAGTAAACGGGTTAAACCAGGCTGTGGGGATGCTATCAGATGAGATCACCAGCGGTGAGATAAGAGTTAGCGGTTAAGCATCTTGCTATAACACAAGAAACAGATGTCCAAACAAAGGGGGGGTGCCGATTCGGCTAATATTACCAGCACATCCGCTACACACTCCGTTACTACCGAAGCCCCCTTGACTGCCCTCTCCAGCATCCAGACCGTACAGCCCACACCCAGTGATATTACACTGAAATGCTCTGATAATCTTCGTAAAACGGGTGCCTGATGTAAAACATCTGTTCCGGGTCAGCCATATCCCGTCAAATCAGTCAGGAAGGCTACTACTGGCCCTAGCAAGACTCCAATTACATCTGCACCCGACATCGTTACAGCTCATGAGCTGGATTTAACAGAGGGCTCACTCATGGCACTTCTTAAAAACCTGGAAAACAAGATTTTCGCAACCCTAAATGTCTTTAATACACAGATAACTGTGCTGGATCAGACAGTGGGATATCTAAAAGGGTTGGGTGATAACCCACATTCAAGTATTAGCAGTCGGCTCATTGACTTCTCTAGAATTATTTTGAACATAGGTATCAGAACTCTTTCAAACGGTATCGCTGACAACTTAGGAGCCAGAGTATCCACTCAGGCACAGGCTCAAGCTCGATCAAGAGCCTCACTCCAATGATCTCTGAGTGTCTGTATTCATCATCAAACTGCACCGTCCTGCTCAGCCGAGGACAGTCTTGGTCGGCTGGCCACGGCGGTAGCCCAGTTTGTTACTGAAAGAGATTGTTCCAACTCTGTGTCGGCTGCTCTTAGCACACCGCAAAATGTTCCTTTGGTGCATTGCCCCTCTAATGTTTTCCTCCAACTACCTCCGGCAGTCGCCCCTTACATTGCTGTATTGGTGGATGTACCCCCCTTGAGGAAGGACACACAGGAAAATTAAGCCCAACTCAAGAATAAAGCACTTCACTGGTTGTAAACCAGGGTGAATGCTGTCCAGCCTCCCATTCAGATCTTGGCAGAAGAAATAATAATGGACTTAAGGGTGGGCTGGACAGGCCAGGCCGATCACAAACTTCGGGTTACTGCATAATAGTGAACTTTAATAACCCTGTATGAGCTGATTTTATTCTTCAAGGGGTAAAAGGAGCATTAATGGCCGCATATCTGCTCTTCCGTTGGGCTTTTTTTTACCCACCATTAACCTCTGAAGTTCCAGGCAGGAGAGGCTGGCACTTGATTCAGAAAAAGTCATGCAGTGAGTTAATAAATCCTTCAACCCCAACTGACACCACTACTTTACAACATAGCATTCGTTTTGTACCCCTGAGTGAGTTGGAAGACCCTGATTGACTTGGCCATATTCTTAGAACTGACACTTTGAGCCAGGATCTCGAGGCCAGGACTCCATACAACAGTGTGGTTCTTAGTTAGAATATCACTGGGGTACAGAGCAAGCTCTCAGATGCTGGTTGGCTGTGTATGTTGAAAAACTTTGACTATTTGCCTACAGGAAATGTGAGACCTAGAGGGTGGTTTTCATTTAGATGGCTTCTCCTCGTATTCAGTTCCAGCAACCCGTCCCACTAGTGGACGTGCTAGTAGTGGCCTCACCCGTTAAGTGAAATTAGATCATAACTGTGAAGTCTAATTTAAAGACTATTTTGGGTACCCTTTTATCATTTCCTAACAAGTGCAGACTGCTTCTTATCAATTTTTAGAATGCAATTACGCAGAAAAATGAGCCAGATGCTGTTGCCAGTCTTAAAGGATTTATTGATGATTTTTACCAATCTGAACCCCTTTTTACCATCATCATGATAGCTGGCAACTTTAATTTGCACCCCTGTTACTTTTGCACAATGTATAGAGATTCAGATCCTGAGCTTTTATCTGACAACTCACCGCATTTTAAATACACTCGCCAAGGTGATGTTGCGAATAGCCTTATTTCCGAGTATAATTTGATGAATGTAATGGCTCTTAATCAGGACAACCTGAGGGTGGGGGGGGCATTGCACCTTCATTGATTATATCTTTGCTGCCTGTTTCTTTTCTGCACTCCTAGAATTTAAGGTTTGAAGACACAACCTGAGCTACCATAGTCCTCTAACAGCCTTATTTTATCAGGATAAAAAATCCACAGGAGCAGTACCCCTATATAAGAAACCCATCACCTTGACTAATGAGGGCCGTAGGGTGAGGTGGGCCATTGTTCCTTCAGTTTTCGTCCAAAACATGAGCCATGAGCAGCACTTGCCCATCTGATTTTTTTTTTCTCTCTCTTTTTCTCGCTCTCAGAGTCATCACAGAGAATCTTGAGGTAATTTTCGAACATTCGGAGGTTTATTAAATCTGTGCTCTGTAAAATTCCCCCTCCCCCGATAAATGCAGAAAGATGGTTTGATGGACGGTGGTCTAAAACCCATAAAGACATATGGAACCTTCTGCCTGAGAGGCCCCCTTGTCAAGAGAAGGTGAAAAGGGCCAGGGCTGCTTTTAGATTGGCCTGCTGTAAGGAACGCAAAGCCCAACTTAAAGAGGAGTCTTGAGAAAAGCAATTAACTGCTAGTCAGCAGCGCGACAGCTCAGCTTTTTGGAGCGTCGTTAACTCGCCTCTCTTTAGCAATGACCACCTCTCGAACCAGGCCGGTACTATTCCAGCTCAGGCTTGGATTGGTCACTTTGAGGCCATCTTCAGCCTAGATGAGGGGCCTAAGGCATTGAAGGATTTTAGGACCGACCAGCACATAGTCTTTCACCTATTTGAGGTCAGAACTGCCATCTCTCAGTTACAATCAAATAAAGCACCTGGGCCAGACGGGTTGCCAGGGAAACTCTTTAAAACCTGTATAGATCTTTGCTGACACTACACTTAAACTCCGCAGCTTCCAGTCCTCTCCAACTAACTTTGTCAAGGTCAATAATAGTCCCTGTTTTTAAAAAGGGCACAGCAATTCATACCCCTCATGTTTTACGCCCATCTTCCTTATATACGCAGAGGTAAAAATCATTGGTCAGATTTTATTAAATCGCCTCTCAGATTGGGCTGAGGAGCGGCTCTTTTTATCCGACCTACAGTATGGGTTTTGCCCGGGCCAGGGCACTTTAGAGCAAACCTTGCACCTATATTTGCTAACTTGTAAATATACCAAGGCCAAGAGGGGGGCAATCCATTTGACCTTCATGGACCTTAGCTCTGCCTTTGATAGAGTTAACCAATCCAAACTCTGGTACATGATGGCGCAGATGGATGTTGACGTGGTCCTAATAAACTTTTTGTGTGATTTGCACAAAGATCTTTAAGCTAGTGTCACGTTTGGCCCTAACGGGGAACGCACTGAGCACTTTAAACTGTGGCGTGGAGTTCGGCAAGGCTGAATTTTAGCACCTTTTTAATTAATTTTTATAGCAAACACATAGAGCAAGCCCTGATAGTTTCAGGCGTGGATGTCCCTACAGTAGGAGACCGATGTATATCTGCTCTGCTTTATGCAGATGATCCAGTTTTGATCACCCGCGCAGCTAAAGGTTTACAAAAACATCTTACCCTTTTCATTAGTTTTATGAGTAGCCATGACCTGACGACAAATTTTTGAAAGTCACACGTCATGACGTTTTGTCCACTGAGGCCGAAATCCATTAAAGACTTATTGGATGGCCATCACATTAGCCAGGTAGACGAGTTTAGATACCTAGGGGTCCAAATGGATTCTGGGTTAAATTGGCACTCACTTATTACCCAGAACATTTAGTCTTGACAGAGCGATATTTTGTATGGGTGATATGTCCCGCAGGCAAGGGCGCACACATATACAATCGATCCTGGAAATCTACAGGGCTAAGTGCATCCCAATTGTGAGTTATGGCAGTGGAATATGGGGGTATGGAGAGGTTTCCCCAAGTAGCTGAAAATAAATTCTTAAGTGGCCTTCTGGGTGTTCCACAAAGTGTACCTCACGAAATTGTCCATTAAGAACTAGGCTCAAACTATATTATTGACCAGCTCAAGCCTAAAACTCTGGCATTCAATTTGGGTAAAAGAGAAATACATGGCGTGTATTATGCGGACCCTAGGGAGGCCCGACATGTATGATAATTCTTCTTGTTTAACAGGCTCTGAGGGAAAAAGGGTTGAAACTGCTTTTAGCAACAAGTTGGCTTCAGAACTTGAGGAATTTGCATTAACGAAATATTCAATGCGAAATGCGATTCTAGTTAAAACGGTCAGCAGCATAGAACCCTACTGGACGTGGAATATGACATGTCATCAAAGCCGCTGGCTGACTTATTTCAGGTTGAATCTATTTCCCCGTCCAGTTCCTTTTAACCATCCATGGTTGTCTTACGAACTCGGACCTGCCCCTTTGCAACTGCGATAACACACAATTTAATGACACACTATGTTGTTATGCTTTGCCCAAAATATAATACTTAATGACTTTAGTTTTTACGTCCAATTTTAAAACCATTGACTTTTACACAAGTCAGGCCTGCTCTGCAGTATTTACAGCTGTTAAATTATTTTACTATCTTGTTTTCTCTTGAACGTTTTCTTATGGGGGTTTTAAAATAAGTTTGAGTATGGCAACGACAATTTATGTGCTACTTTTAATAACTTGACTTTTATGATTTTATCATTAAATCAAATAAAGATTATGAATTGATTGATTGCCTCTGGGAGGGATGACCCTCTTGAGGTGCTCCATAAAAGCTTCGATTACTGGGATGCCAAAGAGCTAGAAGTGTTCCTTGTTTTGCATGTATGTGGACATGGTAGATAAATGTAGCCATATAGAATTGTGGGCCAAGCCTGACTTTTGTAGATGGGGAAGGTAAATAATGATGTCCTGGAATTTAGGCTTAAGAGGGTCCAGGTGAAATGAGACGGAATAGTGGACAATCTTTTTCCACTTTGCAGCATAGCATGCCTTTGTGGTGGACCCTACAAGATTCATGCAGGATGTTAACCGAATTCTAGAACCTCAGATTGAGCTGCCTGGGATTTGGGTTTCCGATCTGGCTACAGGTCCAGCCAGTTCAGGACCTATTTTGGCTCGTGGACTTGTTGATGCACCTGCTGAGGTCTGCCAGATTGTTGTCTACTGCCTGTAGGTACTGCACCAGAAGGCTATGAAGCCATTCTTCCTCCCTGGAAGGAGAAGGCGTGCGTAGAATTCCGGCAAGTTGATGGATTGCCCCAAGTGAAAGAAATGGTGCTTTCGTTCGGAGGACCAGTTCGTCTGGCGAGAATGATGTATATGGTGGCACTGGAAGGTACATGTGGTGGCAGATAGCAAAATGCTAGGTCTCCTGGCTACTACAGAGAGTAGGGGAGAGTACATGATGCCCTGCTTCAGAAGGCAATATATGGCAATCCTATTGTTTGTCTTGAAAAGGACAATCCTGGCCTGAATAAATTAAAGGAAGACTTTGATAGTGAGAGGTATGGCTAGCAACTCAAGATCGTTAATGAGTAGGTTACATTTGGTAAACTTTTTAACATGGAATGTTAATGGACTGAGATCGAGGAGGAAAGTGGCTCAGGTAGCAGAACATCTTGAAAAGAGCGAGGTGTAAATTATTCTGCTTCAAGAGACCCATTTGGAACGGAGGGATTGTGGTTTATGTTTTAATAAATTACGATGGGTCCAAGAGGTAGTATGCTCAGACCAGAGAGGGAATACTAGAGGAGTGACTCTTATTATCAGAAAGGATTCAGGAATAAGATTAATTAAATATGATTCAGACTTTTCTGGTAGATAGCTGGTCGCTTCCCTCGTGCTACAAGGTAGGCCGGTAGTATGTGCAGTATACTATGGCCCAAACAATGATAACCCGGATGCCTTAATGAAATTGGAATAGTGTTTACTAGAAACATCAACACCGATTGTATTGGGTGGAGACTTCAATCTAGTTTTGAATAAGGAGTTGGACCGGACCTCGAGAGTTAAGTATAACAGTCCTCCTAAAACATCAGTCAGGCTGAAAAGTATGATGGTTGAGTTAAACTTGGTCGATATTTGGCCTCAAAAGATGGGGGCTGTAAGGGGTTTTACTTTTTATAGCAAAGAATATCACCATTATTCGCAGATTGATTACTTTTTGGTAGCTCAGGGGCTATATGATAAAGTAGAGTCAGTATCCCATACACCGGCAGTGCTTTCAGACCATTCCTCAGTAGTCCTATCTTTGAGGCTAAATCAACGAGCATTTACAATGCAATGGTCTCGGCATTATTAAAGGTAGAACTATTGGCATTGCTCATGACTTTTTTTAAATGATAAATAAATGGCATTGTCATTTACATTGCCAATAGCTTAATCGTTAAATAAATGGCATTGTCATTTACAATGCCAATAGCGTAATCGCTCGCAAATGCATGACATATTGCATTTACACCCACACAGAGCCACACACACAAAGCCACCCACACACACACAAAGCCACCCACACACACACACACACACACACAGAGCCACACATACACACAGAGCCACACACACACACACACACAGACAGAGCCACGCACACACAGAGCCACGCACACACAGAGCCACGCACACACAGACAGAGCCACGCACACACAGACAGAGCCACGCACACACAGACAGAACCACGCACACACAGACAGAGCCACGCACACACAGACACACACAGACAGACAGAGCCACTGTTTCACACATTAGAAATACTGATTTACTAATTGCAATTCAGAGTTGATCACAATTAGGAAATAAGCATTCCTAATGTTAGTACATGTGGCACCAAGTTGCTTAACGCTAAAATTGCATTTCACTTCTCCCCACAGTGGTTATGCTTGCGTGGTGGAAAATTGGTCAAATCTCCTACTCCAGACAGAGCGACAGTATGGGTTATTACAGATCATTTGAAACGGTGGGTGGCCGATAAAAAAAGAGAAGCAGATCCTGGAGCCGAGTTGTGAAAAGTACTGCCTGAATTTTACTTTTAAGGATATCGAAAAATCTGCCTATCAGAAGAGAAATGAACGTTTGTGTCTGTGTTTCCTCTGAGCAGCTACTCTAATCAAACCAACAATATAGCACGGCAACGGTAAACACAATGCAGCGCAATTCAAGCCACAATGCCAACTTTAAATTTATCTCAGTCCTGTTTTGTGACCATTCATATTGTAACGGCTACTATTTCGCTGAAAATGTAACACAGTAACAATTATACGAACGTGTAACAGACGCAAACACCAAACAGGAACCTTTGATCACATTTCTACATCACAAATACCAACAAAAAAAACCAAAAGAACTCGCTTTCATATAGACTGGACAAAGACACTGGAAGCTGTAGTCGCCAAGTAAGAGCGCAAGTGTGAATTACCCATTTTGTGAAAGTTCGTGGCGTGCTCCGTTTTTAAACTCGGTTTACCTTTCTCTCATGCGGGTGAGATAGGCCCGTGGGGAGCGCCGCCTGTTGAGCTCGGACTACACTACAACCTCCCTGGCAGAGACGGATGCCGTACCACGGGGCTCGCTCATCTGTTCATGCCTCAAAGGAGGATACTTTGATCATTACTGATTTAAGCAATTGAGCCTGATCTGAGAGGCGAGAAACAAAGCCCCACTGAAAGCCTGAGATTTAATAACTGCGCTCCAATAGTTTCTTATGGACAGTTGTCATTGGTTTAGACTGCTTTTAACATTTCACCTGCAGCGCTAACACGGGAGATGCGGAGGAATTAACAATGTGGAAAAGAAAAGTCAACAATTATCCCGATGTTGCAGGGGAAAAAATACCAATGGCTCCAAAAAACTCGGCTCACGTACAGCTGGTAGACGAAAAGGAATGCAAGCGTACAACAGCTGGGACACAGTATGTCCTTTGCAAAACCAGAAGGAGGAGCAGATAGATACCAGTGATGACAAAAATAAGGCACATTTTACACGCAATGACAAACAAACAGAGAAATGGCATGCATTTTAGAGGCCGTGAGCCAGGTATCTCAAAGTTCTGGTATGCGATATACAAGTAGTTTGTCCATTGATGAGAAAAAAAAGAGAAGATATCTAAAGCAGGCCAACACGTACTCACACCGACAATAGTGTGAATGACTGTCTCACGCGCGGACAGGCCATTTCTAGCGCATCTTCCAGTGCCTAGACCTTGTATACGGACACAAGACACTTGCACAAAGCACAGGCAGAGGGTGCAGCCTCAGCTATAATACAGTGATAGTGTAAGGAGTGCAGATTGCGGGCAAAGATAGGCATGTAGAGCCGGTTAAATGCAAACAGCAAGGACAATCCCTATAGGAGCACAAACATGAGCGGTCTGTAACCATATACAGATTAAACATACACTCTACATGACAGCACAGGAGGAGAAGTCTATCAAGGCACGCAGTACAGAGGCACATGTATAATGCAAAAGAAATGTCTGCAGTGTACTATATATATATATATATATATATATATATATATATATATATATATATATATTACCTACTGGCGGTCGCCAGTAGGTATATATAGTTAGGATTTTTTCTCTATGGGTTTTTTGAAAATTCTATGTCTAATAACTTTGGCGTTTGTGGACGGAATTGGCTGAAATTTTCAGGAAAATGGCACATTTTGTTTCTGAGCAGCCCTTGAAAATTTGGGGGGGGGTTCGTCCAGTGGGGGCCGAGAAAAAAGGGGGGTCCCAAAACGTGTTTTTAACATTGAGTTTTCCATAGGGCGGTTGGCCTCACTTTTAGCCCGAACGGCTGAATGGATTTGCACGAAACTTGGCAAAATTGTAGGGACTGGTAGCCCGATGTGCCTTTTGTAGGTCTCAATATATGTGCTCCAGTGGATTTTGAGAAATTAACGTTTAAAAAAAGATATATATCTGTAACAGCGGACCGGGCAGCGGCCCAGGACGCGTACTTTTCGCGCAACGGAGCTTTGTGAAGCGAAGCTGATTGGTTCTCTGGCGTCTGTCAACATTCCAAACAGTCCGTAGCGGCCGCCATCTTGTCTCTCGGTAGGATCGAGAGACAAGAGGAGGCCAAAGCGAAGGGGCAAATGACCATAAGGGGGAATAGTAGATCCTCGCTGACCCCCTAGGTTTGATGTGGAGGTTTTAAAAGGGCCCCGCGGGCCAAAAAAAATAAATAATAATAATAATCGAACGGCTGAATGGATTTGCACGAAACTTGGCAAAATTGTAGGGACTGGTAGCCCGATGTGCCTTTGCTAGGTCTCAATATATGTGCTCCAGTGGATTTTGAGAAATTAACGTTCAAAAAAAGATATATATCTGTAACAGCGCTCCGCCTCGCGTAACGGAGGTTTGCGAAGCGGATTGGTCATTCTGTCACTGGGCTATAGTTGGGCTACATCTGGCTGATATTTGGGCTACATTTGTTTTTTTGTGTGTCTGGCGGCCATCTTTGGGCTACATTGGGCTACATTGGGCTTCATTGGGCTACATTGGGCTACATTTGGGCTCCAACATATATATAGGCCAATGTAGCCCAATATATATTTTTCAAACTTAATTTTCGTAAAAACCACTGGAGCATATATCTTGAGACATAGCAAAGGCACATCGGGCTACCAGTCCCTACAATTTTGCCAAGTTTCGTGCAAATCCATTCAGCCGTTCGAGCTAAAAGTGAGTCCAACCGCCCTATGGAAATGAAGGAAATGAATGGGTAATTTGTAATTAGCAAATAGCTAATCGCAAACTAGGAATGGTAAAGAATCGCTATTTATTCCTTAAAGTTCGCTATTTAGGAAATGCAAAAAACTTTGATGATACATATGGCGGTTCATCTCTAACAAGATAAGAAGCATAGGGATACATTTATGATGACTGGCGCATCACCAGGGATGTGTTAGTCATTCTGTGCCGCTGTTCCGTCACCTATGGTGTGCTGCATTTACAATGCGGCGCATCATGGGGCAAAAACAGCACAGATGCGTGATGTATCTGTGCCGTAAAGGTGGCGCATTGCTGGAGTTGTATCGCAAGTGTGATGAAGCTCCAGCAAGGGTCGGGGGTGCCCCTGTCGCAGGGTTTCTGTTCTCACACAGAACTGTGGACAGAGGATTGGAACCTCGGCGAATTAGGGTGTCCCAAAACTCACGTTAGTAATCAAAAACTCCTTAGCAAGCTAGGTACAGTGTCACATTGGATATAACAAACTCTCAATGTTTAGACAATCCAGAATATGAACTTATAGTACCTCAGGATACGTGGAACTCATGAACAGTCGGTCGTTATATATTTCTTAGAAACCAGAACATGGAGTTAAGAAGAACACATGTGTATTTGAAATGTTTATTTACTAATGCCGTCTTCTGAGGCGTAGTATCTTAGATTATACAAGTACACATATTATCAGTAGCAAAATTACCAGCATAGTCAGTAGTACATAAAAAGCGAATGGTGACAGTATGTTAACATGCTGTAAATGAATAAGAGTTAGCAACACTTATAAGCAGCCGCGGGCCGTGGAGGGAGTTACGGTGAGGCAGGGAGGCGGGGAGGGGGAGAAGCAGGGTGGAGAATACAAGTACACATATTATCAGTAGCAAAATTACCAGCATAGTTACTAGTACATAAAAAGCGAATGGTGACAGTATGTTAACATGCTGTAAATGAATAAGAGTTAGCAACACTTATAAGCAGCCGCGGGCCGTGGAGGGAGTTACGGTGGGGCAGGGAGGCGGGGAGGGGGAGGGGCAAGGTAGAGAGGGCTCCACCCTGCTTCTCCTCCTCCCCGCCTCCCTGCCTCACCGTAACTCCCTCCACGGCCCGCGGCTGCTTATATCTCACCCTCCCTAATACACATATTATATTATTTGCTAAGAAGGTCTCTTTGTGTTGGTTTAGGGCGTGCCCATACTTTAGTGTCTTAGATTTGAAGGAATCACATCAGCATACACCAGCTCTCTCTTCATGTGAACCGCATCAACTGTTGTGTATGTGTGTTCGGCAAAGCAATATAAAACCCGCCTCATGCCCAGAATTGGCAGAAGTTGCACTTATGTTATGAGTATGAAGTCGTGGAGATCAGACCTCATAACAATTCTGTATCGTGTTGTTCTTGAAACTTTAGCACTCGCTGTACAGATATAGTTTAACAAGCAAAGCAGATAGTAGAGCAATAACATATTATTCTCATGTAAACCACGATGAACTACTAGGTGGAAAGCTAAAGCAACAACTAAGTGTCGTGTGCAGAAGTTGCAAAAAAGGAAAAATGGCGTTTAAACCGGTAATGAGCCCATGCTAACTTAACACGGTGTAAAGATATCCAGGACCTAGATGACACCTCCCCATGATCCGGAAACGAACTGAATAAGATAATAGAAGTGCCATCTCATGAGAGTAGATTGCAAGTTTATATGTGGACGGTCCGCAAGGTAAAGCATTAAAAACTAGGAAAATTTAATGCTAAAGAAAAATAAAACAGCCAAGTACTTTATCGAGTCTTAAGCCAATAGGCAAGGTAAATAATAAAAACTTGACAAATAAGTCAATGAATTGTCAATGAAATGCTAGTACTCAGCATATCAAACATGAAAAAGGTCTATGACATAACTGTGTATGCAAAATAAGCTGCAACAGCCTCCAATAGGAAGTCACCGTCTTCATCCGAAAACAGTTCAGCCATCCAATTTAAAAGCGGAAAAGAACATACGTGCTCTCCCAGCACCGGATCCTCTATCACCATCAGAGGACAGCTCGGTGGGTTTTCAAGAAAGCTCTGTTCCAAGAAAGACTGTGCTGCCGCCAGTAAATTCCAGGGACCAAGTAGTCCATGCATCAATGCCACAGCCATAATCCTTTCGCCAGGACAAACCAACTCGTGAGTAATGATAGGAGTCATCAGCTGATTAAAGTCGACGTCAGGAGAAACCGGTCCGCAGAGACACAAATCAATGGCCCAATCGAAATCACAGGTCAGGCAGTGAAATACAGGCTGGACACAGGTGAAGTAGGAGAATCGAAAAGATAATCCATATGCCGTGCTTAATATCGCCAACGGCATTGTGCCATAATATTCTAGCATGCGATTGCGGAACAGTGTCAGCAGCTGCAGGGTGGGAGGTTGCATAGGAGGGACATCCATATTTAAAAATGTAAAAAAGCACAAGAGCGTCCGCTGGTAATGCAAGTAAAAATGCCAATCCACGAACCAGAGTGGAGAAAATAGAATGAAAGGAAGCAGGGATGACTCCAAAGATTTTCTCAAATGAAGTCACGAGACCACTGGTAACAACTTTAAAAAAGTGCGCCAGGGTCTTTGTGGAGGATGCGTTAAAGATAGTCGGAACCATCTTGCTGAAATTGAAAGGCAAATCTGAATTAAAAGTATTCCTTTTATCGTAACAGTAAGTGAACGGGTTATTTGCTGCAGAAATGTTCTATTTCCTCCCACACATGAACATAGGGAGTTTTCAATCTGGCCACAAATACCAACCTTGGGACAGATTTCAACGGCATGGCAAGAATAAGAGCTCTTTTGTCTCAGAGAGAGGTGGCCTTGAGTTCGGCCCGTGAAACTTTCGTGCTTCACATAGCGAACACCCGTACAGAGGTGCAGACCCTTTTCAATTAACTCAGAACAATCTTCATTATTGAGCATCAAATAACTACCATTTTCCAACAACTTGAACGTGGGGATGATAGCAGGAACTGGCGTGCCTTGCAACACGCAAGCCATATTTGGTCGGTGTTTGTTGCATGAACCGTGTAACTGTATGTGCCTACACATTAGTGAATGATCTGGCGTCTCAGTGCATTCCTCTCCATTCAGATAAACTTCTTGATCATCTTTGAAACATCTGTATGTGTATGGAAGCGACCAGACCTCATGAAGAAAAGCACTACCTAAAGGTTCATAACGACCTATTGGTATATATTTCATACAATTTGAAAACTTATATAAAGCAAAAGGCAGCGTTATTAAACCGTGGATAAGGCACGTTGCCAAAAAACCCGCAATCCTCTGCTGATGATGTCACTGAGCATGTCATGAATGATGTAATATGTGACATCATCAGCAGTGGATTACGGGTAATAGTATCTCTAGTTTACTCCCCTATAGCTGTCTTTCTTTTAACATAAGTGTCTGTTTCCTTCCCTTATACTTACTGTTTTTGGTTTGCTTCTAGTTCGCGTACCGGCGAGCGAACTGGGAAGCGAACTAAGAGAAATAGAGGTTGGCACAGTTCCAAATATTGTACCAATTTTTTAATAACGGGGAGGTAGTTCTGAAAAGAACTTTTTTTTTTATTGTTTTTGTTGTTTTATATTTTTTTTATTATTTTTCGGAATTTTTTTTTACTTTTTTTGAATTTTTCTGAGGTTTTATATTTTTTTGGGTTTTTCTTGGAGGGGGCAATGAAAACGATTCATTGTAAAGGGCTCAACAGGAGCAACAAAACAAAAAAAGAAGTATTTATTATTTTGGGCGTTTCGTACAAACTTGCATATGATAGTCAATAGCTCTGTTGATCAGAGTGATGCTTTTTTCTCCGTAGGAAATGAATCCATCGCAAAATACGCAGGTGTGTTTTACTTCACCAAATTTCATTTGTATATTTGGCACCATCTCCCTGCCCTCTGGTCCCGTTACTTCCGGTACAACAGATCTTCTGGCCATAATAGGGAGATTATCTAGGTCGTTCCGAAACTGTGCAGCACTGTAGTTGTTAGGATGCCACCTAGTCATATGGCGATGCATTGTGTAGTTTCCGAAACTGTATTTTTTCTCGGTTCCTCTGGACAGTCTATCTTGACATATAAGGCAAGTTACGTATCTTGCATTTACTTTTTTCTGACCTTTGGGAATTTTAAAAAATTGCCAAATGAAGTTTTCTTTCCGGTGAGACGTCTTGGGCTGCTCAGGCAAAAACTGCCTCTCTTCGTGCTCGTCGTCCTGTTCCTCTTCTTCCTCTTCTTGTTGAATTATAACTTGAGCAGGTGGTCCACTCTTCCTTGGATGTGGTGGAGGTGGTGGGGAAGCACCAGCTGAAGCTACTAAAGAAGCCATTGCTCAGTGATCACAAAGGGTCTTTCTCTCACAATGATGAAAGTCAGAGTGAGGAAAGAAGGAGGGATTTTCATCATTTGGGAAAAACAAGAGTTCTCAACCAATCAAAAGTGTTCATTTTAGATTATATGACCTAGTCTTACATCATTAGGAAACCAAAAGTGAAATGAACCAATGAAAAGTGTTATTACCAAGTCACATGACTTGCTGTGTTTACGTTAAGCGCTTTGCAGGGCCTCACGGTTTGCTTCCAGAAACCTGCGCTTTGCGACTCGCTTCGCGTACCAGTTCGCTAACGTAGCACGTCATATGACGTATCACGCGACAACGTGGAACGTCATGCGGACGGGAGGCGTCACGATGTTGTTTTCTAACGTGGCACTTGCGGTAAAGAAACGTTTACCGGCTCGCGGTCTATTTCGCGGCATCAAGGTCAGCTAACGGGAAGCTTCCCGATTCGCGAAGCGGGAACGTAGAAAAAAAAATATTAAAAAAAAAAATTATTCATAAACATATAAAATATATTTTTGGATTTAAAGAAGAATACATTTTACAGCTACAGATATTAGCTGTTAAAAAACCAATGAAATTCACAGAAAAAACCATAGGTTATAGACCATATATAGTTAGGAATTAGCATTTACAAAACCTTGAAAATTCACTGAAAAAACCATAGGTTATAGACCATATATAGTTAGGAATTAGCATTTAGAAAACCTTATTTTACTCACACAAAACCATTGAAATTCCATATATAGTTAGTTGCACTAACTATATATCGCGCACCCGCAATCCACTGCTGATGATGTCACATATTACATCATTCATGACATGGTCAGTGACATCACTGATGACATCACTGATGACATCTCAACACTGCCGTGACCAAGAACGTTTGTTCGAAACGGGTAGGAGTTTTGCTGAAGACCTGAGTGATTAAAACTGAGATTTACCTGCCAAGAAGTGTGCCGCGTGAACTAAGAGGTTAATACAGAGTATCCCGTACGGGGAATTACTCAGGATGAAGAGAAACAGCAGCAGAGAAATTGACTTTGAGACAGCAGCAGCAGGCTGCGTAGAAAGGTTTACCAGGAGAGGATATGATCCAGCGACTTTGGAGAAAACCCTGAAAAGAGTAAGGAAAATGAAAAGGGAAGATCTCCTGAAAACAAAAGTACCAAATGACCAAACCAAAAAAGAGGGCAAATTCCGCCTAATCACTCCATACACCAGTGACTCCATGGAAATGAGGAAAATCATGCAAAAGAACTGGCATATTCTGGGGACAGATCCAATACTGAAAGGTGATATTCCAACAAAACCCCTGATCACGTACCGGAAAGCAAGATCACTGCGAGACTCATTGGTGAGAAGCCATCATAAAAGTGTGACACCGAAAACAGGCAAAATAGCGGAGATGGGGGGGTTTTTTCCTTGCGGCAAATGCAAGGCCTGCGTGGGATGCAAAAGAGTACGCACATACGAGATCCCAGGAGCAAATATTACCAAGCCCATCAAAAGATTCCTAACCTGCAGTACTAACTATGCAGTGTATTGCCTAATCTGCCCGTGTGGACTAAAATACATTGGGAGCACGATTCACCCACTTAAGATCAGGGTCCTCGAGCACCAAAGGGCTATAGAGAAAGCGGATCCCACATATCCGGTGGCGAGACATTTTGACCAGGCTCACCAGAGGGATAGAACCAAATTACAATACTTTGGCCTGGATTCGGTACCTGAGAACCCAAGAGGAGGGGACAGATTAAGGACACTGAGACGGTTGGAGTCAAGGTACATAATTGACCTTATGACAAAGGCCCCCAGGGGATTGAACCACGGGGAAGAATTGGCAGTTCATTTGGGAAAGTAAACAAGATGTAACATACAGACCTTCTGGAAACTGTGTAAACGCAGCAGCGTGGGTTCTGAGTTTTGAGTTTTGAGTTTTGGGTTTGGCATTGTGTTGGGGACACTGTACATATTGGGCACCGGAGACTTAATTGAACATGAGATTTACCAATGCATGGTATGATGGACTCTGGAAACTTTATTTTGGGACTTATTATGAGCACCAAACACCCACCCCGGATGTGCATAGACGGGGGACCACGCCGATCCACGGCGAGACACAAGTTGTTTCCATGAAAGGGCAAAACAGCACCTTATGTTGAACTGTATCTAACATGTTCCAAGATGGCGCGCCCGTTATCACGAGTGAGTCCATCTTCTATGTTAATGTTTGCTATATCCATGGCGCGTCCTCACAGTGTAGTTGACACTGAGGAAGGCGTAAGCTGAAACGCGTCTGTTAACAACTATCTGTGATTAAATTTTGGCGTGAGCACTACTAAGCTGTTTGGTCCCACGAGTGCAGTTCTTTGAAGTTGGATTAACTTTTGGAGGCTGAGCTTGATACGAATGCGGGTACCCATTACCGCATACTGCACCCGCCCGCGAGTGCCCTGACTTTTCCAGTGGGACAGGGAGCGCCATATATATATATATATATATATATATATATATATATATATATATATATATATATAACGCTACCAATTCCGTCAGTTCCAACAGGAATACAGGCACTCAGGAAGCATGCATCGAAAGTTATTTATTTCAGCGAGCTATGAGAAACAGAAGCGTTTCGGATTGCTCCTTCGTCAGTGTTAACATGTAACACTGACGAAGGAACAATCCGAATATATATATATATATATATAAACTACCTGTGTGTACACACACTTGATACACACATGCAGCCTGTATTTATAAGACCCACAGAATCACCCCTAGCAGCATGTGGGCACAGAGAGTACATTTGCACGCAATCTAAGATTAGTTACCTGTAGGGGTAGCGGGTACACGAGACACAGGCGAAGCCTTAACAAAAGATCTGCTCATGAGATCTACGCATATACACAATGTATAAGTAGTTAGCACATGTACAGACTGAGCCTAAGGAGTGTAAGAGCAGAGAGAAAGTTATCTGTGCATGTTCAAGAAGAAGTAGCAAGCTGTACATATACAAACAGTTACAGTAATCGATACTTGCGCACTGTATCAAACATACGCAAAGCATGAGCAATCGGTACGGAGAAACAGAGCTACTGCAAGCAGACACAATAGCCCAGGCAGTCCATGCATCACATAAAGAAATGACACACTGTGCTTGTAAATAAGGAGCGTTTGCCATCTGAACGTGTCTATATATGTGCACATTGTAGTAGCTGTAAAATTAAGGCACTCGGCTGTGGCTAGTACTCTATCCTTGAATGCATGGCCCATTAGCCGTTCATACACATGCATTCTATACATGTACTTTTCGATCAGTCTGTGTATGCGCCGTTTACACGCATAGGTGGTGCGAGGCAAGTTTACATGCTAAAGGTGCTGTAATAGACCCTAAAGGTCGGTCTCGTCGTGACAGAGTGCAGAGTGCGTACTGTTGGCCTTGGCTATCAGAGCGAGACACACCGCGCTTTCAACAGCGCCTGCAGCCAGGAAGATGCCAGAGAGCCGCACAACGCGGCTCCGGGACAAAGGCTGTGGCCTCGGGAAGCACAAAGAGTGAGGGGCTCCCTCCAGCTCTGTACTCGCCCGAAAGTTCCTGCGAGTGCTGTAAGGTGACACCACGGGCGCGGGAAGTGGCTTCCACAGACATCTCCCTGTTGCGCCCTCAGGTCTAAACATAGCACCCCATTCCCCGGGCCGTAAACCGGACTCACCGCCAGCGAGCAGCAGCAGGCCGCAGCTCCCCAGCAGCAGCAGCGGGAGGCACGGCTCCATGGCCGCCTCAGGCCAGGGGCTCCATGGCCGCCTCAGGCCGGGGGCTCCATCAGGCTCCGCCAAGCTCTGTGGCCTTTCTTAGCTCAGTTCCCGGGACACGGGGCAAAGGGGGACGGGGCTGGGCTGCTGTGGCAAGAGTGACCAAACAAGACGATCCTCACCGGCGGACGGAAAAAAAAAATGGCGGCCGCAAAGCTCCGCAAATTTCGGATTCGGGGGCGTGTTTGGCCGTCCCCAAAAGGGGCATGGCTAACAAGTGGAAAGAACAGCACGAACACGCCCCTGAATCCGAAAGAGACGGAGCTTCTTTCGAGGGATGCCTCTCTCCTCCAATGGCTGGCCTCCGTTTAGGAAGCCAGCCAATGGAGGAGAGACGAGGAGAGAGGCGGGTTTAAAGCACCCACTGAAAGACATTAATTCTCCGACTTCCGGCTTGCAAGCCAGCCGTCGGTCCTCGACCTAAAAATTAGGGCAAAGAAGGTGGGGGCTGGACAGGACTCTTATTGGAAGAGGAGGTGACATTTAGCTTAGAGGAAAGAACGGTTGACTTCTTCCGGAATAATGAGGGTTCAACAAAAAGTATTAAAGTTTGGGATGCTTTTAAAGCATATACAAGGGGAATATTAAAATGGTTGGTAAAAAACGTAAGGTAAAGCTGGAAGATGAGACCTAAATAAGAGAGATCAAAGCCAGAGAAAGTGATCTCCAGGAGGCCTCGATGGAAGGATCGGATAGAGTACCCTTGCTTAGCAGAGAATTGGAGGGGTTCCAGGCAAAATACCAGGCACAGTTAGATAAGAGGATACTAGATCAATGGAAAGTTAGTAAGCTCCAGCACTTCGCAGGTGGGGAAAGGTGCAGTTCATTGCTAGCCTGGAAGGCCAGAACAGATAGGGCCAGGAACACAATACAGAATCTGAATGGTGGAGAGTCAGGGGAATTATTGAATTCTAATGCGGATATCATCAAGGAGGCTTGAAGCTATAAGAGTAGTCTTTACAGTGAGGATATGCAACCTATGGGGGATTGTATAGAGGCATGGTTAAAAAGCATTGAGCTTCCAAAACTATCCATCGAACAAAGGAACGGGTTAGAGCGGGAGATCTCTGAAGAGGTTAAGGTGCAGTGCAGAAGTATGGCCAGGGGTAAGGCAGCTGGGCCAGATGGGCTTCCAATTGAGCTGTATACGTGTATTATAGATAAAATAGCCCCTACGTTAAAAGACCTATTCAATGAGATATACATTAATGGGGAGATGGTTCCTAGTTCTTGGCTGGGGGCCACGATAACTTTGATAGCCGAACAAAGATCCGCAAAAAGTGGAGTCGTACCGACCAATATCTCTTCTGACCGCAGACTATAAGATCTTCTCAGGGATTATTGCATCTAGAGTGGTAAAGGTTATAAAGGAAGTCATTCATCCTGATCAAAAGGGATTTATCCCGGGGAGGCAGTTAAATGATCTCGCGTTCTTGATGATAGGGGCTATAGATCTGGCTGAGGTCCAAAACCTACCCTTGACCATAGTGGCTGTGGATGCAGCCAAAGCTTTTGATCAAGTGTGCTGGGCGTATCTTTGGAAAGCATTAAGTACCTTTGGCTTCCCGCAGAATATTGTGAAAACTATACAAAACCTCTACTATCTTCCTAGAGCTAAAGTGCTAGTTAATGGAGAGTTGTCAAACTGGCTTTCTATTTCAAGGGGCACCAGACAAGGTTGCCCCTTATCCCCTCTCCTGTTCAACTTATATATAGAGCTCTTGGCTAATTTGATTAGGCAAGATCATACCACTATACATTTTAAATCTGGTGGGATGAAGGCTATATTGGCCTTGTATGCAGATTACCTGATTCTATACACTATTAACCCGCACAAGGCTATTCCTAATTTGATGGAAAAGGCAGAGAGGTTTGATTTAATTTCCGGATACAAGATAAATGCAGAAAAAACGGAAATAATGGAGGCCAACCAGAGTATAAGGAGCTTGGAGGCCAGATCCCAAATATGGTATTTAGGAAAACAGATTACGCAGAAACTAGAGGAGGTTCCTAAACCAAACTGGAAGAAAATCAGACAGGAGATTGGGAATTTGTTGTTAAAATGGGCTAATTTACCATTAAACATCTATGGTCGGGTGAACCTTATAAAAATGATTATCCTACCCAAGGTCACTTTTCTTTTCAATTCAATTCCGAGAATAATCAGCTTTATTTCGAT
Source organism: Lissotriton helveticus (assembly GCF_964261635.1). Lineage (NCBI taxonomy): Eukaryota > Metazoa > Chordata > Amphibia > Caudata > Salamandridae > Lissotriton > Lissotriton helveticus. The sequence goes on along the minus strand of NC_136057.1, from coordinate 709,288,389 downwards.
AAGAAAAATATCTTAAAAGCATTTACATAAAAGAACAGATGAAAACCATAGCATTTAAAATCCTCGGCTAATCAATTAAAATAATATGCTTTCAATAAATTAGACAAAAAAGTCTAAATACATGACCACAATTAAACAATGACTTTTAGCCGTTTAAATCTGATCGACCAAGCCCAGCCTAGGTATTTGGACATACCACAAACATACAGGGGCCGGGTGTCGGACATCAAGATTTGCAGAGCGACTATATGATGTCTGGTACCCAGCTCCCTGCATTAAGGTTTTAGCCACCTAGATCTCGGAGATTTGTAAGCCGGGCATTCAAATAAAAAGTGGGCAACAGACTCCACTCTAGAGATGCAAAATATACAAAAGGGGGAAGTTTGCGCCGGAATATTCCAGCGAGCAGACAGTTCTCTCAATGGCAACAAACCCACCCTAAACTTAAAATACAAAGCCCTATCAAGGGATTTGAAATCAAGTGAAGGTAAGGTTCACAGAAGGCCACATCCTTGATCCTGAGGAACTCGATAGTTGTCCTGCTTTGCTTGGGATTGGAACTTAATTTGTTGGCTACCCACTGCCAGTACATAGTCTTGAGGACAGCTTCGGGGGGAGCACTTCTAGATACCCAAGCATCCCCAAGTCCCAGGTTACCAAGCAAAGTTTTGACATCATTGAGCCATACAATTTTAGACTAGCCAGGCATCGACAATATTTTTAGCAGCCCTTCCGCATAGCTAACAAGTTCAGGAACCCTCCACAGGCGAGCCCATAATAGTAGCGGGCGGAGTTGGGCCTGGTCTTTAATCGAACGGCAACCCATATCCAGCAACAGGGGCAACGTCGTGGTGCTCTGAGGGAGGGACATCAAATCCTTCAAAAATGTATTCTCAGATCTGGAGAGATCGTCAATATTGTTTGATCCCTAGAGTTCGGCCCCATAAAGTGCTGCGCTAACTCCTCTTACTTTATAGATGTCTAACACTGGGGCAATAGGTTTAAATGAGGTCGAGCGCTGCTCTTTAAGAAGAACCCCCACAACCCTTTTATGTCCCAGCAAAATTTTCTGGAGGTGAGGGCCCCACTGCATGGAATCAGACAGACGGATACCCACATAATCATATTCCTTAACCCTTTCCAGGGGCACAAGCTTCATGGGTGGATTCAATACCAAATACTTGGTTTTATCGGTATTGATTTTGAGCCCCTTACTGGTACAAAAAGACTGGAAATTATCCAAAAGGCTCTAAGCCCATTGGAGACTTAGAAATGAGGAGGGTATCATCAGCGAATAGGAGAGTTGGTATTTTCTTGCCCGCCAGGGAGGGAGAATCAGATGCTTTATTCAAGAGGTGCTCCACCACTCCGATCACATATAATGAGAACAGAGTGGGGGCAAGAACACATCCCTGGCGGACACCCCTATTTACTGTGATTTTAGCCGTCTTCTGGCCCTGAGTACCCAACCTCAACTGAGCAAGTTCACAGTATGCAATTTCACCAGTAAGGACAAAATATAGGCAGGGATCCCTAAATCAGAAAGTAGCCCCCATTAGCGATCCCGAGGCACCAGGTCAAAGGCAGTCTTTAAGTCAATAAAGGCGAGATAAAGACTGCCTTTGCCTAGTACAACCACCTTCCAGTATATGTGCATTAGTCTAAAAACATGCTCAATGGTCCCCGTGCCTGACCTAAAGCCAGCTTGGAAATCCGAAAGGATTTTGTTCTCAACCTCCCACTGGAGCACTCTCCCGAGAACCACATTTCCAGCTACCTTCTGGGTAGAATCTATTAGGCTTATAGGGCGATAATTGGCTGGGTCGTCCCGACAGCCCTTTTTAAAGATCGGGACAACCTCAGCCCCCTTCCAAGAATCTGGAATTGCCGCACCATAAAAGGTAGCATTAAGTAAGGATGAGATAAGCCTCCCCATTCTTTGGAATTAAGGCAGAGCAGACCCCCCGGTATCCCGTCAGGGCCTGCTGCTTTATTTGGCACTAAAGATTGGATCACATCTTCCACTTCCTTGGCTGTAAATGGGAGGGCCTCGCTCTCCCCAGAGTGGCCCAATGAAGGTAATGTAATCAACCCCTGCCCATCAACTAGATGGGTAGAATAGAGAAGGGAAAAGTGATCAAACCACGTTTGCCCAGTAATGTTGCAGGTGATAAGGGTACTGTCAGGCCTGTTCGTGGTCCTTACCAAGTTCCAGAAACCACCGGAGTCCCTCCCAGCACTGGCTACCTTTAGGTCACTCCAAAACTGGTCATCCCAATCCTTTCTTGCCTCACTGATGGAGAGCTTATAATCCTTCCTGGCAGCCCGAATCAGCTCTGGGTCTTTCAGCTTAACAGCCTTCACCAGGGCTGTTTTCGTCTGCCGGCACTTTTTAGAAAACCAGCCCGAGTTGCACTTAGGTTTCTGATGCTCCCTTGCAAGGGAATCCCTACATGGTTTTATAAATAGGTTTCCCAAGGCTTTTGTGGTATTGCTAAAGAGCCCAAGAACCTCTGAGGGATCCAAGGTGGAAGTGTCTAGCTCGGTCAGGGCCGCTTCCATCAAGGCCCCTATATTCTGTATCTTCCCCTCGTCCAGGGCAACCATACACCATTTAAGGCGCCTCCCTCCATTAGATGGGCAAACCTCTGAGGTTGTTCTTAATTGTGGTTCATGTAGGCCATCAATTCCATTAACTTTTCAAAAAGAGAACATAGTGAAGCTTCAGGGAAAAATTGGGAGTTTCATTTGGGCTTCAAATGGTCCGAGGATAGAATGGAAGAAGTTGAGGAGGAGGCTAGAGGCAGGGGGGTTGGTGTTACCTGATTTATGGACTTATTAGCATGCCTTCCAGTTTAAGAACTTTTGTATCAGGGCGAATAAGCCGGATGGATTATCATTGGGTATGCTTTTTGAGGCAATGTTGGTGGATGTTACTCAAGGGCAACATAATTTTCTCTTTAAGTATGGACACACAATTTCTTTTTTTTAAGTGAGGCTGAAGATTTTGAGGTCTGCCCTAAGAATGTGGGTCTATCTGCAGAAAAGGCTGGGAGTCCCTTACAATTCAACATGGGTCCCGGGGTACCACAGAGTTCCTGAAAGAACAACTGAGTCAGCCCTTAAAATCTGCAGGGCTGCACTATAGGGCAGATCTTAAATTAAGATCAAGTCTAGTGAGTTGGGAAGTTCTAAGCAACCTCACAAGGGGACAGTTGACAAGTTTCAAGCATTACCAACTACATTCTTGGTGGGCAACCCAGGACTGGGCAGATAAAGAAGATGACTTGAGACTCAATCAGGTTATGAAAACTGACCTATGGGCAAAGGAAGTCTCATATTGGTATTGGGTTTTATTGGAGGCAGATGATAGTATGGAAAGTGAAATCCCAAACTTATGGGCAGATCAATTCTAGGATAACGACGTGAAGCAACTTCGGTTTGATTCTTTTTCCATTTTACGATCAGTTGCAAAACCTGCCTCGCTTAAACGCAATCATCTTTTTACTACCTTTGGGGTGTATTGGTCTCCAACTAAACTATCACAAAAAACAGGTAACATCTACTACTGCCCAAGATGTAGGCTTCCTTTAGCAGATGATCTACATGTTTTCCTGTGGTGCCCGAAGATCGCCTCTTATTGGACTTCGATATGTGATTTTCTTGGTGAGGTGATTGGTGAACAGATCAAGGCAAGCCTAAGCCTTGTATTTTTTGGAATATGTCAAGAGGTTGCTGTTCGGACAAACCCACTTACGGCAAAGTTTATTTTCTATGTGTAGGCTCTGGAAAGCAGAAAATCCTCCATAATTTGCAGAATGCCTCAGAAGCATCATTTATATGAGTCTATCTGATATGGCGTGTGACCATAGGAGTCAGGATAAGATCTGGACAAAATTGTTTGATTGGAGGGAGAAAGAGATTGGGTCCAATGATTAAGCCAAATATGCTGTGGGTCCCGGCCTCTACTTGATTGATGGTCCCCCGTCGTTACAACAAAGGACCTGGAGTGGAAACAGCAGTTTTCTTGTGTTGATGGGCTCTGTTTTTTCCCTTGGTTTCTATGGGATAGGAGCAATCCTAGCAGGAGAGTTGGCAGAATGAGGACAAACAAAAAAGATCGTTAATGTGACTCTGCTGGCGATAAAGGGCCATACTCACTTTATTGTTATTGGTCTAGAAGTACTCCCGAGCCCAAAAGAGGAGTCTGTGGAAATGGACTTGCACAGCGTGGTCTGGAAAAGGCTTGCCCTGCAACAGGTTGTTGCTGTCCCACCACCCCAGAGATTGGAAACAGCCCTAACCAACACTAGATCTGCTCAGAGACTCTCAGTGGGTGACAAATGACCCAAGAGATTCTTGCAACGGACAAGTGTGGAGCCTGGCGTTCATACTATGGTAATGCAAGAGGCCATCCTCTTTAGGAGGCGTATGACTCAGATTGTGATTTGACAAATAGGGTGAAAAAGAGGTAGGAGCTGCTGTCATATGCTGCTGGTCGGGGTATGCTTTGCATGTAACTGCCTTTAGTACAGACAGCAGGAAGGTGCTGAATCTGCAGGGGTTGACGGTGAGACTTGGTTGCAGGTATAGTGACTCCAAGGTAACGAAGCAGGAAGGTTGCAGTATTGTTGTGAACTACATATAGTTGCTTGCCTGTGCTCTTCATCAGTCAATAGTCGAGGTAGGTGAAAACAGAATTGTCCTCCATCTCCTTAGACAAGCGTCTCCCACTGCTAGGCACTTTGTGAAGATTCTCAGAGAGGTGGTAACCCCAAAGGGAAGCACGTTGAATTGGTAATGATGACATTACTACAAAGGCAGGGGTATCGCCGGTTGCCGGGATCAATCGAGACGTGAAGGCATGATTCGCATCAGGTCTAGTGTAGTCATGTAGTCACTTTAGTCAGAGTTAAAGGATGACATCCTGCCACAAGAAAATGTTCCAACAGGATGTATAGATTAAGGGGGCAGAGGTCCAAGATTGGCCTGAGGAAGCAGTCCTTCTTGGGGATGAGGAAGTAAGGAGAATAGATGTTATGAGGCCCTCTTTCTATGGCTCATTTGTGGACGAGTGCTCAGGTTTCTTCCTTTAGAAGGCTGAGATTTTCTCTGCCAAGGATATGTGAACAGGATGGAATGTTGGAAGGGTTGTGAGAAGCACCAGGCAATAGCTATAGCGAACTACTGTGAGTACCCACTGATCTGATAGGGAAATTCTCCAAACTCCCCCTCACCCCCCAACCCAACAGGTGACGTGATTAGGTGGGAGATGGGGCAAGTTGGTGTTTAGCTGTGGAGTTACCCTTGCTGGAGTCATTCCTCTCCCAATCCTTATTTTTATTGACCCTATAGGCACCCCTGGAGTACCTCTTCGCACCGGAGGTGAATGCCGGTGTTGACCTACCGAAAGGCTGTCTCCGCGGTAGTTCGGGTACACCAGATGTTAGCATTGGAGGTGGGGCGCACCCAGACACCATCTCCTCTGGTAAAAAAATTTCCCAGGTCCTACATTTCCTCCCACTTGGCTCTATCAAAGCCCCAAGGAGTGGTGAATGCGCCACTGCATAACGTCACCTATGACCACTCCCTTGCAGGCTGCGTCCAGCTTTTTGCTCTCCTTCTCAGACAGCGAGGCATCTTCTGTGGCGCGAGCAGAATCCAGCTTTCATGTGATATGCATGAAATAGGCAACATGGCCTCCAATATAGGGTGCTCCTTTAATGCCACTCTCCTCTTCTGAGGCAGCCTTTGTAGGTTCAGGTGGAGGTGGTTTTGCCAAAATCTTCAGAGTAAGGTGATGGCTACAGAAGCACTACTGTTTTAAGTAAAGCTCGTTCTCTGGCATCTAGAGGATGGGCTGCTTCAAATTCTCAGAGCTGGCCATGGAGGATGCTATCGGCAACAACAATGGCCTGGGAGTAGACAAGGGCTCATGTATCAATAGAACCTTGGCCTTCGAATGGAGTTGAGCCTTGATGTAGGCCTTGTGACTCAACAGTTGGAAGGGGTTGACGCCATTAAACAGGCCTTCCTTTGGATCAAAGGCCTTAGTTCGGTAACGAACCCTAAAGGCGGAAGAACCTCTGCAGTCCCTGGTATTTTGTGCACAGGGCTCGACACCAGACTCACTCAGGAGAGGTGTTCTGTATTGGCATGAGGCCTCTTAAGAGGCTTGGACTGGGTGTTGGAGTGGACGTACAAATGGCCCAGGTCTTCATTCGAGGGGCGCTGGTCCTAGAGGTCTGTGGAGTCTCCTCCTTTTTCTTACGGTTGGAGGAACTGGAGGAGATGGCCTCTGGGTTGGGCATCATCTGATGCGATGGGATTCCTGAAGGGTCAGCATCCTTACTTTCATCTGCATCTGTTCTATTAATGAGTTTCCTCTTTTCTGTGCATTGCCTCTTTTTCTCATTACGGGTTGATTTTTTCACCCAAGTTTTGGACTTACTAAAGGTGCTCTGTCATAGAGACCTTGTGTCTTCAAACTAGTTAAACAGTGGTGTTAGGGATTGTAACAGTTTTGGAACTAAAATTTCGTAAAACAATGCTATTTAACCAAATGGCTGTATGATCTGTTTAAAATTCCTAACAGAAATATGTACTGCTTTTTTGTTTATTGGTCTCTTCAAAGTTCATCTCTGCTCATTTGTACATCTACGAGAGAGCAGTCTGCGTGCTCAAGGGAGAATTGAGTTTGGGCGGCAAAGAATTATGCCAGTTTCTCAGATTTCTCAAAGGGTTTGGCATCATCTGTAACCTTGATTCATTAAAATTAGAGGCAATTTGTTTGCCTGCTCTGCATAGTATCGTATATTCAGCCCTACATATTACTAGCATTCACGTCTGGACAACTGCCTTACACCAAAGGTTTTGGGACTGTGAACAGTTAAGGTGGTTTGTATGTCCTAATTAATTGCTCCTGCCCATGTGTCCTAATTTCGAGCATGGCCATGCAATTTATCAGGTGACACATGATCTTGTCTATCATTCAAAAGCTATTTTCACTGTTAGGGCTGTAGCTGGTTCTATGGAGTAAAAGCTGAAGTACAGTTAATGGGGTATTCTATATGTTAGGTTTAGAATAAGCTACAACGAAGGTTAAACCACTGACTAATATTTATTAAAAATCAAATTCAATGGTCGCATTAGATTGACAAATATAGAGAAACAGTATATTTTAAAAGTTCTACTTTCTCTTCCTGACGCCCCGTAGGCTAATTAAGAATTGTCCTGCATGCAACTGGCCCTCCAGGGCTGCTTTAATGTGGTGTGGAATACTGCTAAGGCAGAGACAATGGTTTGTGCCTGGCTGGATGGGTGGGGGATGTGGGGGAGGGTGTGTGTGGGGGGAGGGGAATATGACAAAGCATAACCAAAGTAGGAGGAATCGGGGTGAACCTGTACATTTATAGTTTAGTGCTAAGGCAGGTCTGGAGAGCAGGGTTCTTTGATCTCAAAACACAGTTCAGCCTCTGGTTTCAGAGGAGGACAATGGCCCCAAAATTAGTTTAGAGTGGTTGAGTGGCAGGGACCTTCTCATTACAATAAACAAAGTCCATAGGTGTGTCACAAGCTCCCTCCTAGGTCAGAATGATTTTGCCATCTCGATGTTTACTGTGAATGTAGCACTGTGGAATAGTATGCAGTGAGACAAACAGGATGTGCTAAAGAGGGAAGATTTGCGCCTTTGGGAACTTTTAGCCCTTTGGCCAGGAAGTGTATAGTATACCCCACCTTCTGGTTATTGTACTGTTAAATAGCACTACACCCCCTGTCGCCCCTTAGAACACTTGCTAAGCCTGTGGCAGAACAAAAGAGGACTGGACCTGTTTGTACCTGTGTGGATAGCTGAAGAGCTGGACCTGCTTCCACTTGTATAAGGGAGTAAGACGTGGACTTCATAGGTCGGTTGACTGGCCTCCTGTGCGTCTATAGGGACATAAGGTACAACCGGCCTTTTTTCCTACAGCGTCTAGCAGACCAGTTACAACTGAAATAGGAGCGGACCTTGATGGTGGCCTCTGCTCGAGTATTTCCTGGAGCCTAATTGCAGTCTTTGAGGTCCTGGGAGCTTTAGTAGTGGCAAAGAGAAATTACCACAGAAAGTTTGAAAAGCTGTGACTCAGAAAAGATTTGGTGCGACCTTTCGGTAAAGGTGGCCAATTTCAAAAGACTGACAGATATAGCTTCAGACTTGCTTCAATGGAGAAATGGGCAGTTTTCGGAGAAGTATCTAGGACACTGGCATCTTTTAGTTCTTCATACCAGTTTTCCTCATCATATTTGGGGCTATAATTTGTCCTCATCAAAATTGTCAGAGTCGGTGCCAAAACAACTGAGTAAAGTTTGGTCCCTACAGTGTGGTAAGTAAAAAGTGTCTGAATCTGAATTTTGATCTGGGTGTATTAACAGCAGGGAGAATCTATCCACTAACACCTTTGCCAGAATTTTATAACCTGTGTTAGGGAAGGTCAACTGTCTGTAGAAGCTTAGGGCTTCCGGTTCTCCACCAGGTTTTGGTAATGAAATCAAGAGTGCCTCGCGCAAGGAGGCTGGGAGGCAGGAGGTTTCAATGCCTCAGACTGCAGAGCTTGTAGGCAGGGCACCAGCAACGAGGCACATGCTTTGTAGAACTCCGCAGAAGGGCCACCCGTTTCCAGGTTCTACTTGTCACAAGAGGCCTTATCACTTCACTTATTTCAAAAAGTGTAAGGGGTTCAGCTAGATTCCGCCTCTGATCCTGAACAAGCTGGGCAAGTTCAGAGCAGAGATAAAGGAGGTGATGGCCTCTGGAGTTGCATTTCTGAGCGAGTGATATTGGAGGGTGTAATGATGGGTCATTTCGTCATGAATTTCTCTCTGAGAATAGAGAAGAGAGCTAACAGTAGAGCGCAGTCTTCCGAGAGGTTCGCCAGGACGATCTTGACGGATCAGCCAGGCTAGGAAAGAGCCTGCCCTGTCCACCTCAATGTGAGTTTAAGCTGAATGGGCAGCGTAATTATGACAGCGCTACTGCTCTAATAGCGTAATGTAGTGTGCCAAATCAGGTGTGCCTATCCACCAGTCTATCCTGACTAGGACCGGGCAGAGTTCGCGGAGTTCCGCTATGCAGAACTTCGCGAAGTCACAAAAAAAACTCAATGGAGTTCAGCAAGTGGCAGAGTGCAGCGGGAACTGCCGTTCACGTTGATCTTCCTGCCGCTCGAGTAGAAAGTTTACCCGAGTGGCAGCTTGCGCTTGCCAACTTACCGTTGAGGTGTGAGGCACAGCAGCCAGCACCACATTCAATTCCCTCTGCAAACCCATCAAAGAGAGTGTAGCTGCTACAATTCGTGTGTATAGCACTGTTGTCTATTCAAGGTGCGATTGTGTGGCCTAGTGAGAGGGCGCAGGCAACAGTAAGGATTAGGCCTGAACCTGCCCCTGGGCACCAGCATCCACGGCAACTGTCATAATTTTCCTCAGCCTGATCAGACCCCAGGATCCCAAGTAGGTGCAGAGTGTAGCTTTGGCGTCATGCATGCATCCGATTCAGCAAGGATAGCTGCGTATATTCCAGGTGATAGCTCGGCGTTAGGCCCGTCTTAGTAGTGGTGGTGGAAGCCTGGGCCCGACTCTACTCCCGAGCCCCGCAGTGGTACACTGCGCTGCCTAGGAGTGCTCCCCGGTCCTCACGTTATAAGTCTCACCCCACCGTGCCAGAGCTGCACTCACCAGGCCAAGGCAGGCAGGTATTCCCCAGGTGCAGCATCTCCAGCTCACATAGACATCACTCAGAGGCGAGACTAGGCCCTATATGGTCCCCGGGCTCATCACAGCAGCCGCATGCCGGGAACAACTAGAGGCACAGTATAGCTGCACCAAACCCCCCCCCCCCCACCCACCCCCACCCAGACCCCTCCACCCCCCGCTCACAATGTTGTAGGGGCAGCAGGGCGGGGGGTGGGGGGTGGAGGGGGTACCGCAAGCCAACAGGTAGGTTCTCATCGGGCCCCCTGTATCTCGCATCACCACGGTAGAGCCTTCGCACTCCAGTGGCATAGCGTCACCACGTCCATGGAGGCGTCGTTAGTCAGGCCCGACCAGAAGTCCACCCAGAACAGCAGGTTATCGTAACAAGTTGATGTTCAGTTGGGACCCGCAGGGCCACAGTGCACTGCACTGTCAGTAGGGACCAGCATCTCTCTACCCGTGGTCAGAATACCACGCAGGTATAGGCTGCAGCTAGGCCTCTGGTGTCGCTCCGATCCCAATCCCTCAAATCACACGAGGAGCGGCTCTATATGCTCCCGGCAAGCTGGTGAAGCAGATGGTGCAGGGAGGAGCGGCTGTTATCTGCTTGCAACCAAGATTATTGCCAGATAATGTCATACATGTGCCATGCCTCACTAGCAAATGTCCTCCATCTTTGCCCTGCTAGCAGCCCCCGCACCCCCGGTCTACTTCATTTATAACAAGTCTTTTTCTTCCTTCTAACATAGACTTGAAGCTACAGTTACTGATCAGCCGATCTAAACTAATTGAGCTTATCTCTCTGCACTAAGGATTATACTTTCATCTCTCCAGTCCGTAACATTGGACGCATTCCTTTTCTGAGGCAATTAAATAAATTGGTTCCTAACAAGCACACTTTTCTTCAGATGCAGTCTTTCTCCCAGGACTGGCCACTCCCAATTCACCAGAACAAACTCATAAGAAATCCTATGGTTCTTCTAAAAAATCTCCACAGAGATTTCCCATTTTAAGCGATATGGTGATGCTTCAGAAATTTCTCCAGTTTTCAAACTTAATTTCGGTCACCAATTCTCTGTTTTGGGGCTTAATGAGTTGGAAGCTGAACATCTAAAAACATATTGTCTTCCCAGTTGCCTTCACACCCATAACCACACTTGTTTGATTGTTTAAACACTGTGCATGAACCTACACAAAAAATAAACAGAAACTGAATTATGTACCTGTTGGAAATTTTACAATTGTATCTCCACTATAGCCGTTTACCACACATTTGATATTCTCCTATATATTACCTTAAAAGAAAAATTGTTAAGTAATAGGACATCAACACCAAGGCAGATGTTACCTCAATGAGAAATTGTCACAAAGTAATTTGTGATTTCTATGATATAAAAATCAAGCACTTTAAAATCGCATTACAATAGAATATAACAAAAATACCAAACTCTTTAAACTTTTAATCATGATGCTACATGCATTCCTTGGAATGTACCTCAGGTTGAAATGGGATTATGACAGAATACTAGCTGTCCTGGGAATATTTCACGGATTTTTAATTACGCCACATTTCAGGTAGGCTCAGAACAATCTTATTCTTTGAAGTATAATACTAAGCCATTTTCGTATTATTTTTTACGGTGTACTTCTAAAAATAGAGAACAATGGTAATAATAAATGGCAATGGTATTCCATTAAAAAATTAAATTTCTTAGTGGAATTACTAAAACATACAGTGACCAAAAAGAGATTTCTCATTGTGTTAGAAAGGCATAACCTTCCTAGGCCCGCTTTCCTGGTTGGGACCTAATCAGGTATAAGACAACTCTTTGACAGGGCAGAGTTTTCACTTTCAAAAAGAGTCCAGCTTAGTACAGCAACTAGTTTTCATTGTCTGTCACGTCCCTGAAAGATTAAATCACATATCACTTCAACAGATAAACTATCTGTAAGACAAACAAAAGTATACATTAATAAGTTATGGATAATTATGTCAATGCAAAATGGATAGACATCAAAGAGAAAATAGGACCAATGAAGGAATAGTAAGAAGACATCAGCTAAATGTAAAACAAAAAAATAGGACCTTTAAAATGACAGAATAAGAAGGGAAAAGCTGAAAAATGTAAAAGAGTGGAGAGAAAAACAACTTACACTGCAGAATTTTACTAAGAGCAGTATGTCATAAAAGCACTTAATGATAAATGTTTAGCAAACTTGCTGTCCAATTACAATTATCGCCACAATCTAAATGTTGCAATATATTTTAACATTTTTGCAATGTATCCAAAAACAATATACTGAGCAGTGTACCTGTGTTGACCTTCTGGACTGTCTAGCTAGCCTAGATCTGGCTTTTCTTTGGGATTCAGACTCCTCATCTCGGACAGGAGTGAGGTATGATCTGAAAGAAAAGTTAGATATAAAAGTTAAAGTAAGGAAATAATCGAGATGCCTAATATATCAAAGCGAAATTTTCTCATTTAAAAAAAAAATTCTAATATGTAACAGAATAACATCTTGGACTTTGATAGCTAGTTAAAGCTCAGTTGGGTCTATAACAATGACAAGTGAAATGGAAGAGACACATACAATGTACATTTAGTATAAAATATTCAGGTTATGGATTTTGATCTGCGGGATTATCTTTTTCATTTACAAAGGAGTCCATTTGCTTCCTAATCAACATGCAGCAACAGAAGTCACCCGGGTGCAAGAGTGTGATATGTTTAGAACAGAGTCCTTAACAGTTTGACAGAATGTGAAACATTTCAATTATTGCAATGTCTTGGAATCAGTTTTCTTTACTCAAAGGGACATAACGATCCCTAGGTTTTACAATTAGTGTACTTAATGAAGTGTACTTATTGATGTTTAGACTCTTCTGAACAGATTTCAATATCTTTACACAGGACTCAATGTGTGGTCAACTAAAGATTATGCAATGCAAAGAACCGATGCAGTCTTACAATGCTAAGACAGTGGAAGAAGCATGACATTGCACCGTTTCTTGGTGTCCCAAAAAGTAAATGGAAAAGTAAAGAATTGTATTTTATAAGAATGATTGTACCATGGACATCTGTGTTATTAACCCAGATGTTTGGCCAGTCAATCAATCAATCAATCAGAACATTTGTAAAGCGCACTACTTGCCCGTGAGGGTCTCGAGGCGCGCGGGGGTGCTGCTAATGCTCGAATATCCAGGTCATGAGGAGTCTTCTGAAGGTTAGCAGGTAATGGGTCTGCCGTAGGGGGATGGGGAGGGTGTTCCAGGTCTTGGCGGCGAGGTGGGAGAACGATCTGCAGCCGGAGGTCGCTCTACGGATGCGGGGGACTGTGGCGAGGGTGAGGTCGGTGGAGCGGAGCTGGCGGTTGGGGGGTGTAGAAGCGGAGTCTGTTGAGGTATGCTGGTCCGGTGTTGTGGAGTGCCTTGTGTGCATGGGTGAGTAGCTTGAAGGTGATCCTTTTGTCGACGGGGAGCCAGTGCAGGTATCTCAGGTGGGGCGTGATGTGGGTTAGGCGAGGGATGTTGAGGATCAGGCGTGCAGAGGTATTTTGAATGCGTTGAAGTCGTTTCAGGAGTTTGGCGAGGCTCTTGCATAGAGGGCGTTTCTGTAGTCCAACCTGCTGCTGACGAGGGTCGATCTGGTCAGGACTGAGGTGGAGTTCATCAAGAAAATTTCTTGCTAGCATTATTTTTGTTTGACAGCCTTTTGTTTTTAACTTTATACAACTCTGAGGCATGGTAAGGCTTGAAGAATTATTGTTTCTATATGAGGAACCTTAATAAAAGACAGAGTGAGAGTCAGTCTTGAAAATGAAAGAAAATATAATCTGAGAACTACCATCAAGTGGTGGATGAACAAGAGGGAATGGATGTGGTTACAAGGTCATGGAATAAGGGAGCTTATAGGCCGCCAAGGTGAAAAGTAAAAGCTTAATTGGACAGAGAGAAAGCAGGAATCTAAGATTTTAGAAACCTGCATGTCATGAGCTGTAAAAAAAAAAAAAAAAAAAAAAAAAAAGGAACGGTCAACAGAGTGCTTAAGATATTAAACAATGTAAGGCTCAGAGAACAGCCATGTCAGACAACCAAAAACGCATCATGAATTCTTGAGTAATGGTTCTCAATTATTCATAACGAATGTCATTTGCTGTGAGTTGGAATCTGGCCAGCCCTACCTGATAATTTCTGAAACAATGCTGTGGAGGGAACTAGTAACCATCACCTCAAAATATAATTAAGAACTCCCCTTGGCCTAATATAGCTATGAAATCCATGTGTTCTGATGATCTAAATAAGCTATTGTCTATTTTACTACCAAAAAAGTCCCCTTCACTTCAGCAGCTGAAATATATACTCTGCAGACAGCCAGAACTACTTCAGAAATTCAGAAGCTCTAACACATGCAATACCAGACACACTTTGCTGACATCGCCTTTGGCAAATGGTGTTGTGCATTATTTAAGAACATTGGATCTGGTCTGGTGACTAGATCTAAAGCAGTTTTTGGACTGATCCCATCATTTTTTCCACTCTTTATTTTCCAGTCTGCTTGGAGGATTTACAAATATCATAGTCAAGTCAAGTCATAAAATTTGTATAGCGCACTACATACCCAGCGGGTTTCAAGGCGCTTAGGAGGGGAGGAGGATTATTTGTCAAATATCCACGTTTTAAGCTGCTTTCTGAACGCTAGGTGGTTCTGGGTGAGGCGAAGGTAAGCGGGGAGTGAGTTCCATGTCTTAGCAGCCAGGTATGAAAAGGATCTGCCTCCCATGGTGGTCTTGTTAATGCGAGGTATCGTGGCGAGGGCTTGGCTGGAAGAGCGTAGTTGGCGGGAGGGGGTGTAGAAGGACAGTCGAGAGTTGAGGCAATCTGGTCCGATGTCGTAGAGTGATTTGTGTGCGTGGGTAAGCAGACGGAAAGTGATCCTCTTATTGACGGGTAGCCAGTGGAGGTCTTTAAGGTGACCAGAGATGTGTTCGTTGCGTGGGATGTCTAATATGAGCCTGGCTGAGGCGTTTTGGATTCGTTGGAGTTTCTTCTGGAGTTTAGCGGTGGTGCCAGCGTAGAGGGTGTTTCCGTAGTCCAGCCGGCTCATGACCAGAGCGTGGGTGACTGTTTTCCTTGTTTCGGAGGGGATCCAGCGAAATGTTTTTCTGAGCATGCGAAGAATGTTGAAGCAGGAAGAGGATACGGCGCTGACTTGTCTGTTCATTGAGAGTGAAGAATCCAGGATGACGCCAAGGTTCCGTGCGTGGTCTGTCGGGATGGGTGCTTTTCCAAGGGCTTCCGGCCACCAAGAGTCGTCCCATGCAGAGGGGGATGTACCTAAGATGAGGACTTCTGTTTTGTCTGAGTTCAGTTTCAGACGACTTTGTTTCATCCATTCGGCAACTTCTTTCATTCCTTCGTGTAGGTTAGTTTTGGCGGTGCTGGGGTCATTGGTGAGAGAAAGGATCAGTTGAGTGTCGTCCGCGTAAGAGATGATGTTGAGGTTGTGTTGGCGTGCGATGGCCGCGAGGGGGCTCATGTATACGTTGAAGAGGGTGGGGCTGAGTGAGGATCCTTGTGGTACGCCGCAAATGACTTCAGAGGCCTCGGACTTGAATGGAGGAAGGCGGACTCTCTGGGTTCTTCCGGTGAGGAACGAGGTGATCCATTCAAGAGCTTTTCCTTGAATTCCGATGTTATTGAGGCGTTGTAAGAGGGTGCTGTGGCAGACTGTGTCGAATGCTGCAGAGAGGTCGAGGAGGATGAGGGCGACTGTGTCTCCATTGTCCAGTAGAGTTCGAATGTCGTCTGTTGCTGCGATGAGGGCGGTCTCAGTGCTGTGTTTTGCTCGGAAGCCAGATTGTGAGGAGTCGAGGGATTTGTTGGCTTCGAGGAAAGCGGCGAGCTGGTTGTTGACAGCTTTCTCGATGACTTTGGCCGGGAATGGAAGAAGAGAGATGGGGCGGTAATTTTTGAGTTCGGTGGGGTCTGCTGTTGGTTTTTTCAGAAGGGCGGTGAGTTCAGCGTGTTTCCAGTCTTCAGGGAAGGTAGCGGAGTTGAAGGAGCAGTTGATGACGTCTCGGAGGTGCGGTGCTATGACGGAGTCTGCTTTGTTGAAGATGTGGTGAGGGCAAGGGTCTGTGGGGGATCCTGAGTGGATGGAGTTCATCATGCGGATGGTGTCCTCAGTGGAGATTGGGTTCCAAGCGTTAAGGGTGTTCACTGGGGGAGGAGGTTCAGCAGATGGTAGGGTGGGTTGGTTTCCGGGTTGGTTGTCAAAGCTGTTGTGGATGTCTGCAATCTTGTTGTGGAAAAAAGAGGCTAGGGAGTCGCAGAGGGTTTGAGAGGGGGTGATGTCGTTGGAGTTGGCCGAGGGATTGGAAAATTCCTTGACGATGTTGAAAAGTTCCTTGCTGTTGTGGGCGTTGTTGTCAAGTCGATCCTTGAATGCTGTTTTCTTGGCTTTTCGGATCAGTTGGTGGTGAGTGCGGGTGGCGCTTTTGAAGGCGTCCTTGGTGCTGGTGGTTGGGTCTTTTTTCCAGGCCATTTCGAGGGAGCGGCAGAACTTCTTGGACTTCTTGAGATCGTCGTTGAACCATGAGGCCTTCTTGCTGCCAGGTTTGCTTTGACGTCTTTTCAGTGGAGCTAAGGTGTCGGCGGTGTTGGACAACCATAGGGTGAGGTTGGCGGCGGCTTCGTTGGCGTTAGAAGAGAGGGCTGGGGAGTTTCGAAGGAGCGATGCGGAGATTTGGTCCGTGGTGATTTTGTTCCAGTTTCTTTGCAGGGTAGGTTGAGAGTGGTTGATGGGTTTCGGTTTGTTGTAGGTGAAGTGAACGCAGCTGTGGTCGGTCCATAGGAGATCTGTAGTGTGGCTGAAGGAGACATGATTGCTGGATGTGAAGATGGGGTCGAGTGTGTGACCTGCGATGTGGGTGGGGGAAGTGACTAGTTGTTTAAGTCCGAGGTTGGCGAGGTTGTCCAAGAGGGTGGTGGTGTTGCGGTCGTTTATCTTTTCAAGGTGAAAGTTGAGGTCTCCCAGAAGGATGTATTCTTTGGAGGGGAGCGCGTGAGGAGTGACTGAATTTTGCGCGGGGTCCTGGTGGTCTGTAGAGGAGGGTGCCTCTGAGTGTGGTCTTGGGGTCGATGTGGATCTGGAAATGAAGGTGTTCAGAGTTTCCGAGATTGACGTCAGAGCTGGTTGAGATGTGGATGGATTTCTTATGGACGATAGCGATTCCTCCTCCTGTGTGGCCGGTGCGGTCCTTGCGTATGATCTTATAGTCTTCAGGGATGGCAATGGTGATGTCTGGGGCGGAGGAGGCGTTCATCCATGTTTCTGTTAGGAAGGCGACGTCTGGAGAGATGGTGTCTAGTAGATTCCATAGGTCGATGGCGTGTCTGTGGACCGATCGAGTGTTGAGAAGGATGCATTGTAGGTGGTTGGGATCGGGACTCTGTGGTGTGGTCGTAGCGGAGATGTTGTCGGTGCCGCTGAATTTGCAGGAGAAGCAGGAGAAAGGTCCATGGGTGTGTCCAGGAGCGGCTTGGACGCAGTTGGGGGAGCGGCCGGGGTTAAGGGCTAGGAGGGTGGAGGCATCGTAGGTAATGCGGGAGGGCTGGGCAGCGCGAGGGGCAAGGGGTCTGGCGCTGGGCGTGGTCCAGGCGCGGACGGGCGTAGACGGGCTTACCTTTGGCGCACCTTCGGCGTGTACGTAGCGCGTGGACGCTGCGCGTGGGTGCATCTGTCCATAAATGGATAGGGGGGGGGGGGGCGGGGGAGGGACAGCTGGGAGGCCGAGGGCGGGGTGTATGTCCGAGCAGGGAGGCGCCACAACAAACGTGATGAAGCAAATGGCTGCTAGCAGAGTAGCAGACTAACCAGGTAGGAATGGCCAGTACTGCTGAAAGCAATGCGAGGCACAAACTTGAGATGCAGGCGCTACGATGTCAGAGCACTAGAGGTGGCACAGTTACAAAATATGAGCAATGCAAGGCACAAACAATTGATTAATGCAGGCGCTGCGATGTCAGAGCGCTACAAGCAGCACAGTTACAGCTAATCAGCAATGCGAGGCACAAATCTGTCTGCAGCCCAAGCGCTACGATACCACTGCAGGCGGGTGAGGAGCTGCGTGGGGGAGCGGCCGTCTCAGGAGGAATCCGGACGGTCACGGAATCCGGACGGACTTCGTCCGTCCGGAGGAATCCGGACGGACGATCATACATCTAGTTGGCTGTTGTATAATCGTTCAGTTGTGGTATAATCATATTTTTCCTGTTCTCACAAGGACATGAACAACATGGAGAACAATTATCCCGATCCAGTCTGACGCCTGGGGGTAATTCTTAGGTAAGGAATTTAAAACTAATAGTCTCTTTCAGATCAAAGATGCAAAGAGACACTAGCACGTTATATAGGATATGCTTGGCTAGCTAAACTCAGCGAGCCCGGTATGCGATCATTTAGCAAAATGGATGCTACACAAGTAAAACCTGTGTTCTTGTGCATAAACTGACTGAAACCACCTTGGACTTACAACTAAAGCAGCCACAATTGACTTATCATACTATGGAAGCAACCATTCAACTGCTACATGAGCACCTGGACAATGCAGAGCAACACACCTGTCTCTTCTACAGAATAGAAAAAGGGAAGATTGTTTTGTTAACAGGAATAGAGAAGTTTGTTTTGTTAATCTTCTACAGAATGCTACAGTAGGAAGCTGGCTCTTTATGTGATATATCAAAAATCTGATGTATCATGTAAAGAGTCCAGGGGTCCCCTTGTGAGGGGAAAGGGGCTTGCTAGGCAATTCCAAAGTGCTCCTTTAGGGGGTATTGTGGTAAAGCAGCCTTAGGCTTAACACAGAGGAGTGCAAGACATTTACCAATACATACATGATAAATAAATGACAACATGACTCGAGGAGATCCACACAAATATATAAAAATAGCAAGTATCTTCATATATGTTTATGCATCAGAGAAGAATCGTTCAGAAGCACATTTTTAAATATAAATGATTTTCATTTTAAAAGTAGACACTGTAATTTCTGAGTTCTGCATTGTTATCCTGTGAAAGGAAGAACAAGTTCTGCAAACAGGCATAGTACAGAGACTTACAAGACTAATAGGAGTTAAGGTGAGTGGAGGGCAAGGCCCAAAGCAGCACCAACAGTATGCCACCATAGTCACGGGGGCGGTTGTGTGCAAAACAGTGTCTGTAGCCCAATGTTTTTCAATGGAAATCGTTCACTACGGAAATGCGCTGCAGGTTCTGGCGTGAAGGCCAGTCGGGCAGAACCAGCAAGGGGGTTTACGACTTGGAATGCTTGGAGACAGATGGGGTGGGACACACACACACCTTTGGTCCTCTTCTTCAAGGACCAGGGGCTTCAAGTGCAAGGGGGTCCTTAGGAGTCAGGTTTTTCCTTACCGGAGCAATCTTGGTTGAGGAGGCCTGCATGCAGAGGCTGCAGTCGACGTTGGGAATTCCAGGAGGGGTGAAACCGTGATGAACTCGAGCTATGGTGGACGGGGAGGGGGGTGGGGCCTTGTTGACATTGGTGGCCCACTGAAACTCAGGCCAGAGGCGACGGGTGCAGGTGACATGTTTTGGTGCTTGCAGAGGCCTCAGTCTTTTATTTTGGAGGTTCTTCAGAAGAGGTCCGCTATTCACTTGAGGTCTTGAGTCTTTGTCTGGGGCAGGCAGTCCTTCCAAGTTTCTGGAGTCAGCAGCTGCAGGATGAGTCAATATTGGTGCAGTTTTTCGTTAAGGGATGCAGACAGGCCAGCAGGGTTGGTACCAGGTCAGCTGCTTCTTCTCTCCTTTTCTGATTTTGCAACTCTTTGGTGCCCTCTCTCTTAGGTCATCAGGATCCATTCTCTGGTGCCACGGGCTCCTGTAAATACTGAATTTAGAGGTGTTCGGGAATGCATGGTTGTAGCCAATGGGCCACTGACCCTTGGGGTCACAACATCCCCTATAGGACCACTTCCTGTTGGAAGTGGGCATAACCCAGTCCCAGAATTCCTAGGTATGGCATCAAAAATATGGCTACTTATGAAAAATCATGTCTACCTCACAGTAGCCCACCTTAGGGGAGGTTCTAGCCTGCAGGAGGCATGCCAACCTGATTAGCTAGTTTTCATGCTTGTCCAGGTGCCAAGGGGGTCCTGGACAAAGGGGCCGGCTTCCTTACCTCCGAGGGCGAGCCAGATTTGCATTTTAAAGATGGTGGCCATTTTAGGCTTGCCACCCAGAGAAGGCTAATAAGCAAGTCATCCTCTGTGACTGGGTGTCACACCCTCTTCCCGGACAGGTTTTTGTTCAGGTCTCCCTAGGAGGTCAGAACAGTGTCTCGGGTGACAGAATGGCAGAAATCAGTCAGCAAGGACACCAGAGGCTGGTAGGTTTTAGGGGGCACCTCTACAGTGCCCTCTGGGTGCATGTATGGATAAATCCAACACTGGCATCAGTGTGGCTTTAGCAATATGAGATGTTTGATACCAAACGTCCTATTTTCAGTGAAACCATCATGTAGCTGGGGAACCCGGTTTCATAAGTGCCCAGCATATGTCTCAAGACTGCTTTCCTGGTCACTTGAACAGGTGGTAATAGGACTGACCAGCAGAGTGGCACAACTGCTCATGCAGTTATGCCCCCATATGTAATATTCAGGACCCTGCATTAGGGTCGTTATGCCTGCTGTAGGGGTGACTTTCAAATATTACATGCGGTGTAAGGGACATATTAGAAAACAACAGGCGCATAATCCACGTTGAGATCTGGGTACATATGTGTACATTAACAACAGTGTCTCAACTGGTTTTATTGAAGAAAAAGGCAATTCTATAAGGATGTACAAAGCATTACAAGAAGGAAGAAGGGAGACTCATGTTATTTGGTTTTGGAAATGCATCAGTAAGTAAGTAAATTCTTTATTGTTTGATTATTTAAAATCTTACAATACTTCCATTACACAAACATTTTCAGTTTATACAGTACGATACAATAAAAAAAGACAGTTTTGTCCTTAAAATTGAGATGATTGGATTTAAAAACAAAAAATAAAATTTCAAAATTATTTATTTATTTATTTTTTCTTAACCGCATGCGTGCGGGCGGAATTCCGCCCGTACGCTGGGTTTTGCGGAAACGCATGTTACGTGACGAGCTGGGCTCGTCATGAGCGTGCGAGGAGGCTACGCCATGACGAGCCCAGCTCGTCATGAGCGTCGAAGGGGTTAAAAGCTTTTTTCCTCATCTATTTTTCTAATTCAGTAGTTATTATCTTTACATTTTTTACAAAGGCAACGTTCATGACTATATCATTTGGATGAAGACAAATTTTCAGTGCCTGCCTGCATGTTCTTATGTCCCGGAGATTAAAGTGAGGTTTGAGTAATGCACATCTTTCCCTACGAAGTCCAGGACAGATACATAGGAGGTGGACAATATTTTCTTCTTCACCTTTGCAAAGTCTGCACAATAGACTGGAGTTAGTTTTTTTCCATGGCAGAGCGTGACTAAGGCCTGGCAGAATTCCAAATCTTGCGTTCATGAAACATTGTTTACTTCTTTCGGACCATGGTATCTCCAGGTATTCTTGCACTTTCTTTTTTCCATATCCATTTATTACTGTCCACGAATGTTTTCTTTTTGCCAGCACGTTTTTGTCATGTAGAAGTGATAGGTAATTGGTTGTTCGATTCACATTTTTTTTAAATGATCCATTGTTTATCGTATTGTTCCATATAGGCATCAGCGAAAACTCTTCTAATGCCTCATGAAGATATCTCCAAGCAAGTGATTTTTTATTATTTTTTACTTCTTGCCAGAGTATTTGTGAAATGTGATTATCATGGTCATTCTTAAACCTATACCACATTTTAATAAACTGACCTTTTCTTGCTAGCTCTTGATTATTCAAACCGAATTCCAGTCTCATTTGTGCTGGCGAAGCATTGTTTGGGAGGTGGAAGAGAGATCTATATACTTTATAAAGTACCTTATTAATTAGTTCCGCATCCGACCCATTAGTGCCTCACTTCCATATGTAATAGTTGGGAGCAATTTAGCTCCTATGATTTTCAATAGTGGCCCATAAGTTAAATTCCCGAGGGATTTTTGTGCTATCTTGAATGCTGCTGTTAGTGAGTTGGCTTTCCTTTGGATGTCCTGTTTCTGAAGGAGATAGTTTCCCTTCTGGTCAAACAGTACACCCAGGTACTTGTACACCTCTATTTGTTCAAGTTGATTGTTTGCCATGTACCATTTTTTTTTTGTCTCACATTTTTGTTCCTAGACACCACCATGATTTTTGTATTGGTTTCATTAATAACCATTCCATTTTCATTTGCATACAAGAGTGTTCTGTTGATTAAACGCTGGAGACCTATTTTAGTGTGACTTAGTAGAATCGCGTCGTCCGCATACATCAAGTTGGATATCAGCTTATCCCCCAACTTAGGAGGATGTGCATTAAGGTCATCCAGGTTAACTGATAAGTCTCCTAGAAATAGATTAAAAAGGAGGGGGGGCCAGTACACATCCCTGTTTCAGCCCTTCCAATGCAGGAATTTCCTTTGTTAATGATTGACCATCCCCCATCCTTACTCTTACCCAGGTTTTGTTGTGCAGCAACTGCATAAGATTTAGTAGCACAGCTGGGATGCCTTTTTCCAAAAGTTTTTTCCACAATAAGTTTCTTTGCACACAGTCAAAAGCAGACTTAAAATCTACAAAACATAGATATAATGGCAGTTTTATTCTCAGTGATTTTTCAATTGTTAGCGATAATGCCATGATGTTTGTCATCGTTCCAAGCCCTTTAATAAAGCCAGTTTGATTCATTGGCAAAATATTGTTTTCTGTTACCCATTCATTTAGTTTATTTAAGAGTACTCCAGCAAACAGTTTGGCATCTGTGTCTTGTAAGGTAATAAGTCTATAGTTCTCTGCAAGAGACCAATTACCTTTCTTATATATAGGAGAGATTAGAGATCCTTGCCAGGAATCAGGGATTTTTCCCGTCTCTATCACTTCTTTGAACACTTTTACCAAGTACGTCAACGAAAAGTCAGGATTTTCTTTGTATAGGGCAAATAGTATCCCATTAGGGCCTGGCGCCCCATCTTTCTGCTTCTTAATTAATTTTATTAAGTGCACTTTAGCAATTACAAATTGTTCTTGCATCTCATCACTAGCTGTACAGCTGTTTTGCATACTCACAGTGATTTTTGCTGCACCATTGTTGTTTAGATGTTTTTCTAGGAACGTTGCCCATTCTTGTTCAGTTAATGTTGATGAAACTACCAATTTGTTTGGCCGTACTAATTTGTTTATAATTTTCCAGAATTCTCTCGCATTAGCCTGTTTACTTGCATGCAATAATTTGGACCATAATTCCTGTTTTGCTTGATATTTCTCATTCCATATAAGTTTTTTTAGGTGCTGGTTCAATGTTTTTAAGTTAGTCAGGGTCTCCTCACTAATCGTTGTAGAATTTAGTTGTCTTCTTATCCTATTCCGTGCTCTTTTTAACTTTGTTATTGTATATGGAAGATTCATATGCGAGTCTTTTTCCTCTACTTCCCGATTTAACCTCATATTGCTTAGGTTACTCCGGGATTGGGGTTTCACTAGTTTTCTAGTAAATTCCACCCACTGGTCTGTGGAAAAGTAAATTTTGCCATGTTCTGTGTCCCTACGCCTCATCCATCATATGTTATGTGTGCATGACCAATATGCATATGTTATTCCCCATGTCCGATTAATGACGCAATTCCAGTTGTGTCCACCTTTAGTATGCTAGTTTCCAGTCTTCATGAATACTACGAATATCAGGCATATGTAAAGTAATGTTGCCACGTTTCCCAGTGTGCACGTTATTCCATTATAAAGTCCCCGTTTCCAGGCCTCAAAAGGGCCCGGACCCTGGATTCAGCTCCTGTCTCCTGAAAGCCTCGCTGAGGAGCGGTACAGCCCCCACCTGTATCCTCGACCCTTCACTTACTTCCTGCCTCGCAGTGCCCGGTGCAGCTTGGCTCTGCCTCTGAGTCTGCCAAGAGTATGTTATGATTCCAGCTATCAGTTCAGTCCTTCTTCTCTGCATTCCTAAGCTACTGAACTGCATCAATAGTTTCCGTCATTGTCTAGCCTATTCGGCTCCACGTTAGAGAAATACTGTATTAATGGTCATTTAATATTCTTCATCACGCACTACATGTAGAATAATGCATGGTCCAGTCTTAGAATCAAGTTAGCTTTTCCCCTCATGACTTCTAGTTTATATCAACATGTTCCCTAAACATCAGATACCAGATAGGGTTTAGGTACATGTCGCTCCGACCCTCCAGACTTTAGTCTCTGCTCCTAGCACAGAGTTCGTAGCCCCAGCTTCTCCTAGTAACACGTCATTGCCAATTTTCGCGCACCATTAGGTTAGAGGTCCCGGCTCCTTAGGTAGCCCCCTCCAATGTTTCCGCCCATTCATGACATATTCTGTTACGTTTGCACCACATGTCTATGTATACGCCCAGTTACACCTCTTTTTACTGTTATCTTTCGCGACTGCTACGCGTCACGCCTTCTGCTCCACCCACTGTTACGCCTACTGCAATGTAATGCTATGTGTTTGCGCTATGTATATAAGTCAATGTATTGTTATTAAAAGTTAGCGCGCTCATCCCAGATCAAGCCCCGGCAGCTGCTGGGCCCCAGTTGTCCTGCTGGGCCCTGTCACTCTGTTCCCATGCAGGTTGTCCTGATCCTGTCCTTATGCTGTAATAAACCTGCAGAAACTCCTACTACCTCGAATCTTGACTCTTATTTATTGAGCTATCTGTTATACTATATGCTTAGTCAAAAATAGGGTATTATTTATTTATTTACCACATAATGGCGCCCGAATAGGGACTTGCCCTTTCCCCACGCGTCGGTGAAGCCACGCCGACCCCCTGACCCTCTGCAGCCGTGACGGAACCATACCGGCCACGTGCAGATATTTCTGCTTCAAGTATCCCTCAGGCCCACGGAGGAGACGGAGGAGGCGGTCCAGCATCCAAACGAGACGGTGGAGGAACGCGGCGAGTCCCGACCAGAGCCCAAGCCGAGAGTCCAAGGTCCGAGGTATCCGGAGGCCCACCCGTAACTGAAGTCCGAAGTCCGAAGTCCGTCGTCGTAGCAGTCCAGTCCCGTCCGAGGCTTTCCGTTCCGTGCTGCCCGGTGAGTACCATTGCTGGGGTAGTATCTAGACAGGACCAATCTAAATTGACTCCTGGTCCGTGGGTTGGTGGTGCCCAGACTCACAAACGAAGTGTTCACCTAGGTGGATACGGGTCTTGATGCGTCCCTTTATGGGACCGGTATGTTCCGTACTGTTACAGCAGTGCATCCAGTAATTCTAGTCTGTTCCGTTCTCGAGAAAATTCTTGTATTTCTGTTCTCAGTATTTTCAGGTAATATTCTGTTCGAACTGTTATGTTATGATATTGTTTAATGTATTTCCAATGTCGTGGTATGCCTGAATTGTTTTCCCAATTGTTATTGTTCTTCGTGTATTGTATTGTGTTCCGATTCAAGTTTACAATGCCGCTCTTTTCAAGATTACGACAGTTAAAAACTAGAAAGGGTCTGTTAGAGGAAGCGGTTCCTGTCCCACCTAGGGACAGTCCAGGTCATTTTATGTATCAGAAACATGGCATAAGCGCCATACTGTATCTAGATTTATGGGTAGAGTATACCAAACAGTTAGAAGAAAAGTATAGATGGCCCGTATCGGGTACATGGGATGCCGAATGTATCATGCGAGTAGAAGAAGCATTATGGAAAAAGAAAGCCAGACAGTCACAGAAAGATGCCATCGAGTTATGGCGTAAAGAAGCTCATAAAAGAACCGAAAAGGAAGTCAGAAAGTCAGAGTTAAGTAGAGAATCCCAAGAACGAGCCCAAGAAAGAGAATTAATCGAGATAGGTGAACAAGTCAAAGCCGAACAGTCAGACAGACAGAGGCATGCCCTCATTAAGGGTATGTATCCTCTTCTTGCCGAAGGTGTGCAAAAAGCGACCCCAGAGGCATCTAGTAATCTCCCGCCACCATTAGTTCCGACCAAGCTACGTCACAAACCGACCGCAGCTGATATTTTTATTTCGTCCTATCTGGACGACACAGTCCCAGAATATGCAAATCCTGTTCGCGCTCCGCCAGTCCCTGCAAATCAGGCACTTCCCGCTCCTCCAGACACCGGAGTACCTGTTACGGTACCCCCGGTCCAGCCTACAGTTCCATTTCCCACTCTGCCAGGACGTAGAGCCTCAGTAGACGACTCCAGTCTAGGGGCCGCAGGAGGAGCTACTCCTCAAACCCCGCCGCCACACAAGCGTTTATCAGCACTCGAATTACATGCTCAAGCATCACAGCGTACTCCTAAAAGTAATAAGTCTGTCACAGAAATCAGACAAGCCCTTAACGAATGTATCTATGATCCAGTTCCAGGCGAATATAATATGGTTTTATATTCCTTACGTGTAAGGAGAGTGACCGAGTATCTAGTCACCTTACCGAATATGAAAGAAGATCTAGACAGAATATACCGTTTCATCCGTACAGGGGATGATCCAGAAAGTATTGGCGAGATTATGTCTCAAAGGAAAGCCGAGATCCAGCTCATGATATTAAAGTTCCTGATCAATTGTCTAATAAGAGAACAAGATTACCCGTCTAAAGATCCCGCCGAAATGAGAATCCTGACAAGGTGGAGTGATAATATAGCCGAGGGTAAGCACAAGACCGTTAGTGCCATGGAGAGTATGTACAAGAAAATTCGTAAAGAAATAATAAGGTTACACGAACAGCGTAAAGCAGCACAAGTAAGCGAGAAAGAAAGTATCTCTGATCCTGAAGAGGAAGACGAGAATTCCGACAGAATAGCGTATGTAGGAAAATCTAGATTTCCAGATCGCCATTTACGTCTAGAACACAAGTCTATTTTTCATCATCCAGCACCAGAACAAGGTTCTCTAGAGCAAGTATTTCAAGCTACCGATCACATTCTGAAATCACGAATCGGTTATAGCGAATTAAGTACTATGCATGAACAAGAACTAGCCCGATCAGCAGTCCGATGGATTACTGATTCTACCACTTTTCCAGACGAAATAGTGGCACAAATGTTTCTGAAACTGCCCCCAGCCGAGCAACGACTGGTGGGTATGTATATGATCCAGTACCTCATTACTCTGTATGAGGGTCAGCACTCTGATCCAGGCCCGTTACACGATGTCCTGAACGAGTTACTCCAGTATAGATGGAGAGGTCTAGGTACCGATTTAATCAGTATCATTCTAGAACAGCGCCACAAATATAGAACGTTCCTGAATCCGCATTTTGTTCATGTCTCACCCCCAGAAAATAAGCCATTCTACATAGACAGACAGAATCCGTTACGAGAAGTCCACCCAGTCCAAGGGGCGGGTGGCGAAATGCAACGAGTGTTTGTATACACTCCGATTTCAAAGATGGAACTTCTTGAAATGAAGAAATTAATTCCCTGTCATGACAAAGATCCAGCAGGGTTCCATAGAGAATTAAAAGACATGCTCCGTATGGGAGAATACACTTACCCAGATATCATTAAAATGTTAAAGGTCCTGTTACCCGCAGGGGTGTATGAAAAGTTAAAGGAAAAAGAATGGGAGGTGGGAGAGAAAAAGATCGATTGGACAGCTCTAGAAGCTGAAGACAAGGCACGAGTACCAGGTACCGGTCTTGGAGATAAATGTAAAGAATTACCAGAATTATTGATTCAAGTTTTACCCAGATTATTGACAACGAGAAAAGAAGACTGGGATGCAATCTCAGCCTGTAAACAGAAACAAGATGAAGATATTAGTGATTATTATTCTAGATTTGAGAAATGTTTCAGTATCAATAGTGGTCTCAAGACAAGTAGTGAGTCATACCCTCACCTTTTCGTTACCAAATTAGTCGAGAATTCAAGTCCACAAATTAAAAACCGAGTTTTGAAAGTCGAAAGCACCTGGCAAGCAAATACTCCGTCCCAGATGCTCCAGATGCTCCAGTACCACCAGAATAGAATCAGAGAAGAGCAAGAGCACGAAAGAAAACGTATGAAAGACACGAAAATGAAAGTGCTAGTTGCACAATCTGTTCCTCAAGACAGTCAGAAGAGGGGTCCGAATCAAGCCAGTCATCCTGCAGCTCCCGTTAAAGGGAACTGCAATTATTGTAAACAGCCAGGTCATTTTATAAATGAGTGTGCAGTTCTGAAACATAACATAGCTACTGGTAAGACTAAAGAAAGACCACGTCCGCCTAGACAAGAACAAGTTTCACAGATTCCTCAGTCACAGAATGCACAACAGACAGTTCCCGCACCGCAGCCTATAGCTGCAACACAGCACGTTACATCGCAGATGTACCAGTATGCACAGTCCGAGTATCCAGAGTACCAGCCATATTCATGAAATAGCCTAGAGAGGGAGGTAGGCTTGCCTCTCATCGAGATACCTGTAGATCAAGAAGGTCCCTATGTTCACAGTCAAGTATTAGGGAAAGACAGAAAGTTTTTGATTGATACAGGGGCAAGTAGGACCACAATTAGTCATGCCGAAGTTCCAGGGGCTCCGCTCTCAGGCTCAAGAAATGTTTCCCTTGGATTTTCAGGAAAACCAATAGTTAACGAGATATCAAAGCCAGTTACTCTAGAAGTAGGTCCATTGTCCCGTACTACTGATCTGTTACTTACTAAGTCATGTCCAGAAAACCTGTTAGGCATTAAGACACTGAAAGAATTAGGTGCAGTTATTTGCTGTTCCCCAGAGGGAATACGTCTGTTCCTACGTGACTTTAAGGGTCACTATGTATTACGAGATTTTGATTCAAGATTGTCTAATGTTCCGCAGCACTTATGGGCGCAAGGTCCAACTGATGTAGGTTACATGCAAATCACACCCTATCGTGTGACTCTCAAGCCAGGTGTAGTGTTACCCCGAATCAGACAGTACAGATTGCCACCTGAGGCTGTAGCAGCCTTATCCAAAATTATTGACGAGCTCATGGCTCAAGGAGTAGTTGTAGAAACTGACTCCAATGTATGCAATTCTCCGATCATTCCAGTCATGAAACGTACTGATCCAAATGCACCCCCAGTATATCGATTAGTGATTGATTTACGAGAGCTTAATAAATGTATTATTCCTCAGTACCCAGTTGTCCCAGATATTTCTTCCCTGTTAACAGCTATTGATTACGAAGCCATGTTTTTCACTGTCATAGACCTTAAGAATGCATTTTTTAGTGTTCCAATTCATCCAGACAGCCAGTTTCTTTTCGGATTTTGTTTAAATGGAAGGAGCTATATGTTCACACGCGCTCCTCAAGGTTTCACAGAAAGTCCTAGTATTTATAGTCAAGCACTTAAGAGACAACTAGACAACATTCACATGCCAACTGACACTGCCCTGCTCCAGTATGTCGATGATCTACTGATCACAGCCCGTTCTGAACGTGCTTGCGAGCGAGCATCCCTTACAGTTCTGTATTTTCTAGCCGAGATGGGGCACAAGGTGTCACCTTCGAAGCTTCAATTCTGTGTCCAGCAAGTGGTATACTTAGGACACTTGCTGTCCAAGAGGGGTAGGCAGTTGACACCTGACCGTATCCAGTTAATAGCGAGTCTTCCCCAGCCCAGAACCCAGAAGGAGGTACGTGCCTTTATCGGCCTTACTTCTTATTGTAGACAATGGATTCCCCAGTATGCATTTCTAGCCAAGCCACTGATACAGTTAACGACACAGGAGGCAGCCGTATCGACTGTCCTCCCTTGGACATCTGAACATACACTTAGTTTCAACGAGTTAAAGAAAGCCCTATGTCAAGCTCCAGTTCTAGCTACACCGAACTACAGTAAGCCTTTTACACTTTTCGTTACTGAACGTGAAGGTACAGCATTATCTGTTCTCACACAAGATCAAGCAGGACAATACAAGC
Source organism: Lissotriton helveticus (assembly GCF_964261635.1). Classification (NCBI taxonomy): domain Eukaryota; kingdom Metazoa; phylum Chordata; class Amphibia; order Caudata; family Salamandridae; genus Lissotriton; species Lissotriton helveticus. The sequence continues at coordinate 709,258,641 of NC_136057.1, read as the reverse complement.
CCTGTGCTTATTTTTCGAGCACATTAGATCCAGTCGCCCAGGCGTTGCCTGCGTGCCTCAAGTCAGTTGCAGCTACAGCACTAGCTATCAGACAAAGTGATTCCATAGTTTTAGGACATTCCCTGACAATACAAGTCCCACATTCAGTAGAAGTTCTTTTAAACCGAACACAAACTCAGCACTTGACAATTGCACGTTTAACGGGTTATGAATTGACACTGTTCCAGCCACACATAGAAATTAGACGCTGCAACGTCCTGAATCCTGCTACACTGTTACCATCAGTTAGTTCAAATTCTGACCCACATGACTGTGTGGAAGTAGTTAATATTACGACAAAGCCAAGACAAGACCTGACAGACATTCCGTTACCAGATCCTGACCTGACACTTTATGTGGATGGTTCATGTATGAGAACTAGTACAGGAGAACTAGTCGCCGCGTATGCAGTGACTACTGACACTGAAGTTATTGAAACACACCGTATTGATACCCTGTCCGCTCAAGCAGCAGAGCTAGTTGCTCTGACACAAGCCTGTATACACGCCAAGAACCTGAAAGTTAATGTTTACACAGATTCACGTTACGCATTCGGAGTTGTACACGACTTCGGAGTGCTCTGGCAGGAGAGAGGTTTCATGACTTCTCATGGAACCAAGATTCAGCATGGTCTTCTTATTCAAGCCCTGTTAGATGCCATACATTTACCGGCATCCATCGCTATCATGAAATGCAAAGCACATACGAAAGTTACTGACATTATTTCTCAAGGTAATGATCTAGCAGACCGCACAGCCAAGCTTACAGCACAGACTCCAGACATTCCAGTTAATCAGACACATACTCCAGATCCGATTAAATGCATGACAGTTAAGGACCCTACACAAGATGTCATAGATATCCAGTTACATGCTACCCCCGATGAAATCAAGAAATGGTCTGAACAAGGAGGGGTCCAGACAGATCAAGGATGGTTAACGAAGGGTAGAGCCATATGGTTTCTCCCCGACTCTATGGTTCAAGTCATTATCAATACCGCACATAGTCCAGCACATTTAGGAGAAAAAGCTATGTTAGACAGTATCCAGAACATTTGGTTCAACAAGCATTTACGAGCTGCAGCCAAGCAGAAAGTCCGTACCTGTATGATATGTTGTCAGTTTAATCCAGGTAAAAGTGTCCCGGTGGAACAAGGTGGTTTCCAGCCCCCTGACCACCCTTTTGAGGTCCTCCAGATGGATTATATTCAGATGGAGCGATGTCGAGGTTTCAAGTATGTCCTTGTAGTTGTATGCGCTTTGTCCAGATGGACAGAAGCATATCCAGTCCCAGATTACACAGCCGCGACCACTGCGAAGCAGTTGGTTCGTGAATTTTTCCCTAGATACGGACTCCCTAGAGTCGTATATTCTGATAACGGTCAGCCATTCTCATCTGAACTCATGAAGCACGTTTCCCTTTTGTTAGGGTACCAGTGGAAGTTTCATTGTGTACGCCATCCTGAAGCAGCCGGTCTCGTAGAGAGACATAATCAGACTCTGAAAATCCGCATTGCAAAAGTCTGTAAGGAAAAAGGTGTGGACTGGCTAGTAGCTCTGCCAGTCGCTTTATTTTATATGCGCATGGTTGCACATTCCAGATCAGGTCTGTCCCCGTATGAGGTCGTATTCGGCCGCCCCCCTAACATGTGGGGTACTCCTAGACCCCGAAGTATTACCGATGTTTCATGTAATATGCTGACAGATTACCTAGCTTCCTTGATGTCTGCCCTCAACTCATGTCGTTCACAGGTTGCCGCCGCATTTCCAGACAATACCGAGGTGGCACCGCACGAAATCGTTCCAGGCTCCCTAGTGATGGTCCGGAATTTCGACAGATCAAGTCCGCTGGAACCACGTTGGAAGGAGCCACGTCAGGTCCTCTTGACCACCCGTACTGCCGTCAAGTTGGAAGGCAGGAAGGGGTGGGTCCACCTTTCTCATGTAAAACTTTTCAATGGATTGAAACCCGTCTCCAAGAACATTTCCCAGGATTCCCAGGATTTTAAAAACTGTCAAGACATTGTTTTAAAGGACTGTCCCGCAAAAGACATTATTACAACCCCTCCCTTGTTAGAGAAAACTCCGCAACAGGAGTATAAGTTAAAGCTCAGGTCTAGTAAAATAAGTCAGTCAGTTTGATTGTATAAGTCCTCCCCTAGGTGAAACGGTTAGATTGTTTCTGACATGTATAAAATAGACCCCCATAGTGAGAGAGTCAGTCAAAATTCAATCAGATGTATCGTTTTTCTGAGTTTCGTATTATTCATCAGTATTATGATTTCCTGCACCAGCTATGCATTCTATCTGTATTTTCCAGTTCCTCATGTAAATATGTCTGCTAATACTACAGTAGAGCACACGTTTAGTGATCTGCCTCCTCACGAATATTCTTACCGCCTTGCTATGCGCAACAATTCTTTCATCCGTATGTTACATTATTCACACCAGACCAGCAATGCCACTAATTGTTGGGTGTGTGGTCGACTCCCCCCTTTCCAGACACCGAAGGGAGTTCTGCCACTCTTTCCTTATCCATTCTCACATAATGGTTCGTGTGGAGCATGGTCCACGTTAACGTCATCCTCAACAGATATGTCTTTTCTTAACAGTACATGTTTCCCAGACAAGCAAGGTCTTCCCCACAGAACAGGTTTAGATCTAGAAAACGAAGTATATAATTTAGGTAATTATTCGTCGAATTTCATGGTCCTGAATGTTCAGTCTGATACTACTCCAGACTTACCTGCTATTTCAGTATTACCTGTCAAAGGCGAATTATGTGTCCGTAGTTATGGTTCCATACATGTAGGTCATAGTGACTGTACTACTGTTATCAAGTATAGTAACAGTGGGAAATCTGTTTTCAAAGCTTCACGTCATTCTTATTTTATTTGTGGTCAAACTGCATATGTCCGTCTGCCCCTCGATTGGGAGGGAACCTGTTACATTGCTTTCCTACTGCCACCTGTTTTCCTAGCCCCATCTGATTATCACAGAAACACACATCTAGTACACATTAGACATAGAAGGGAGTCCCCAATTGTCGATTATACTGAAACTACTCTAGAACAGTATACAGATTTCAATAAAGGTTTCTTCTTCTTTGTAGGACCTGTCCAGAATAGTAAACTGATCCGTAGGTTAACAAGAACCCTTGAAGCTGTAGTAAATGAGACTGCCTCTGCTCTAGGTAACCTAACCGAAGAACAATCTGCTATGAGATTTGTCGTTTTGCAAAATCGTCTCGTCCTTGACGTCATACTGGCCGATAGGGGCGGGGCCTGTAGAGTCATCGGATCTAGTTGCTGCATTTTCATTCCAAATAACGCGCCGTCTGTTTATTCAGCTATAACCAGACTCCATAAAATTGCCCATCTGTTACACCAAGATCCAGGCACCTGGACATGGTCCGGTTGGTTCTGGAATATAATTTCCGCCTGGGGATGGAAAGTCCTGTCCTTTCTAAGTATAGCAGTAGCGATCATATTTAGCTGCTGCCTCTGTATACAATGTGGCCCTGCGATTTGCAGCATGTGTGCTACCTCTTGTATTCCTAGTCCCAAGCCCCGTTCTAAATCCCGTTCCAAGACAATTCGAGACGAGCAAATGGTACTGTATGAAATGATAGACGGTATCATGAATATTGATGTTTCCTGATGGAAACGTAGTGACAAGGAGGGAATGTGGAAAAGTAAATTTTGCCATGTTCTGTGTCCCTACGCCTCATCCATCATATGTTATGTGTGCATGACCAATATGCATATGTTATTCCCCATGTCCGATTAATGACGCAATTCCAGTTGTGTCCACCTCTAGTATGCTAGTTTCCAGTCTTCGTGAATACTACGAATATCAGGCATATGTAAAGTAATGTTGCCACGTTTCCCAGTGTGCACGTTATTCCATTATAAAGTCCCCGTTTCCAGGCCTCAAAAGGGCCCGGACCCTGGATTCAGCTCCTGTCTCCTGAAAGCCTCGCTGAGGAGCGGTACAGCCCCCACCTGTATCCTCGACCCTTCACTTACTTCCTGCCTCGCAGTGCCCGGTGCAGCTTGGCTCTGCCTCTGAGTCTGCCAAGAGTATGTTATGATTCCAGCTATCAGTTCAGTCCTTCTTCTCTGCATTCCTAAGCTACTGAACTGCATCAATAGTTTCCGTCATTGTCTAGCCTATTCGGCTCCACGTTAGAGAAATACTGTATTAATGGTCATTTAATATTCTTCATCACGCACTACATGTAGAATAATGCATGGTCCAGTCTTAGAATCAAGTTAGCTTTTCCCCTCATGACTTCTGGTTTATATCAACATGTTCCCTAAACATCAGATACCAGATAGGGTTTAGGTACATGTCGCTCCGACCCTCCAGACTTTAGTCTCTGCTCCTAGCACAGAGTTCGTAGCCCCAGCTTCTCCTAGTAACACGTCATTGCCAATTTTCGCGCACCATTAGGTTAGAGGTCCCGGCTCCTTAGGTAGCCCCCTCCAATGTTTCCGCCCATTCATGACATATTCTGTTACGTTTGCACCACATGTCTATGTATACGCCCAGTTACACCTCTTTTTACTGTTATCTTTCGCGACTGCTACGCGTCACGCCTTCTGCTCCACCCACTGTTACGCCTACTGCAATGTAATGCTATGTGTTTGCGCTATGTATATAAGTCAATGTATTGTTATTAAAAGTTAGCGCGCTCATCCCAGATCAAGCCCCGGCAGCTGCTGGGCCCCAGTTGTCCTGCTGGGCCCTGTCACTCTGTTCCCATGCAGGTTGTCCTGATCCTGTCCTTATGCTGTAATAAACCTGCAGAAACTCCTACTACCTCGAATCTTGACTCTTATTTATTGAGCTATCTGTTATACTATATGCTTAGTCAAAAATAGGGTATTATTTATTTATTTACCACAGGTCAACTGCTGACTCCTTCCTATTTTCAATGAAGCAGCTCCTTATAATATTTTCAACCTTTTCATTCATGCAGTCCTTATTGAAATTAGTCCAAATTAATTTTTTGAAGTTTATCGTTCCAGTGTGTCCTGGCACAGTATGATATTGTTGGTTAATATTGTTTGTAATATTGGTGGTTATTATCTGCTGACAATGGTCACTGTCTACGACTTTAACCAACCTATAAGAAATTATGTTTTGAAATATGTTCAATGAGACCATTGTATAATCAATCCTGGAGCTTATATTATGGGCTATGTATGTGTATGCAGGCGGTCTATCGTCTTTAAATCGACCATTAAGGACTCGCAAACCGAGCGCTTCCATATCCTTGATGAATGTCGTACCTATTTGGTTTCGCCCCTTGTTGCTCGTAACGCCTTGATGCTCTTGCTGCGGAATTGACCATTGTTGGTCCTGGGATTGTGATACATCATCCCTTATAAATGGTATTAATAGGTTCAGATTAAAATCCCCAGTCATCACGTAGTCTACTAATGGGTTATTTAGCATTTGTTCCAACAGTATAGTGTTAATGGTAGCACATATATCAGTTCTGCTTGCTTTTGTTGGTTGGATGTATACGTTGATCAGAATTATTGACCTATCATTTTGCTCAGTATTTTTGTATTTCAGTTTTACTATGAGAATGTTTTTACTATTTGTTACAATTTTTTCATGTTCTGCTTGCAGACTGCAGGAGACAAAAGTTGCTAACCCCCCACTTGGACGACCGTATCTGTGATTTTTGCTTGCATTTTCATAGTAACCTACATAACCATTTAGTGCAAATGGGTGGGGTTCCCAAGTTTCTTATAGAAATAAGATTTGACATGGTATGGGTATACACCTTATTTGTGCGTTGGAAAGTTTGGACCCTACTCCATTTATGTTCCATGAACACATTCTCAACTCAGTTGCTTTTGATTCGAGGATGGTATTTTTAATCCTTCATTGTTCATCATTGTTATGCAGAGCCTGCACAATCCATTTTTCGTTTATTCCTGATGCGATATCATTTATGGAAGGTGGCGGTGCCACTCTTGATGAACTAATGGATCTACCCCGAGCGTTCCTAAGTACAGTTCCTTTTTGTTTGGTATTTTGCTCTGTTTGAACCAAATTTGCCTCTTTAATGAATGGAATTGGATACACTTTCGGGGCCTGCTTTGTAATAACTATTCCCCAGGCCTTAAATGTTGGAATTTCTTTTAATATTTGCTCTGCTATTGGCATTGAATTAACCATGACCAGTGTCATTTCTTGGGAGCTGTTCTTATCAGCAATAAATTCGATGGAGTTGATGTCATCGTTCTTGATATTGATTAGTGCTGGGATTGATTTGAATAATCTGAGGATGTTCCCTCTATTCAATATATCGTATCTGCCTCTGGATTCATATTCAGGGTTAAATATCAGTTGAATTTTCTCAGCTACTACTTGATTTTCTTTACATGGTTTTTCCGTTATTTGATTTGTTTTATATCTAATTGTTTTTTCTCCTTCTCGTTTCTCAATTACTAATTGATCCCAATACGGAGGTTTAATTTTATGCTCTACTATTGCTTCTGAGTTCCATCTAGGTACGTCGTTCTTGATTTCCCTCAGACATGGCTCTGTATTTCCATTGTAAAGCCCGTCTTGTTGTTCGCAGGATTTACTCATTGTTTTTAGTGACTGAGACATTCCATTCCTATGATCCTGTTTAGAGTCGTTCACTGGGCTTCAACTTTCTCCATTCTATTTTGTTTTTTAACCAAAGGGTTCATTCTGGCCATCTCATTTAATTTTATTTCATTTTGTCCTTTTTTATCCACATTATGTAATAGTTGTTCCTGTAATGGTTCTTGTGTGAATATTGAGAATACTTTCGTAGGCTCCTTGATGGACAAAGGAGAACTTTTTCTTTCCTTACTTGGTTCTTCTTGTTGCAGTACTCTATTTTTTATTATACCATCAGATTTTATTGTTTCTTCATGTTCCTGCTGACTAGACTTTATTGTTTCCTCATTTTTCTGGTGGCTAGACTTTTGATTTTTCCTTGCTTTACGTAGTTTTTTCCTTTGCCTTTTTGACATAATATAACCGTTTGAATCTTGTCTTTTACAATCATATTCTCCTATTCCTGCTGTATTTATATCTTCTTCGTGCATTACATTCCTTTGGTTGATTTCAGATAAAAGATCACTTACATCTTGTGTTTCTTCTTTGTCCTCTGACAACCTCACTATAACTGTTTCTTCTTTGTTCGTTTTAGGGATGGTTTTGTCATACTCCATATTAACGATATCCATATCTTTATTTTTCCTTGTACCCACTTCCTGCCCAGTTTCTTTCTTTAGAGTATTTTTTGTGTCCTCTATTATAGTATGCAAGACCTCCGGTATTGCTGCAAGTTTCTCCAAAAGGGGGGAGCAGATACATTCCATGTCTGTTTTTTTAAATCATTTTGGACTCTAATTATCAGATTATTAAGCTGCGCGAGTTTGTTGTCTATCCCTGCAACTGCTGTTGCCATCATTGTGAGGAGATCAATCTGAATGTCCATCTTGTTCGATTGATATTTTAATGCTTCTAGGGTTAGCGTTGATGTTTGATAGAAAAGGTCCCATTTTATTCCAACAGTTGGCATTTTTGTTCCAATTGGGTTGTTTTCAAGTGGAGTTTCATTTATAGGATCTGTTAGAGAAGCAAAATCTGTTTTATGGATGATATTTGCCTTTGGGAGCACATCCTCTCTTGTAGTGTTATTTTGCCATATTTTCAGCTTTTCTTGGTTTCCATAATCATTATTGTGATCCAGTGTATTAATTGGTCCGGTATGACTATCATCATTGTATGACTGAGGTTTCTTCCTAATTTCTACATTTACTTCCAAGGGTATTACTGTCAGTTTTGATTCCATCATGCTGCTGGCAGTTAGTAGATTTTGTTTTTCCAGCATTTCTGGATCCTTTAGGTTAGCTAGGTCGACATTATTTGAGTCCGGAGTGATGGTTACATTTAGGATATCGTGATCATTAATTTGGAACTCATAGTCCATTTGTAAATCACAATCTCCTTTTAGGGGGGTGCTTTCAATAATTTGCCTCTTGTGTTTTTCAGTTGACACTGGGTTTATTGGCGTTTGTAGATTGTCCTTTTCCATATCCTTATGCATAATAATAAGAGCACCAGCCGGGTCTTTCAGGAACTCAAACTTATCCGGTATTTTTCCTGATTTTGCAAACATTCTGGCTATTGGTGAAATTAAGGTTTGATTTAGTCTTAGAGTATTGGCTTTCACATTTGGCTGCTGTAGTTTCTTTGTACGTCTGGCAGTTGTCCCCGTTGTTCTCACTTTGCCGGAGCGCATTCTTACTTTGTGTTTTATCCTGTTTAATCCTTACTGCCCACTATTTATTTTCTTTTTCCCGGTCCTCAAGCTCAGGGATGACACAGTTCTAATATTTCAGGATCTTGCAAACGTGCAGCCTGTGCTCTCCAGCAGCAGCGGCGTTTGTTGTCACAGTGCTTCTCTCACAGCGCTCACGATTGCATTAGACCCACTTGCAGCCAGATTCCCACTTGGATGGTATGGAGTTCTGGGGAGTTTTTTTTTTGCACTGGCGTTGTTTTCCTGGCGAGGATCTCTGCGTGTCTCCACACTCACGCCCAAATACAACAATTAATCCACTAGCCCTCAGACTCACAATTTCTTGATCTTTTTCCTCTCTCTGGGCGGGCTTTCCCCCGGTATTAGAGGTTGTCGCAAGGAAGTGAGTTGGTATGGAGCTGGGTTGTAAGTTTACCTCCTCCTAATGACTGCTTGCATTGCTGCACTTCTATGCCTTCCCCCCACACCTTGTGGACGTGCCCTCCCAAGCCCGTCTGCCCGATCGATAAGGGACAGCTGCCGTTCAGGAAGGGAACAGGGTCAAGGGCAGGGAGGTTGGCTAAGCGCTGCAGCAGTAAAACAATAAGGCAGCAAAGCAAGAGACCTTACCTAGAGACAAGTGTCCTTGTGTGCTAATAGTCTTATTCTCCAGCATTCACCAGCACGCCTCTTTAATTCCTCGGTAAGTCCCACAGTGCTATCAAGTGATTCAATCACCTTCAATCGCCTTAGATCAGTATTCGCCTTGTAACAATAGTCGCCTTGGAGCAATAGTCCTCCTCCCAGTACACAAATCCACAGCAGGGCAAGCAGCAGCAAGGCAAGCAGCACAAGGCCCCTGCTACTTGTGTTGCTTGCTAGGAAGTCAGGAAGTCAGCTGGTCGACGTTGGTGCTACTGTGATTCCCGGCCACCTCCAGTGCCTTATTGGAGTGGCGCGCTGCCGGCTAGCTCGGCCGCTGCGACCCCCCTGCGGGGTACTGATGCAGCTGCCGTGGGTTAGGGGGTCAGACCTGCACCCACGCCCGCGCCTATGCAGTCACCCGGTTCCTGGCTCTTGGCGCCCTGCTCCCTGACCCCTGAGGAAACGCCTGGCGGGGGGCAACACGGGAGCAATCCCGCTGCAGTGTCACTGTGGAGCTGCAGAGCCTGGGGCTTCCGCGGGTCCTGTGGTTCGAAAGCTGCGGGTCTCTGCGGGCTTTCTGCGGGGGTTCGGGAATCAGTCCTGCCCTGCCCTCAGCACGGCTTTGGCTTCAGATCAGCTCCGCACCACGCCACGCCACCGCAGCTGCTCCGCTTCGTGACTCTCTGGTCTGATCTGACTCTCACTGCTCTCGCTGCTCTCTGGCGCCACCACCAACTTTCTGAGTCTGAGCATCAGTAAGAGGTTTTGGAAGTGCTCATGGCATCATATATTTGGTTGTAGCAATGTATACAATACAGTTATATCAGCACTGTGGGCATAAATTGCGAAGGCAACCCAAAAACAATAGGTGCACGATGTGTTTGTGACTAAAAGTGACGGCGCAAGTGACACGTGGTGAAGAACAGCGAAGGATGCAAATTGACAAATGTGAAGAAGAATATATACAGACTTATGGTTCAGTTTTAAAAGTTTTGCGGCATTTGAATTGTATTATTAAAAAAATGTCGGTGAACTATAGAGGCAGATGCGCCGCGAATTGCACTGAAAGTTGGTAGGCGGCGTTTCGATCCTCTCGAGTCAGGTTCATCATCAGCACCGGATTGCCGATTAACAGGTGCTAACTGTAGATCGGAGCGTTGGAAAGGTGGAGTGGTCGGAGTCCCGGGCCACTGAGCAACCTATAATTGCTTGTGGGCTATCGAGGAAGGGATCAAGTGGGCTGCGTTGAGTGAAGTCAGCTGAGGTGTCCGTGGCGCCTGGTGCCAGGCACGGTACCAGGCAATGCCGGAATCGTTGGGTGAAAGGAAGCTGAATTCCGGAGTCTACGGGAAGTGCAGGCATCAGTCCCGGGCCGCCACATCCGTGTGACGTAGTGTTCAATTAACAATTTATGCCCACAGTGCTGATATAACTGTATTGTATAAATTGCTACATACAAATATATGATGCCATGAGCACTTCCAAAACCAAAAAACATGAGTCTCCCTTCTTCCTACGTGTAATGCTTTATACATACATA